>NC_141138.1:46299921-46623774 GCF_053477565.2 Lygodium microphyllum
ATGAATCCTTCTCTCCGAATGCATCCAGCATTCGTTCCAGGATCAATTACAACTTGGCAAGATCCCTAAGGGTTTTGTTGTTTGTTTACTCTTTTATCCTTGGGTTAGGGTTTATACCCTGTTAACCCAAATTAACATACACCTCAGGTTCCTTAAACTAAGATAATAAATCCTAGGCAACCTTGTCACCCTAACTTGATTGGTCAATTGCTTGCTAGGCAATTCATAATTACCCTAACTTGGCAACTTAGCCTCACGGAAGGGTGATGTAGCAGGATGACTACTCATCCTCTTGCAAATTAGACTTGTACGTAGAACTCGCCAACCTTGTTCTAAGGAGTGGCAATTCTATTTTGTAATTTAACACAAAACCATGCGATGTTGCAACTTGCTGCATAGGTGTCGCATCTGACTTGCAGAATTAGTTTTCTCATCAAACGGTATTCCTTGGTCGAGAATACCTTTGGTCAAGATGTAGGGTTGGAGAGTCCTCTTGACCCAACCCAACCCTAACCTTACTAGGCCGACAACGTTTGGCCCTAGGGTTTCTTAACTCATTCAGAAGTCTAGTATTAGGCCAATTTACCCTAGGGTAAAAACCATATATTGTTATTGTATGGGCGTCTAACTAACCCTAACATTCCATGAATGTGGGTAGGACCTTTGAGGTCGGAATTATCAAGTCGATTTTCCGAGTGCGATACTAAGTAGAATTTTATCGCGACTTAACTCTACCTAGCGTATTGAGATTATCATTGTTTTGAGTTACACCATTGCAATCAAATTACCTAATCGATCTAATTGTCTTGCGACAAGAGGTGATATTTCCTTAGGAGAGATGCAAATACTTTTCCTAAGAGAAGTAAATAATTTCAAGATACAACATTCCATGCAAATATGCGATTCATAGACTTGTTCCTTCTATGCAACTATAAGATTACAATGACCATTTCTTTTCCTTGCCTAAATCATAATGATTGACAAGTTTAGGGCTAACTCGTATAAAACCTACGTTGAATTTCATCAAGAACTATGCTCATAACCCTTCGCTTAATGCATTGAATTCAAGCTTCAATATGAAATTTCATCCATTCCCAAATCCAACTTTGATAAAGAAAGTTCATGCATGAATGCCATGGGACCATTATTGATTTAATTCTTCTTTCAGTACTTAACCCAACCTAGGATGTGATTTTCACCGCATGCAATTTACAAGGTACATAACTCCCCTTTCATGCAATGCAACTACTTGGACAACATCTAATGGACGTCAATGATTATCTCATACGAATCACAACGAGGAGATTATTATCTAAATGCATTATGCACTGTTCTTTTTTGCGAGAAAAATCAAGGATGCATTTAGAAAAAATCCATCTTTTTACCTATGCGATAGAATTGCAACTTGGAAGTGCAAGCAATTTCAAATGCACATCATGCAACTAAATCTTTGAAAATTGGGCGATCAATTTCAAATTTCCAAGTGTAATTAAACTTATGAGAATTGGACATTCCTAGTGCATTCTTTTCATGTGGAATCAATTTTTAAGAACCTAGGCATTGAGACTAGGGGTGTTGTCCACACGCGAACTCAAATTGGAAGCTCCCGCATGTGCGCCTCACATCTTTAGCTTTGGAGCCATCTATGCAGTGTATTTTATCGCAGCAACTCCCCCCTTTGATTTCTCGCGTGTCCTGAAGTGTCACAGTTTGCGATCTCCTCTCCTGTGCAGGACACGGTCCTTGGAGACTTGGGTTTAAAGTTCCCGGGGAAGGCACGGGGGGAACGTGACTTAAGGAAGCTTAAAATTAGAAGCTTCTAAGCTTTTGTCTTCTGACAGAAACGTGGAGAGAGAAGAAGATGAGGATGACGAAAACGATGATGGTGATGGCGATGGTGATGAGGCAAGCAGCAGTAGTGTGGCCTGGCAGTGGTGGCGGATGGAGGCGATGGCGGTAGCACAGCGCAGGGCGGCAACTCCTCTGACGTCCCCCTCCAAGATTAAGGGGGAGGTTATATAGGCTTTTTAAGGGGGGGATCCACACACGTGGAGGGAGGCATGATCCCCTCCCAGACTCCTCTCTACTCCACTTAGCTCCAGCCCTTCCCACACTCTCCCCGCCATGCATCGGCTGAGGGGGGAGGGGATTATTAAAAAAATTTGTTAAAATTTTAACCATTATCCCTTTTCCCCCCCCTTGAGGAGATGTTCCCGTGCAGCCTCGGCCTCTTTTGCATAACGCAGCTGGAGTCTATTAACGCGCGAGGGTGGAGCATTCAGCCCAGGGTTCTTCTAGTCGCGGGGAGATTATTTTAAACTGCTCTTGCGCGGGGCGTGTAGGATCAAAAATCATTAATATTTGGTGTGAAAATATTACAGAAGTTTCTAAGGGCTAGTAGTCGCAATGTTGATTTCTCAAATATCAATCCATCCATAATTTTGGTGTGGAATAATTTTTAAAATACTACACTATATCGGAATGTAATGAAACTTCACACGCACACTCGTTAGATGGCCAAGGAAAGTGGCTCCAAACGCTAGACTTTGGACCAGGGATCTACATGCACTTTTTTTTAAAAAAAATAATAATCTGGGCTCTTGGCCACCTAAAGATCAATGCATGTGTGAAGTTTCGTTGCATTCTGAGAAAAGGTTATGGATTTATGATCACACGATGGACAGTGCGTATGAAGCTGCATTAATTCGGTTTTGGGGTTTAAATGGGTTAAAAGTTCATTCTTCTTCTCATTTTCACATCTTGATTTCTTTTCTTCCTCCATTTTCACATCCCCAACCTCTGTCTCTTCTCTGTCTCGCCCTCCTTGAGCTTGCATGGCACGCACCAAGCAAGCATGTTGCCATTTTGGCCATGGAAAGACATCACGCCAAGGCCCGCCGCCTAGAGTACAAGGTGGAGACTCCTCTACTGCAGCAACAGGTGCTCCCCATAGAGCTCAAGGACCACCACAAAAGAATAGAAGATGGAAACTGGGCACTGTCACCCTTCAAGAGATAAGGACAATCCAACATGGATACGAGCTTCTCATCTCGAAAAGTTCTTTTCATAAGGTTATCTGAGAATTCATGTAAGACTTGGAGCTGAAAAGGATGGGAAGATTTTGGGCATGAGTGCGGGATGGCCCACCAGAGCAGGAAGGTGGATTGCTACAGTAATGGAGGCCCTACAAACAGCTCTGCAGAGGGGTTTCTCATCGACTTGTTCGATGATACATAGCTTGTGGCCATTGATGCAAAGCATGTCACAATCATAGATAAAGACATGAACTTTATCATTCGGCTTTGACATGGCAAGGGGACTCCACCATAGTTTACTAGATTAATGATGCAAGGTTTGTAATGAGTGTTACAGCGCCATAACATCTTGGAAGGCCAAAAAATTTTGTATACTCTGCCTTATTGGAATATTTATTTATATATACATAATATCTCATGCGATGTGTACTGAATTCAAATAATTGAGTAAAGTTGTTTTGTTTTGTTTCTTGAAATGCATGACTCTTAATTTTTGTTTAATGTACGAATGAATCAAAAGTAGTAATACATATGGATACAAGTTACGTTATTGCTTATGCATAATCGCAAGTGCAGTACTATGCATTGAATTATGTTAATACATGCAGATGCGCTGTCGTACTGCTGCGCATCCGAGGTGTGGAATCCACCAAAATGTTGTGTATGTGACATTTGTTACTTTGTACATACTTAGTCATTGTGTTTACATTTATTTTTTGCATGCGAGTATAGTGGAGAGAAGTTTGGAAGCATAGTAATGGATATGTTTGGGAAGTTTGGATAAGTTTCAGAAGCACTAGAAGATCAATTACCATCTACCTTGGATTTTGCAATGGAGGTTTCTGCAGTTGAAAAGTTAAGGGTCTGGCAAGCAGTGTGGTTTTTAGGACTCCTATTTTAAGGCACATATGGACTAGTGTCTGCTTCAAGAAAGGTTCTTTGCGATTTATTAAAAGATGGTTGTAGCTGTGTTCTTATTCCTGGAGGTGTTAGAGAGATGCTCTTTATGGAACATGACCGTGAGGTAGCTTATCTGAAGTAGAGAGTTGGTTTCATACGTGTAGCAATTGAGACAGGAGCTCATGTAGTGCCTTTTTTTATATTTGGGCAGACCCATGTTTACAAGTGGTGGAAACCCAAGGGCAGGGTATACAATCAGATCTGCCGACTGCTTTGCTTTGTGCCACTTATGTTTTGGGGAATGTTTGGGTTCCCTATACCTTTTTGTCGTTCGATGCACGTTATTGTTGGGAAGCCCATTGATGTGAAGAAAAAGCGAAGCCCGTCTGCTAATTTTGAAATGGATGGCTATTTTCAAATCGGAGGCTTTTTGGGGGGAAGAGGACATTGAATGAAGTGAGAAAAAAGGATGGCTATAGAACAGAGGAAAGTTCAGGACAGAGGGAGGGGGACGAAGTCTTCAGAAAAGCATAAGGAAAGGAGACTGAAGATGGCAGATCGAGTTGCAGCTATGACGGGAGAGCCTACAATTTTCTTTTTTCAGACGGGGCCACGGGTACTGATCGATTAGCTCTATTAATTCAAGCCGAGGTCACACACTGCCAAATAAATACAGTGGAGGAGAGGCCTGGACTGCAAAAGGTGTGACGTTGGCAATGAGTCAGATGCTGGTCAAACTTATGAATAGAGAGATAAACTACGCGGTTGAATCAGAAAACAAGTGCTTCTTTGTTACCGAGGACTTTCCCTTGGCTGACAGAGACAACAAAGAGGATATCACAACCGTGCGAAGTTGATAAAAGAGTGAAAGAAGACAGAACCGAATGGTGGGCTTTTGACTAACAATGCGAGGAAAGCAAAGAGAATAGATTTCAATTCTAGTGCCTCTATACCGTCGAGGTGATGAAAGCAAAGAGAACAGAAATCAACAAGTACTTCCTTGCTAGAAGTCTGATTACCACGTTCAGAAGATGAGTTTGGAAGGCCTTGAGACCGATAGTTAATTCAACCCTGAAGGTTGACTGCTATGAGAACACCTTTCGAAAGATAACTAATGTATCAGTCGTTTAATTAGCAGGGCATTTTGGTCTTTTGAAGCTTTACATACAAATGCAAAGGCCAAATGGAAAAGCGGTTGATGGAGAGGTTTCATTTGACTTGCTGTCTTCACTGTTCAGAAATAATACCAACCGTGATCATGACCAACCTGCACATCTGCGATTGAGGGATCAAAGTATACCTGAAAGGTTGAATCTTCCAAAATATGCAGGCCTTGAGTCACACTACTGCCCTGCTCGTGTGTATGAGAATCCTTGCTACTGAAGCAGCATTTTCAGCACTCGTTGATACATCCAACCAGCAGTAACAGAATCTATCCATTCAAAGTCTTGTTCAATGCACTGATGATCAGACAATTCCTACAAAACTTGATGCAGAACATTTGGGAAGTCCGAAGACTGTACTCAACTTTGGAGACACACAATTGGAGATATTCAATTATGGCCAAGGGTTGTTGCTGTTACATCTAATTACCACTGCTAAGCTTATACCTTCCCTTATTTTATGGGGTCAAAGGCTCTGAATGGACAGGACTTTACCATGGCTCCTTGATGCATCTCTTTAAACTAGATTTGAAGAGCTATTCTTAGTTTTCATACTGCTCATGAGAGGGTGGCACAGATTTGTCAACTGTTGCAATCACATATAGATGATGCAAAGCAGGCAGAAACTATTGTCAATTGTGTGCATGGATCCTTGCTTTTCATAAGCTTGGACTCTAATAAGAGCTTGTATACATGGCATGGATCAATTGCATAGATCACATGTGGTTTTGTTATGATGTTTCTCTATGCTCACAGTGATAACTTGGTAGTAATATAATTGTTACTTGGCATCATATTTGTCTTGATTATTTGCTTCGCTTGATCTTTCGTCTTGGAATTTCTTAAGAACCTCTGTGGTTGCAACTTTGGGAGAGTGTGAGGGAGGGAGTGTGTGTGGGAGTGAGGGATCAAGAGGGTGAAGCTCTTCACCATCTCCTCTTCTCTTCTTTTCTCTTCTCTTCTCTTGCGCGTGCGGCTATGGGAGATGGAGCTTGGAGATGGAGGAGGCTTGAGGATGCTTGAGCTAGCATCAAGAATTGTGGAGCTACCGGAGTGCAAGAGAAAGGAGGGTACTCGATCAAGCATCAAGGTAAGCTCACTACACTCGTAGGATCGAAGGCGCGTCGGCTAGGTGAGAGATAGCCATTAGAGCTCCTTGGAACGCTTGAAACAATAAGCAGTCCATGGGTCTTGGAGGTTGAGCGAAAGCTCTCACATTTTGGTTCCGTTTTCCGGGACCAACGGATTCAAGATTGAGCACTTGCGCACCCCATTTCGAGCATCGAACTAGGATACTCATCCCCGAAACGGAGCTTGAGATAGGTAGGAAGCTGGGTGTTTTTAATCTTCAAAACAAGTAAGTATTTTGGGATATTTTGGCTGTTTGATGATTGGAAAGCATGGAGGATCTATTTCATTTTTTTGCATTCGATCTTCGTTGCATTTAGCGTAGGTTAGAGTTAGGAAATCAAACTGGAAAAGGGTAGGGTTTACTGTTTCAAAATAGGGAAAAACAGGGAAAAATCGTGCAAAATGCTCAAAATACTCGCTAATGAGGCCTAAGATCGAAAAGACAGTGATTGGGGGCATCAACGCCACATTTGGGAAGGCATATAAGAGCCAGAAGGCCAAAAGAGAGCTCATTTGTGCCATTTCAGTGTGAGAGAGAAGGCCAACTGTCCGAGTCAACCCACTCGGCCGTCCGAGTCAAAGCTCTTTGCCATGTGGCACATCCGGTCTCAGCCCGTCCGAACGACCCGTCCGAGTCTCAAATTCGGCACTCGGGCACACCTGGGATTCGGCCCTCGGCCAGCACCGTTCGGCCCGTCCGAATCACCCTATTCCTACGAAACTTGATGCAGAACATTTGGGAAGTCCGAAGACTGTACTCAACTCTGGAGACACACAACTGGAGATATTCAATTATGGCCAAGGGTTGTTGCTGTTACATCTAATTACCACTGCCAAGCTTATACCTTTCCTTATTGTATGGGGTCAAAGGCTGGGAACGGACAGGACTTTACCATGGCTTCTTGATGCATCTCTTTAAACTAGATTTGAAGAGCTATTCTCAATTTTCATACTTCTCATGAGAGGGTGGCACAGATTTGTCAACTGTTGCAATCACATATAGATGATGCAAAGCAGGCAGAAACTGTTGTGAATTCTGTGCATGGATCCTTGCTTTTCATAAGCTTGGACTCTAATAAGAGCTTGTATACATGGCATGGATCAATTGCATAGATCACATGTGGTTTTGTTATGATGTTTCTCTATGCTCACAGTGATAACTTGGTAGTAATATAATTGTTACTTGGCATCATATTTGTCTTGATTATTTGCTTCGCTTGATCTTCCGTCTTGGAATTTCTTAAGAACCTCTATGGTTGCAACTTTGCTTTCGAAAACCCTTCGACAGCGCCATTCACATACCGCATATTATCGTCACACTTACACAATCACAAGTGCAGTACTATGCGTTGAATTATGTTAAGTATGCGAATGTGTCATTCACGTACCACACATTATCGTCACACTTATACGAACCACACATTTATTTAATAAATATTTATTTGTAGGGACAAAGTAAAGTATCTTATATTCATAAAGAAAAATACATGTGATGGCTGTTAGTGATGGTAGATACAAAAAGTTGATAGCCAACAAAAACTCTCAATTGTTCCTTAGCTTTTTCATCGGTGGAGAGGAGGGGCCAGCTTGCGATGAAAATATAAGTTCCTTCTTTGCTTCAAAACTGATGTACTCCCCCTTCAGCTCTTTCTCTAGGAGAAGCGAATATGACAATTTAGCGAGGTCGCCTAATGTAGCAAGCACACACATTGCTCCACCATGCATTTGGTCAAACAAGTAAAGAAGCTTTGACCGCTTAATTAGAACCACCTTCTCCAAGTTAGATGCCACAGGTATCGCTCGAAAAGGTCCCAAACTTGGTCAAAGCTTGAATTTTCATGATTATTTATTGCCCTCTTGGTGACCACTTCTTATGGAAGACCACCAAATCTGCAACAAGGTTACCAATATACTCCTTTAGAGCTGAATCCTTCCATCGATCCGCATGTTGAGCTGCCCCAAACGCCAAACTTTGGATAGAGGACAGCTGTAGGCATCATTTTTGGCCAAGATTTCACCAATGGACTCCGAGGGACCTGACGCACCCTATCATCAAGTTTCATTGCATAAAAATATATGGTAGTTAGAAATCTTACCTTCTCCAGATCATCTTGTATCTTCATTTCCTTGTGTGTCAGGGAGGCACCTCTTTGGGCAGAGGGATCTAAAAACTCCTTGGTAGAAAGCTGGGGCCTTAGTCCAAACAAATCATGCTGTAGTGCTTCAAATTCAACATCTCGCACAAGGTAATCTTCTTCAACCGAGGTGATATGATCCTGTGCTACTACTATGATTGCACTCACAGTATCTAAGCTTGTTCCATCATATCTTCCAATCTCTGCCATTGTTGGATGCACATCCATGTAATCATAATCGATCAGGTCTTCCATTGAATCCCTGACTAGTATAGAAAACAACTCTTCTTCCTTCATTTCCAAGTATTGCAGTATATCTGATAGAAGCAAGTATTATACACCATCTACTTCAATGGCTATAAAGGAGAAAAGGTTGGGTTTGTCGACTTGTGAATGTTCTGAAGAAGATGAGAGCCAACCCTTGCTCTGCCATCACTCCATGTTCCTCTTCAACATTTATGAGCTCTTCAATTGGTTCTTCTCACGTGTATGTGATAGAAACAACCTGTGGAGTTGTATCTTCATCACTCTCCTCCTCTAGGGGTGTATCTAATTCAAGGAGGTAAATTGCCAATGCGCAATCACACTCCACGAGATCCAAAGGTGATGTACCTGGTGCACTTCCCATTGGAACAGTGCATACTCTATGCGAAGGATCCACATGGGCTAGTGACCTATTCACCACTTTTTGGTGATTCTTCCCTGCCTGAAATACCATGAGCTATTTCAGAGGCACCCAAGATCCCTCGATGAGTATGTGCATGTAGCAATGGTGCTCACAAAGTCTTCCAAAACCTAAAGGGGGGGATCCAGCAATAAGAGCACGCTTTCAAGGTTGAAATTCTTAGAGAAAACCTGGAATATCTTGTCACCCTGGTTGGCAAAGATAGTCTCGTGGATCCACTCATCAAAGTGTGCGCGAGTATCCATCGTAGCAGGTAGGAGGGATGTGGTGGATATAAAGAGATGAAGAGAGAAAGTGTGAAATGAAACAATGAAACAATAACTAAACTAGTTCTATCTTAAAAACCTTAAGTTTTAAACCATTAAGGGTGGTTCGCATACAATATTTAGTTATGGCTTTGCTTACATCTTTGTAAAGTTTACATGCATATGTAAATGTGTTGATGTGGAAAGTGTATAATAAGTGTATGATTTTTCATAAATACCATAATTTTTAAATATTGTAAGTCTGTAAAAGACAATATTCTATTGGCAAAAAAAATCCAAAATTTATAGGTGAGGGATATTACAACTTGTGGTGTTGGGATTTTTAGGGAGACTCTACAATTTCTAAAATATGTGGAGCCACACACTTTCCGCTGATAACAGTATCCTCAACTCCTCAGCTTCGAATTCTCCTACCATCTAGTTTAAAATAGAAGCTAACAGGTGGATTTTGCATTAACATTGTAATTTCTTGGTGCATTATACTCAAGGGCTAATCATCCTCCATTTGCAACACTTGGGGCTTGGAGCCCTTACAGATGACAGTAACATCCACAGCTGCACTTTCACGCATGTCTTGATCAAGGCATAACCATTTACACTTGAGCATCCTCCATCTACGATACTTGAATACTAGGCATAACGTTTGCCGTTGATAAAGTACCTATAATTAGAAAGGAAAGTGAGCCAATTCATCCCAAAGTAAGATAATAGTCAACTAAGAGAGAAATTTTTTTTGTGAAAGACATGTAACTTGTTGTGACTCCACACTTCACTATGTCAAGACTGTGAGTTATTTTTTATCTCCAAGTTTTGCCTAGAATCCTTGTTCCATAGTCATCTGATGTATTTTTTATGACCTACGTGCTTCTGGTACATCTCAAACCCTTACATTCCTTGAACATGTGTGCAACAATTGCAATTGGTATGAACCAACTTAGATGTACATTCTTTGAGTCAGTGCTTGGCTTCATAGAATTCAATATGTTTGTTGAAATTTTTGTGCTACACATGTGAAAAATGTTGCTACTACACAATGGCCATTCTATGCTATTGAGATTCGATATGTGCATAGACTCAAGGGTTCTATATTATCAACTCCCCTTGGGCAATATGTACTTGGAATCATAGAAAAAAACAAGGTTCTTTGCGAGTTGCTTAGCTGTACGCCCCTCAAAGAGCAATTTGCCAATTTCCAGATGGTAACACTTAAAAGAACCAGTGAAACTCTCAATATTTTGCCACTCATAGCAATTCGAAGGGTATACTTCTGTAAATATGAGACAAGTTGTTACGTAGGTATCATGAAATTTCTCATTCTCAATGAGTTGCAAATACTTACCGTTTGCAATGTTTCGTTGAAAGGGCACAGTGGGCGCAATATGTATTTGTTTTTGCATGAATACATGTTGTACAAACGACTCTGTTACAAGGTGAGAATCAACATTCCTTTGTCTGAGAGCTAAAATTTTACCCTTCCAGTGCTTTGATACATCTGCAATTGCAGATGCTTTCACCTTGAAAGCTCCCTTTATACTTGGATGCATATGTACTTAAGATTAGCAATGATACATATCAGTGATCCAATTCCCTTCTTCATCTTTTTTGTTACATACTTCTATTGAGAGAATGCTTTTTCTTCTCTCAGGAATTATAACCTACGCATTAGATGTAAATAAGTATGTATTAACCCCTAAATAATAAGCATTTTAAGTCTATCCAGTAATCACCAATATGCTTCCATAAAGAAAAAAATTTGTTATCCAAAATTTCTCACACAATTCGAGTGATATTGTCAGTGCCTTGAGCATTTGCCATAGTTGCAGCTTAGGTATTCAATGATGTATACAACTTCTAAGTATCTACCTCATTTTCCTACAGTTCAAGACGAGTTTCCTGCTATTCAGGATGGTTTCCTACAATTCAGGACAGTTTTCCTAACAACCTGATTGTTGTAAACTGTATTCCAACAATGAAAAAAACAATCAACTAAGCATAAACCAAGCTCAAATCAGTTCAAAACATTCTATGGTAGTGGCAAAACATCCTAGCAACAAACTATGTCCATACAAGTATCAATGTTTGTATTGTATGCAAGTAGCGATACCAAATACAACCAGCCCACTGCTATAATTACTAGTGATATTTTCTCTACTAAAAAAAGAGAATACAGACCTTAAAAACCTCAAAACATCTCATTCACTTGCCACTCTATGCAGGAGTTGATACATGTCCAATGGGTCAGAATATATTGCATATATGTCAAGTGAAGATGATAGGTATCCTTCTCCTGTAGACAATAACCAGTCAACACCCTGGTATAAACAGCAAAAAATCAGTCCAAACTTTAGACTTTTAGCAGCCACAATATCCCAAAAAGCATCTACTACTCAAGTGGTATGATCCAAGCATTTTTCAGTAGCAAATAAGCATCACAGATACTTCAACCTTGTAGGTATATTGTTTCCAAATTCAAGATAGCAAACAGTTCAATGTTTCTAGCCTACAAATAAGCTCCAAAACTGAGCATTTAACGCTCCAATATCATGCTCAAATGCATGATAATAAGGTCATATACATTGTTAGGATGAAAGCCACTAGTGCCCTGGGATCACCTGTTGTTTACTGCAGTAAACAGCCAATTTGCAAACGTCTGTTCTGAATATCTCAAAATCTGTGAGAAATTTGAAAAAACTTTTCTCTACAAAGTTGTGGACCACATTGAAACGGTTAGGAATAGCGGGCCGTTTCTCCAAAAATCATTTTTGTAGCAAGATATAGCTTCTGCAAAAAAACGGGCTATATGCATAGTCTCCTTTGATGATTTTTTTTAAGACATGATGTCTTGATGTCAAATGGCCACTACCAAGCCTTCAAGCTTCAGGCGTTCAAGCTATGGAACCATGTTGGAAGAGAGAGAGAGAGACAGAGTGGAGCAAAAGATGAGCCTGAGCTCATTGTTTTTCTTCTTCCATTATTCTTCCATCATACTAACTGAAAGAGACTTACACACATAGGTATGACTAACCAAGACTAATTGTGGTTAAGTCACTAACTACACCGACTTATTGAATGTCACACACGTGTAGAATTGTATCCAGCTAATGTCGGTAACATACATAAAGAGAGACTGACTGAAGAGTAACGGGAGCTTCATATTCTAACATTATCTTGATGTTCTCTCCACACAAACTATACACTTTTCTGTATTAAAGGAGTTAGAAGAGCACGCATGTGAGAAAGCTACATGAGATATGTGGTATGCCTTTGATTTGTCCAACAAACCTCATTACATCCTTGCTATTGTAGGAATTGTGACTTTTTATACTACTTGAATCTTATGAGGATCTATGGTCATATCTACTTAAAAAATGACATGCCAAAGCAATGCTCATGTTGTAGTAGCAAAAACAAAGTTAGATTGGCTAAAAAACATACCAAATTTCCAACATCTTCCAAAACATATTCTAAGGTGCTTTAGATTATTTGCTTTTCTACCAAATATAAAAAAAATCTATAAACACTCTCATAAACTTTGTAACATATAGATCAAAGATTTGAAACTCTACAAGATGATTCTTCAGGCCAAAATTCATGGCAGTGTTGGCATATGCTCCCTATTCTATAGTAAATACCATCTTATGCATATCACTAGGGTGCTCTAATTGTATGCTAAGAAAACATCGAGAAAACTATATATTTCATGTCTAGCTATGTTATCCAATAAAGAATTAATGAATGGAGGTGGAGGTGGATCTATAATTATGGCTATATTACGCTTCCTGTAGTCAATATATATCCTAATCTTGCCATTCTTTTTGGATACAATAACAATAGGAGACAACCATGTGACCTTATTCATACCTTGATAAATCCAACTCTAAGAAACTTGTCAATATCTTCTTCAACTTTGCATAATTTGGGATCATCCTATACCAATTTTGCACAATGCACTTAGTGTCTACTTTAAGATTAATTCAATGTTGGTATTTGTTGTTATGAATGAAGTTAAGAGGAGAGGAGAATGAGCTGAAGAGAGAGAAAGAGAGGAGGAAGAAGAGAATGAAATATTAGAAGAGGAGAGAGAAAGACATAAAAGAGGGAAGAAGCAAGGAGGAAGCCATGGAAGCTAAAGGTGAAGGTAAAGAGTACGTTCTTGATAATAATTGGTTGCCCTAAACTAGGAATTTTACACATTATATACCCCGACTAGTGTGACTGGGTGTATAACCCCTAGTTCCTATGTATCCTGCTCGTTACAATCCATCCCCACCTGGAAGGTTTTTTCCTTGAGAGACGAAGACAAATGGAGGGGAGCAATAGATGGGCTTAAGGAGTGGGGTGCATAGTACTACTATAAGCCACATTACAATGAAAATGGATGGGTAAAGACTAGGGACAGTATGCTATTCATGACATTTGTGATAACTTTTGAAAGGATGCTCCAAATGGGGCGTGCTACATGTCAAAAGGGGTGTGCCACATGTCAAAACGGATCATATGATGTGTACTTTCAGCCCATATAGGAAGAACATTCCTGAGATTTGGGCAAGTACAAAAGTGTTCTAAAAAAGTGTGCAGTTTGTAGGCAGGGGTGGTGAAACAGGGGCATAATTGGGAATTATTTAGCTCGTTGGGCATCTTCGAGGTGAGGAAATTCATTGACAATAGTGGCTAGGCACCAGGAGCTTCTTCCAGGGGTAGGCCTTGCCATTTTTTGAGGTACTCCTTGATGGATCAAGATCTTAATTCCTTATCTCGTTGCCCAATGATTGCCTCCGCACACGGATATAGTGAATGATACCTTCTTTATCTATGGGAGGATTTCTTCCACATAGTCCACTGAGGTGCTAATAAAGGGCTTCAGCTCACTCACATGAAACACATTGTGAATCTTGGTAGTAGGGCGAAGCTCTAATTGATAGGCCAAGTCGTGAACTCTCTTAAGGATTCGATAGGGGCCATAGAAATGGTGAGCCAACTTGTTACTATTTCCCTCTTTGAGAGTGGAGTAATAGGACTTAGGCACTTTCAAGAGGACCAATTCCCCTTCTTGGAATTCCAAATTTCTTCTTTTCTCATTAGCATAGAGTTTCATGTGAGTTTGTGCCTTTTTAAGATTCACTTTGCATTGCTAAAGTAGGGCATGTATGTGATCCAACTCAGCTTTTCTCTAAGGGTTGATATTATCATTGAATAAGAATGCAGGGAAGGGAACCTTATACTCATCTAATGCCTCAAAAGGAGAAACCCGAATGCTAGAGTGGGTGGATTTATTATAGGCAAACTCAGCCAAGTGGAGCCACGCATCCCAACTATGCTATACATTATGGCAAAAGTGTCGCAAGTATGTCTCAAGCCATTTATTTAGTGTTTCAGTCTAGCCATCTCTCTAGGGGTGGTATGCAATGGATAGAGCAAGCTTGGTGCCCATAGATGTGAAAACTCTCTACCAAAAGCTACTCATAAGCTTAGCACCCTGATCATGTACTATTTGTGGTAAGCCATGCAGCTTGAAGACATATTCCATAAACTTGAGTGGCCACTTGCGAGGCAATGTATTGTGTCTTAATGGTGATAAAGTGGGTAGCTTTGGTGAGGAAATCAACTATCACTATATACTGTTCCATCCTTTCTTGGTAATGGGGAGGTCCATGATGAAGTCCATGGTGATATGTGTTCATTTCCCTTTAGGAATATGAAGGGGCTATAAGATGCCAGCATGCCTAAGTGTACTATTCTTGTTCTATTTGCATGGAACACATTTGGTCACAAAATCCTTGGCATCCCTCCATAAGCCTTTCAAGTGAAAGCTCTTGGCAATCCTATCATAGGTTTTGAAAACACCCAAGTTACATGCAATGGAGCAAGAATACATCTCTTTCATGATCTTTCGCATGAAAGGAGAAGTGGTGGGCTGACAATCTTGCCATGGGACCAAATAAGTCCATGCTTCAACTAATATTGGGAGTTTTCAACTATTACCCCATGCTGTAAATGTTGGAATATGTGGTTGAAGTCCTCATCCAAGAAATAAGCTTCTTGAAGATCTTCAATCCAATCACTATGCAACTCTAAAATGGAAGATGCTTTGCATGCCCACATTCAAGAGAGTGAATCAACCACTATATTATCTTTGCGCTGAGTGTGAGAAATGTCAAAATCACAGTTTTTCAATGTCATCACCCATCTCCTTTGCTTAGGACTCAAAGTATATTGAGTTAGGAGACGTACCGAAGGACTCGATGGTCACTCTATACTTGAAAGCGGTAGTGGTTCCATTTCTTGATAGCATGGAGGATGACCAACATCTCTTCATCATACATATTCATTTGCATTTCCTTGTCATAAAATTTGTGGCTCTCGAATGCAATCACACTATGATCTTGCAATAATATAGCACCAATACCCCTGCCACCATTGGCATCACACTAAATGCTAAACACATTGGAGAAAATTGTTAGCAAAAATGGCATACAAGCTAACCATAAGAAGGTGCAATGTGTTAAGGATTGGCCCACTCTATCCACCACTACCTCATTATATGGTTTCCTTGGTCTCTCTCTTCATTTTAAAGACGCTTCATTAATCATTATGGCACCATCATAGTACCTTTGTCTAATGGTTAAAAAAGAAATCATTCTTTTGGGATGCCACTACTGATCATCGGTTCAAATAGTTGAAGGAAATGCTTGCTTTTTCCCCCATTCTCCTAAGTACTCTACAAATGTCTACATGAAGATACATTTACTTTCCTTAGCAAAGAGTCGATGTTCTCTCAATATATCAAACACTCTTCTGACATGTGCCAAGTGCTCCCCTTGTGGCTTGCTATAAATAAGGATGCCATCAAATAAAATGAGCACAATCTTGAACGCGAAGGGTTGAATATGAGGCTCTGAAATGTGGCGCGGGCATTAATCAACCCAAAAGGCATCACTAGAAAATGATAAAGCACATGATCAGTCTTAAAAGTCATTTTGATCTCATCACCCTCCCTCATATGGATCTGATGGTAGCTAGAGCATAGGTCAATATTAGTGAAAAATCATGCCCCTTTTAACTCATCCAGCAAGTCATCAATCTGTGGGATGGGGTAGTGGTTCTTCACTGTGATTTTGTTCAAGTCTCTTTAGTTGATGCACATGCAGAAAGAGCCATCTTTCTTTTTGACTAACAGAATAGTGGATACATAAGGGAAAGAAATAGGTTCAATGAAACCCATCTTCAACAATTCCTTGGCTTGCTTTGAAACCTCTTCACGTTCAAACTTGGAGAGTTTGTAAGGTAGCTTGTTCATTGGCTTGGAATGGGGCTCTAAATCAAGTGAGTGGTCAACTTGCCTCTTAGGGGAAAGGGTTGTATGCATTTAAAATTAATCAATGTACTTCTCATGTAGGGCTTGCAAAGCTGAATCCTTAAATACTTCAGAGGACATACGTAAATTTTCCTTATTCAATTGCAAGACAAAGATATGTGAGCATTTCATAAACTCCTATTTGAGTTGCTTTGCTGTAATGAATTGAAAATCAACATTATCTTGAATTCCCTCTAAGCCGATGAGCTTTCCATGCATCATAAACTCCATGTAGAGAGCTCAGAGAAGTCCTTAACAAAATTTTCCAATTGTTTCAGCTAATCACGACCCAAGGCAACATTAATGGGGCCCATATCTAAGGAAATGAGGTCAACCAATGCTACACGATTTTCAGCCAAGTATAGGGAATTGCGAGACATACATGTCTACTGATTTCTTCCTCTCCATTTGCTACTTGGACTTTTAGGGGCATTGTAATTTCATAGGGGTGCATTTCAACCATTCAATGGATGATTTATTGAAAAAATTGTGAGTACTAACATTTTCCACAAGGATAACGACATGCTTCCCATGAATACTCTCTTGAATGTGTAGGGTGCTAGGGCTTTGAGAACCCATCCAAGCATCCAAGGAGATGGAGCAAAGGGAGGTGGTAGTCACGTGGGATGTCAAATCATGCCTAGGATAGACAACTTCCCAGGTCAAAAGGGACCCTTCCTTTGGGTCATAAAACTACTCGTGATGGTCCACATCCTCAACATGCTCAACATGGTCAACATGTAAGTCATCCTCGTCATTGTGCCAATCTTCCATGGCATACATGCTATAAACCTTGACCTTGGCTATCTTGTAAAGGGCACTTGGAGGCATGGTCGATAGTGTATGTTGGGGTAAAAGACCTTTGGGCCTGCCCGTGTACACTGTGACCACCTATTCTTTATTCATATATAATATGATAGTGCAATAAGGTTGTCAGCTCAATTGGATAGGACCTACATTGTGTGTGCTCTTCTCTCCCGCATCTTCCTCTTCTCCTTCTCCACTGCCATTGTATCCCCTTTAACTGGTATCAGAGCTTTGGATCAAAGCTTGATCATGGAGCTTGGCCCAGTATTACTTCAGCCCCCGGATTGAAGACCTAGAGCTTGGAGCTTCAATGCCATCCATAGCTTCTTCCCCTCGAGGTAAGATTTCATCTCCTGCCTCTCCCTGGCCCTCACAGGCTCTTTGCAGGTGTTCCTTGGCTTCATTGGGCACCTTGTATGCTCCCATTTCCCCCCTTATCCGTAGTATAACCAGCAGGCCCCACAATAGTAGCTCACGCTTTTTTGCATTTGTTTAAAAATCAGGCTTAAAAATCCCATTTTTTCTCATATCTCGGGCATTTGGAACTCGATTTAGGCAAGGTAAGAGTCTAACTTGGGGTTTTGGCATGCTTCAAACGCAATGGTGATGTCAGATCTACCAAATTATGATCACAAAAGTTTTTTGTAACAGATCTGAGTTGATTTATAGCAAGAAAATGTCATGCTCTTAGCTTATGTGATACTCTCGAGGCTTGAATTTTTGATGCCCAAATGCTTTGGGGATATTTGCCCAATATTTTGAGATGCTTTGGAACTTGGTTTAAGATTCCATAGCTTGATTTATGCAGGGATTTACTACTGTACATTGTTTGGGCACATCAGCAAGGTTTTATTAGGGATGGCTTATGCATAATGCTATTTGCTGACATTCGGGTGTCCAGCTAGATGTATTGATGCTTGGTCATCATGGTTTATGCCCGGATATGCTATTTGAGAGCTATTGAGCCTTGATTTGAATGTGGTCACTTCATTCTTGGTTGGGATTTATGCTACCTTGGTTGATAGGTTATTTTACCTCCAGTTTGGTTATGCCTATGGTCTATGGGTGCTCCCAACTACTCGGGATGATATGTTGATGTATTTGGATGATGCCACTTTGATGTTTATGCTCCCAGATGTTCTTGAGCAAAGAGTAGAGCTCAATTCTTGTTTCACTGTCATTTTCTTTGTACCTGGCATTTCACTTGACAAGATTTTTGCCTTGTGCTACCCATTATGGGACTGATGTTTAATGTGGATACTTTTGGGTTCGACTGTAGTATGATAGTTGTTTGGGCTTGAATCAACTTACATTTGAGAATTTTGTGGATCATTTTGCATTTGGTTGGCTTATCACTTATGCAGCTTGGATGCTATTTGGCTCTTCATGCCCCAATTATGGATCTTGGATTTACTTAGATGCAGATACATGTTTTGAGCAGTGCTTGCTCCATTGTCTTGGTAGTTGGTTATTGAGATTTCATTGCTCATTGATGCTTGGTTCTTTGCAGGTTACTCCTTAATCACTAGACTTCTTGACAGTGCTTGGGTTTAGCAGTTATGGCTTTGTTACTTTTGTGTTGCCTAGCTTCTATGCTAGTTGGGTTGCTTTTGCCCATACATGTCATAGAGTAGTTGCTCTTGATGCTTACCCGGCTATGCACTTTGTGTACTATCATGTACTTTACAAAGCCATTTATTTAGATGTTGTTGTATAGATACTTCGACTTCTCCTGGAGCTTGACCATTGCAGGATCTTATGCCACTTACCGGTCTTGCATTGACTTGGATGCTACTATGTGGTTTGATGTATTGTAGAGTCATGTTTGCCATTATGGTTATGGGCTGATTTCATGGCTGAATACCATATGATCTTATGAAAGACGACTTATGCTTTACCATACTATGGTTGGTTATGTCATGCAGTTGACTACGACTGTTCTTCATGTGGAAGCTTTTGCAACCTTGGTTGATGCCTTTATGTCTTCCCATCTGTTGAGGTTTCATGAGCCTTTGCAGCAGGCTTCTATCACTGATGTACTTGCAGATGATTGTCTTTATGCGTAGGTTCCCTCCATTAGAATAGCCCTTGACTATTTGAGCTCCGTGGATGCTATGGATAGCCCTATTCATGATGATTTGGATTCCTTGTCATCTTCTACAAGTTCTTCTACTTCAGATGTAGTTTGCTTTCATTGTGGGAAGCTTGAGCATGTTCAAAGAAAATGCTTTAGGTGGATTAGAGAGCATCAAAGACAAAGAAGGACTTGACATGAGTAGAGAGTCAAAGATACAACAGATGTAGTAGGTGTTACCACTCTTACTAGTGGTGAGGTACATGCCGTTACCCATGATAACACTATATTGGGGAATATGGAAATTTTCCATAACTTTGGGACACATGGTCAAATATTTGGATTTTTCATAAATTGAACATTATAACTCCAAATCGAGTAGTCTATAGCTCAATAGATTCCATTTTTCAAGTGCTTTCCAATGATAGGTCACATCATATAGTTTTGAGAAACTTATGGGCATGTTATCATGTGCCACCTTTTTAGTATTCAAAAAATGGGAATTGGGAGATTTCCAAACTCACTAATATTGTGTTTGATGATGCAGTTGAGCATGTACTCCTGTCATCTTGTTTCCCTATAGCTTACTTGCTCAGTGATCATGCCTATGCGTTTGATTGGATTTTGGACTCTATGGCATCTTGTCATGTTACCCCTCATAGAGCATGGCTCTCTTCTTACACGGAGATTGACGGATATATTAATTTAGGCCTTGGGCAGTCTTATGCTATTGTTGGTATAGGGGATATACACCTAGCTTTGCCTAATGGGACTTCTCTTATACTCAGGGATTTTTTACATGTTCCCATGCTCAAAAAGAGCTTGGTTTTTGTCAGTCAGCTGCATAATGCAGGATATACTATTTCTCTTCAGGATAGGTCATGGAAGATCTATCGTGGTTGCTTGGTTTTGGTTAGAGGTTTTAGAGTTGGTTCTCATTACCTAGTGCATGTCTCTCATGTGTGAGATTCTATGGTTGTAGTTATCTCGATACCACATGCATTGTTATGGCATTATCGCCTAGGCCATATGCACCACAAGGACATGGAGATCTTGTCTTGTTTAGACTCATTGTTGCCTCCTATGTCACTTAGTGATCTTGATGCTTGCCCTGATTGTACTCTTGGTCCTTGCAAAGCCCCCTTAGCTTATGGCAATCGTACGAGGCATGCTTCTCTAGATCTTGTCCATTGTGTAGTATATGGACCTATGCCTTCCCAGTCACTTGGTGGAGCATCGTACTTTGTGAACATTTTTTATCATGCTATCCACCATGTTTGGGATTTTCCCTTGGTGCAGATTGATGATGCTACAGTTATGCTTGACAGGTTTATGGATTCTGCTGGTAGTAGGCCTAGGTGCTTGCAGATGGATTATGAGAGTTATGCTCTCTCTCCTAGCTTTGGGACATCTTGTCAGTAGTATGGCATTGATTTCTTGTGCCCACGGTATTATGGGATTGCTCATGGCATGTGCCTCACCTTACAGGCAAAGGTTACTTCTATGCTCAAAGTTGGGTTGTCTTATGGCTTTTGGGCTGAGGCCCGTATGACGGTAGTCTATTTGGTTAACAGGACTCCGTGCTTGACCTTGGATGGTATTACATCCCATGAGGCACGGAGTGGCATGCAACCCTCCTATGATTACTTGAGGATGTTTGGCTATCAGGCATCTGTACGTGTGCCACATGAGCCTATGTCATGTAGATGTATCCTCCTTGGTTATGGAGATGGTGACTTTAAGGCCTACAAATTATGGGATTTGGATGCTCAACAAGTCATAACAGAGCTGTCATGTTGTCTTCTATGAGACATAGACACCTCTCAGGCCTCTTGATGAGCATTCAATACGCTTTATGGCTAATTTTATAGCAATTATAGTGCCATTACAACAAGTTGGTTATGCTAAAAATGAGGCACTTATTGGCCCAGATGACATAGCTATGCATAGCAGTCAAGGTCAGGATGTTGGTTGTCAGTGCTAGATCCCTTGCACGCTCATGAAAGCCATTTTCTTATAGTTTTGTAGGTTGGACAACCAGCCATATGTCAGTCTTCGGCTTTGTTGATGCCACATGTAGTCTTGAGACCTAGTTGGATGAGTGTTCGGGATGTTGGCTCTCTTTCAGTGATTGACTCTAGAGAGTTTGATTGCTCTCCATGTCTTGTATGAGCCATGTTGATGCTTTGCATGACTCTGATGCTTTACAGTTGTGCACTGATGAGTTGTGCTTGCTTCATGAGAAGCATTCTTGGATTGCTCCATTGTATGGAGCTAGGGGATCTCTTATCTCCTGGATGTCATGGACTGAGGGATGTTTGACTCTTCTTCTGTAGAGGTTCCTGACACTTCTTGCACAACTCACTTTCTGATTGGGCGTTGGGTGAGATGTCATGATTCCTAACCTTGTCTTTTTTTTCTTTTCTTTGTTTCCACTCCCTAGCCACATTGGCCTTTTAGTGGGAGGTTGTTGGGGTAAAAGGCCTCTGGACATGCCCGTATACACTGTGACAACCCATTCTTTATTCATTTATAATATGATAGTGTAATAAGGTTGTCAGTTCAATTGGACAACACCTACATTGTGTGTGCTCTTCTCTCCCGCATCTTCCTATTCTTCTCCACTGCCATTGCATCCCCTTCAATGTACTTATCCCCACATTTAAAACATAGACCTTTTTCCTTTCATTCCTTCACAATATCTAGTGAAATGAACAGTTCACCACCACTGAAGCCATTAGAGGCTGATGCAATGGACTATTTCTTTTTAGCATACTTAATCTCAACATTAGAGTCAAATTATGTCCCAAAAGTGCCCTATTTTATTTCAATATGGAAGGGGGGATAAGTGGGTATTTTGGGGTTGTTATTTGGTGTGGAATCGCCTCTAAAACCACCTCCATATGGGGTTGATCTTGCAGGGGCACATAGCTATCCATAAACTTGAAAATTTTCATTGGCATTGAAGAGGGATGTTGAGAGTATATGCATATGAACTCTCCTTATGCAGGAGTGGATAGGGGTAGGCAAGTGTGAATGGTTTGAAGGGGAAGGGGAAACTCTAACCCTAGCTAGTTGGGGCTATATAAATAGCCCATGGGTCTACATCAACTAATGAGTGAGAGTGACCCAAGTTTTACTTTCATGAGCAACTCAATAAGAAAGACTTGTTCTTATACTTTTGAGTTCTTCTCTCCCTAATGTGCACCCTTCAATGTTGGATTGCACTCTGATTTTCCACACTCATGAGCATGGGAGGGTTCACAAACCCCATAGGTAGAAGGGGGAATACCCTTGGATCCAAGAATTCCTTCTGGCCCATGCAGTGGTATTAGATATGCTCAATACTCCACCCTCATAAGGTACCACCAATGATCCATGGTGCTCAAAGTTCTAAGGCCCCCATTATGAGGAGAAACCATATGTGAGCCCGGATATTGGTTGAGTCTTGACTTGTATGTTAGATGAGGTCTATGTGACCGCATGGCAAAAAGGATAACATTGTGGGTCTAATGTTTGGGTTAGATCGAGTAGTTAAGTTGGTAGCAATTGGAGGCACATTGCATAAAGTTGCAGGGTAAGGGAGTTATCACGGGCCCCTATTTTGGGGTTTGGGGTCGCAGAAGCGGCTCCTGGTTGAGGGGGTCCCAAGGGGCTAGCAGCTCCCCTGGCAGAGGGGGTAACGCCCCCGGCCTGACAGTAAAGGGAATATTTCCTTGCCAACTACTGGAGGCTCATATGGTAGGTCGACCTTAAGCTCTTCATCTATCTGTTGTCTAGATCGCCATCTAAGCTTTACAATGGAAGCACATGGGTGGAAAGAGCCATCTTTGTATCAGTTGTTTGGAACTAAAGAAAAATTTCTTAATTCTCCTCTTATCTATTGTGTACTTGTTGGGGGTAAAGGCACCTCCACCTAACTGCCCGTGTATTACTATACTGACAATACCCGCCTCCACTACACATTACAGGTGGCGAGCGCCCGTGACAGTCACTTATTCTTTATTCTTTTAGTGACAATTTGAATAAAGGAAGGCTCGGCCACACATTGTGATTGTTGGAGTTCCCATTTGTGTCTCTCTCTTTCTTCTTGCTCTTGCTCTCCACCATATCTCACTTCCAAGCAAGCTTTGATCCTTCTCACATTTCAATTGGTATCAGAGTGAGGCTTCCCAACTTCCCGAGCTTGGTTCATGGCATTCTTAGCTTCCATTCAAATACCTACAGCATTGGGTCTCCTTCCCGACAACCATAGCCGACCTTCCCAAGCTCCCGTCACTCCCCGGCTTCACAAGCACCTTCTCGGCCTATTGAGGCACCCTCACGGCATTGCTATAGAGGTATTGAAGTGTTCTTTTAGTGTTTTTCTTCAATTCTTAGGTTGGAATCAAACAGGGAAGCCATAGCTTAAACCCTTGGAGCTTGGATCTTGCTCCCTCTTGCATTTGGGCACTTGAGGCTTGTTGTGGGTCTCCCTGGGCACCCCCCGGAGCCTCCAACCACTACTATTGAGGCCACGCTGATGCACAGGAGTAGAAGAAGGGATTAAAAAAATTGTGTCATTTTTTTGGCTGTTCTAAATATCACACTATTGCAGCTCACCTACTCCTCATTTATGGCTATGTCATGCTTCTTCGAGCTTGGCAATGCACTTGGCAATGGTCTCTAACTTCGGTTGAAGCCTCCGTGATCATTGGCATCATTTTTGGATCTGATCTATACATTATCAAGATTGTTTACAACAGTCCCAGAGTCATGTTATGCAAAAGTAACATTAGCATCTAATGCTATGCTTGTTTGGGCACTTCTACTTAACCGGTTTGGTACCTATTGATTGTTTGGGGGATGCAAGGCACATGTTATGCCATTATTTTGGACTGATATTCTTGCTAAAAATACTCAATTTTGAATAGTAAATAATTGTTGTACCACAGTGGGCTAAAGCCTATTATCTCATGTTTGGTTATGCCTATTGGTTTCGGGCTATGTCTTTGGGATATGCAATGAAGTATTGACCTTCGGGGTACGACATCGGTCTTTGGTTTCAGAATGCTTTTGAGCTTGTATTAAGCCATGACTTGGTTGTTCTTCACTGGCATTTGGCTTTAGTTAGCATGCTTTGGACCGGTCTATGCCTATTGTCTTTGCTTGACATTTAGGCCTCTTGCATTTATACTTTGGTCAGATATGGATGCCACTTGGTTTGCCCATGCTTGACACTTACTTGGAGCTTCATATTTAGATATATTTGAGAACTTTGGATCTACTGGGCATTACATTTGGTTCTCAGTTACATGCCCTTTGAATGCTTTCAAGCTTATGCTTTATGGGTCTGAGATAGCTTGGGATTTATGCTCCAAATGTACCCTACTAGGATTTGGCATGTCTGATGCTATGTATTTGATGTATTAGAGCATTGCTTGCTCTCTTTGCATCTGACTTAACTTTTAGTGGGAGCCTCTTGGTATATTCAGATGTGCACAGAGTCTTATTTACAGATGAGCTTAAGCTTGTGGGACAGTTACGTACATTTGCTCTCTTGATAGGTTTATGTCTGTAGTTTATCTGTAGTGGGCTGATTTGATATGCCTATTGGAGCAGGCACCTATCTCTGTCATAGGTTTGTCAGTTTTGTATGCATCTTGGATGGTTATGTATTGAGCTTCTTGTTGAGAATGTAAGCTTCGGTATTTGCGGGTGTGTATTATGTGAAAGCACTCTTGTGTGCTTAAGATTGTATGGTGCATGAATATGGATGAGAGATGTGGAGTAAAGTGTGCCACATAGGGCACACATGTAAAGTGTGGGTTGTATGGTGTCACATGGGGACACACATGGAAAGTGTGAGGGATCATTGATGGAGTATCTCCTCCTTTATATATGTAACTTGTGTATGCAATGAAATAAAAAAAAGAGAACATTTGTTGAGTGTGCATATTGTTTGCTTTCGTAGCCATGGAGTTCCTTGTCTATTACAATCCTCCGTGATAATGTATCAATCATTTTGTACACACCATGATCAACCCCACATTGGGTTTCTTGACATGGTATCAGAGCCAAGGTTTAGGGCTATTGATCATGGTGTACTTATATGTGTAGATATCATTGTATGTGGTTTTCCCGAATTTAGCCTTAGTATGTTTTAGCCATTCCTTCCTTAAACATCTTGCACACTCATTATTATGCTGGTTCACGATTTCAAGGGAGCTAAAATCTTTTGAGAATTATGAAGAGGCCATCAAATGAAGGATCTTTGTATAATGGAAGCTGGAAATGGAGCTTTTCAGTACAAGTCGTGGAGCCATTGTCAACAAAGAAGCTGCTAATAGAAGGCAAAGGTATTTGGTTTTTTTTTCTGGTTACTATTTTTGAGCATGGAAGAATGCTCAAATAAGAGAAAGGTTGTTGTTTGTGGACATTGTTGTCCTATTGGCTCTTGCTATTAAGCAAGAAGCATGTAAAGATGCATATACTTGCTATCATTAGTATGGCAAGTGGTGTTGGGTTGGTTGCAATCCAAGTTGGAACATGCTGGTTGAGGCATGTCTCATATGTACACTCAAGGATGAGTATGTGGAGTGGAAGCAAGGAAGGCTTTTACACATTGGTACCTTGAAGGCTTCTCAAGAAGAGAAGCATGTGAAAGGCGACCTTGAAAGTGTATGTCAAAACAGAGAATGGAGATCTACAACCATGGCGAAAAAGATTGTACTTGTGGAGATAAAAGAGAATTACTTGCATCAAATTCATCTCCTCTAATCGAAACAACTCCACCGACGGCAAACCAGAAGGCTCCCTCCGGTCTGCCATCGCGTAGATCTTTGGTCGACAAGCAACGTGCTAATCCTGCTTTACAAGGGAAAAGAATGCATATCAGCTGCGAAAACCTAATGGACCCGATCCAGAGGGGCGAAGGGTTTCCCGCAAATAAAAGCCAAATGCGTGTGTGTTAAGTGTGTGCCTCTTTCACAGTGAGACTGTAGCAGATCCAACGAAAGCAAAAGGTGACCTACTCAGATGTATCCATCTCACGGAAGATGAATTGAATCGGGATAGGTCGAATGGACCCTGCACGCCTGTATGTACAAAAGGGGGATGAGAGGAAGTTATTTAGAGCCCAGAATTGAGAGAGAGAGAGAGAAGAAAAAGCAGTGCGGGCAAAAGAAGAAGAAGCAAGGGAGAGAGGGAGAGACTCTTGTTTTCTTTCTGCCAAGGAGAGAAGAAGTAGTCCAAGAAGAAGATTTTTTGAAGCAGGAGCAATCTGTAAGCAGTGCGTATGAAGAGATCAGGGCTATAAGAATGGAGTTCGTCGGGAACAGCACATTGGAAGGCCCAAAGAAGGAGCCTTTGTAGGAGGAACCAATTGATAATAGCAAACAAGAGGAATTAATTGAGATTAGCACGCAGGAAGAACCTACCTAGAATGGTGTGCTTGTCGATCATTCAGTTTGAGAGAGATTAGCACGCAAGAAGAACCTACCCAGAATGGTGTGCCTATCAAGCATTCAGTTCCAGAAGCAACGGTTGTTCAAGGGAAGGGTGTGACAGTGACTACCCTACAAGACGATCTCTCTCACACAGAAGGAAAGGCCGGCCTACTATATCGGGTGTTAAATGGAAGGTTAAGAAGGCTTTACAGGAGCGTGAGATGCAGTGAAGCTCCTTGTTGAGAAGTCCCGTCGGACTGTTCATGAGCATCGGACTGTGGCCTGCAGGTTGAACGTCTTGAATAACTAGTTTATACTATAGCAGCTCTGCTGCTACACTGAACATGCAAGTGCAAGGCATCTGAAAATGTCCATACAAGAGAATTTGTTGAGCCAAAGATAGCACTTGACATGAAAATAGGAGAAGCAATCTTCTTTCACAGTCAGAAAGACCCACCACAAAATGGGTACACAGGCTTTGAAAAGGAGAAGATGAAGAAGAAGACGCAGAGGAGCTTCTTGTCCCGCTCTTAGCATGAACATCAATAGACGTGTCATCATGACCAATGAATCTCCACCCAATTAAAAGATTCTCTGACGAAGATAAGAAGAAGGAAAAAGAAGACGAGTCATGACCACATGTGGCATATACCTATTATCCAAACCTTTTAAGATTGGATGTATAATGCTTCTAATTCACACAAAAAAAGTGAAACTATAAAAGTTGTAAATGTCTTCATGATTCACATTTGTGTCAAAGGCAATTGTACACGAGATTTTATATTCACCCATCGCATGAGGGTACTCCTACCCGAGCCGCATAGAGCTCAAAAGTGGTTGGTTTCATACATATAAATCTCGACATGTATTCAAAATAAGTTTGCACAAGAATTGGCTTGTGTAAGGGTTTCTCTGCCCGAGATTGAGATCTCAAAAAGAATTTTGCGAGTGCGTGGTGTGTGCACATGATTGTTGCACCTTGAGGTTTGTCATACCTTTCCCGAACATCTAGGATTGTTCAAAAAGGATGGGGTAGGTTCACCCGAGCAAGTGGTGCTCAAACGAACATTGTACACGCACATAAAACATGCATATGGTGGACTAGAAGTGTCTAGTCGTATAAACACTCCAATATAGCATTGAGAGGGAGTGTTAAGAAGTAGAAATTGCGGTCATGCAATGCTACATTGGATGGGTGATAAGGTAAAGTAAACACCTCGCTTAAGAGGGGGTGTTGAGAATGTAAGCTTCGGTATTTGCGGGTGTGTATTATGTGAAAGCACTCTTGTGTGCTTAAGATTGTATGGTGCATGAATATGGATGAGAGATGTGGAGTAAAGTGTGCCACATAGGGCACACATGTAAAGTGTGGGTTGTATGGTGTCACATGGGGACACACATGGAAAGTGTGAGGGATCATTGATGGAGTATCTCCTCCTTTATATATGTAACTTGTGTATGCAATGAAATAAAAAAAAGAGAACATTTGTTGAGTGTGCATATTGTTTGCTTTCGTAGCCATGGAGTTCCTTGTCTATTACAATCCTCCGTGATAATGTATCAATCATTTTGTACACACCATGATCAACCCCACATTGGGTTTCTTGACACTTCTTGCTCTATCAGTTATGCTTGTGCTTGGTCTCTTCTGTTACCCTGAGACCCATTACATGCATGACTTCTAGACCTATGAGATGTCTCTTGCCTGATAAGTTATTGGTTTGATAGTTCTTGGTACCTTCTTGACCTTGGAAACTCACTATTGGCTGTATCTTGCTACCTGGCAGTTGCAATGACATATGTATCAGTGATTGCTTCATTTTGGGACAATTTTACATATTGCTGTCATTTATTACAGCAAGCTGAAATCTGTAGATTTTGAGCAGTTCTATGAGGGTAATGCTTACTATTTGATGTTATCTTGGTCATATTTGGTGGACAGGTGCTTGTCTTGGTGATATCCACCCTTTCAGCCAATTTTAGCAGTGGTTTAACTGCATTTTCTACTAATTAAAACAACCTACAATTTTACCTTTTTGCTTTGATTTGGGATAGCATGACTGGTCATTTGAAAGATACAGCTCTCTTTAACATTGCCAAGTTGGATGGTACCAACTATGGGTATTGAAAGTCCCAAATATGGCAGTTTTTGGTGCAGAAGTTGCAGATTAAACCCTTGCGTTTAAAGGGTATCAAACCTGAGGATATGGATGATGATGTTTGGATGGAAGTTGATGAGCTATGCAATTCTACCATTATTTTGTCACTCTCAGAAGAGGTCCATCATAATGTTGTTGAAGATGAGAATCAGAGTTCATGGGATTTATGGGAGAAGAATTAGGAGCTCTATGCGCAGTAGAGTCCTACGTCACATATGTATTGGCTGAATCAATTAATGGACCCTCGCATGGAGGGGACCTCCCTTTCATCTCATTTCAATCAGTTTCATGCTATCATGAAAAGTCTGTTGTCATAGGGTATTGAGTTTATGATAGCTTGCACTCGTTGTTTTTGCTTGGCACCTTGCCTAAATCATGGGATGTCTTTTGTACTGCCATATGCACGAACAAGCTTAATGGGCTGAAAATCAAAGATGTTGAGAGTGCTTTATTGAATGAGAAAATCAATAGGAGAAATAACGACGCTTCCCCTCTTCACATGCATTGACCGCCGTTAGAGGTGGCAAAAATGGTAGGCATGATAATGATCATAAGGGTAGGGACTCTCAGAAGTCCAGGTCCAAGTCACGTGGTCGCAGTGAGTCTCCTGGATGGAAGTATGATCTTACCTATCATTATTGTGGGAAAGCAGGACATATTAGGCCACAGTGCCATAAAATGGGTGATGATAAGAGAAAGGAAAAGGAAAAAGAAAAAGTGAAGGAAAAGTCTTCAGAGCGCAGTATTGTACCTACAAAGTCCAGTGTGAAGATAGGAGAGGTTAATATCATGTTGGCCACTAATTCAGATGATGATTACATACTTACAGCTTTTTCATGCAATGCCTTATATGCTTCTAAGATACATTCTTTATATGCAGTGCTGTCTCTTGGATTTGGATGCGTCCTTTCATGTGACACCCTATCGAGATTGGTTTCATACCTATCGTACCATGTCTGGTTCTGTGTGTCTTGGTAATGACAGGTATCTTGACATTGTGGGCATTGGAGATGTTAGGCTGTAGTTTCCTTCTAGTAGTTCTTTTGTTTTGCATGATATACACCATGTGCCTGCATTGACTCATAGCCTTATGTCAGCTAGACAGCTTGATGATGCAGGGTATTTTGTGTCTTTTGGAGACTCTGCATGGAAGATTACTCCTGGCAGGCTTATACTTGCAAGAGGTGCCAAGTCTGGCAGCCTCCATCCCTTACTTGTATCAGGAGCTACATTGAATCATGTTTTGTTTGTGGGTTCTATTCCCCATGCATCCCTTTGGCATGCTCATTTGGGGCATATGTCTCTTAAAGGAATGAAAATGCTCTGTGCTTTGCAGTATCATCCGCCTTTTGACTCTTCGCATTTTGATTCTTGTGATCATTGTTTATATTGCAAGCAGACTAGAAATACGCATAAAAAGTCCAGTAAGAAACACATGGGTGAGCCCTTGACTCTTGTATACTCAGATGTATGTGGGCCCATGCCTTGTCAGTCATTTAGTGGGGCAAACTACTTTGTTACCTTCATAGATGATTACTCATGTAAGGTTTGGGCTTCTCCCATAAAGAGAAAATCTGATGTCTTAGACACATTTCAGCGTTGTCTTGCATTGACAGAGAACCGGTCTAGGAAAAGGCTCAAATGCCTAAGGTCAGATAATGGGAGTGAGTATGTATCATGTGCTTTTGAGAAGTTTTGTGATGAGTGGGGTATTAAGCGTCAGTTGACTGTCCCTTACTCCCCACCCCAAAATGGTATGGCTGAACACATGAATAAGACCGTTCAAAAAAGGGTCTATAGCATGCTTAGCCAAGCTAGCTTATCGCAACACTTTTGGGATGAGGCAGTTACTACTGCAATGCTTCTCATTAACAGGTCGCCTAGTAGTGGCATTGACTTTCAGGTTGCAGAGGAGGTATGGGCAAGCAATCCCCCCTCTTATGATCATTTGCATGTCTTTGGATGTGAGGCATTCTGCCATGTTCCCAAGGACAAACGCAATAAGCTAGATCCTAAAAGTGTTAAATGCATTTTCATTGGCTATGGACATGTAGGAGAGATGGGTTACCATCTATGGGATCCATAGGTGCACAAAGTGATCCGCAGCCATGATGTCATCTTTCATGAGGACAAAATGCATATGCAGTCTGAGAAAGTGGTTGAGATATTTAGAGTTATCTTTCAGGAGTAGCCACCTACTCATGTTCAGCTGGCTCCACGGCGGCTCCACGGCTAGCTAGACAGCATGCAGCATCACCTGATGCCCATGGTCCAGATGCTAGACATGCTGATGTTAGACAGGATGTCGATTAGGCAGCATAGCTTAGATTGAGGCATTCTACTAGAGATTGATGATCTCCTGACCATTTTGCGCCCTCTATGGATTATGTATTGGTTACAGATGCAAGAGAGCCTCTCACCTATGATGAGGCTATGCGCAGGGGTGGTTGTCACTCTTGGGAGAGGGCTATGCAGTCTTAGCTTGACTCGTTGCATAAGAATCAGACTTGGAATTTGAATTCCTTGCCTGAGGGTAAGAAGGTTTTGCCTTGCAAGTGGGTGTACAAGCTGAAAAGTACCCCTGAAAATCCCAAGCCAACATACAAGGCTTGATTGGTTGCCAAGGTGTGGGAGCTCTCGCTCAACCACCAAGACCCACGGACCGCTTATTGTTTCAAGCGTTCCAAGTGAGCTCTCATGGCTATCTCTCACCTAGCCAACGCGCCGTCGATCCTACAAATGCAGTGAACTTACCTTGATGCTCGATCGAGTACCCTCCTCTCTCTCGCACTCCGGTAGCTCCACGATTGTCGATGCTAGCTCAAGCATCCTCAAGCCTCCTCCATCTCCAAGCTCCATCCTCCATAGCCGCACGCACAAGAGAAGAGAAGAGAAGTAGAGGAGAGGAGATGGTGAAGAGCTTCACCCTCTTGATCCCTCACTCTCACACACACTCCCTCCCTCACACTCTCACACTCCCTCTCTCAAGAGCACACATAAGCAAGAAGGAGAGAAGAAGAGAGGAAGAAGAAGACTAGTTCTGCCACACACCAAAGAATGAGATCTTCATTCACTTTTCAACCTTATATACAAAACCCTACTTCCCTTTTGGGTGGTCATCCCCTTTTCCCTTTTTTACATGGCCGGTCATAGCCTAGGCCCTGTTTTCCATTGTCCTTTTATCTTCCTTGTTTCCTTTTCACTACCCTTCTATATTTACAAATTGCACGGGTGAGAGCTCGGCACTCTTTTACAAGATTTTAGGGTGCGCTTTTTATGCGCCTTTCCCTTTTCATGTTTGCCTTGGACTTTTAAGGTTGTCCTTGCACTTTTGGCCTTTTCTCCTTTTTTTCCTTCAGTCGGGCTACCTTTTTTCCGCCTTTGCCCTGCGTCTTTTCCACTTTCTTTTGCTCTCTTCGTGTTGGGGTTAACATTACCCCCTCCTAGACGAGTGCCAGTCCCATGGCACTCATTGGCGTAGGTAGCAGGTGGTAGCATGCACCGAAGACTTGGGAGACAGGGGCGCCTGGGGTGTGTACTGGTGACCGGTTCATGTGGGGGTTTGTTGGGGATGCTACCTAGGACGATTCTTTCCGACTTGTCGGATGTTGAGGGGCAAGTAGCGTTGGGCATTGATGAAGAACGAATGCCACTTTTGCTGTGGTCGTCAACACCTGCAATTGAAAACCTCTCAGGTGGTCTCTCCCTAATGGTAGTGCTAGTCTTCTGTATTGTGCACAAGACATATTTTATTAGTTTGGGAGATAGGTCGAACTCTAAGCAAGCTGAGAGTATTGTCCTGCACTTGAGGACCCAAACTGTGAATATAGTTTGGTGTAGGTATTATGTGAGTGCGGTGCTTGTGCATACTTAGATATTACTTAGCTAGAAGACTGGTCGGCGTGGAGCCTTGTAGAGCAAGGAGCTATGTTGGTGAAAAAATGTGTTAATGAGAAGATGGAGTACACCTTTGACGACTGCTTGGAGACGTCGTTAGGGGTTTTCCATTGTCGTCGAAGCTTTGCCCTTTTTTTTTTTTTTTTGCCATGATGAGGTGGGTACATGGAGGCAGCGGTACAAGGCATAATGGGAGTTCTACTCCTCATCATCCAAATGGTGGGTAAGGGTGGGCAGGGGGCGGGGGGCCTTGTTAAGGAATTTTCGGCTTAGCAAGTAGCCCTTAATGTGGAGGCGGGTTTTGAGGGTGGTGGTAGAGAGAAAGGGGTGGTTGCACTGTGTGAATTTTCTGTCATTCATGTCTTCCAGCAGTGCACCACAGAAGGATGGCAAAAGAGTAGCACGCATCATGAGACGAGTCATGGTGGTGCTGTCTATGGCATTGGGGTCAAAATAGAGGGGTGGAAGGTGGCATTCTTGGGGTACGGGTTCCTGGTGTACTAGGATTCTAATTAACCTAAGATAGTTACAGGTGGTGATGAATGCTGGGTCGGGGCAAGAGGTGAATTCGTTAAGGAATTTATCTATAGAGCTGTACAAGTCGGGAATGGTGAAGAGAAGAGCGTTCCTATGGGAAGTGGTATTGCATTATAAATGACGGGGAAGTCGAACCTGCCGTGGATGGACGGGTTGAAGTCCACTCCTACCCTTCGAGGATACGGCATAAAGGTGGGGTTGTTCCTCTCTGAAGGGAGGGTATTGCAAAATGCCATCCACGCTTCCAGGTTGACGTCAAAAATGCACCTCCTCCAGGTGGGTTGGCAATTATAGCCTTCCACTGTGCGAGGTACCTGGAGGACTTTGTCTTGCCAAAACTCGTGGTCCTTGGCTCCCCAAGCAGTTGGGTGGGCCTCACACTCTGCTAACCATTTGGCCTTGAGCCTGGCCTCCATGGCGATGACATCCTCCACCAACTGAATGGGCAGCACCCTATTCAAGGCGGTGGGAAACTCGAAGCACAGATCGAAGGGGTCTCGGCTATACTCCTGCTGTTCCCAGATAATCATTTCAGCGCGGTATTCAGCGAGGGAGTCTTGGTTGCGCAGCGGAAGAGGGGCAGGCTGTTTGTGGACAGGTCTGGCCTTCAGCTTTCTTCTTGCCTTCTCCACCATCTCCTTTCTTCGGTTGGTGTGGGCCGCTCTTCGCTCGGCAAATGTGTCATGGGGTGGCACTTCGGTTTGTTGTGGTTGAGGGGGTGGTGGGACATATTCCTCTTCTTGAGGCCCTAGGTCAAGCTCTGGTTCACCCCCTTTCACTTGCTCGTCTTCCTGTGTTTTCTCCTCAGTGAACCCAAGGTCGTCCATCTCCTGTGCCGTCAGTCCTACTTGTGCCAGATATTTTCTTTGTTCTTCTAGGCTCTGCGGCGGGCCTCCTAGCTGTAGTGGTACGTGCAAGCCTGCCGTGAGGGCCCTGCGTGCAATGGTTAGCTTTCTCTGCACAACTGATCATTGGCCTCATCTACTTTTGATTGGGTGGCGTGGAGTAGCGTGTTGATAAAAGTGTGCTGCTGAGCTATCATAGCGAGCTGGGTTGCCTCTGCCTGGTTTTCAGCCAGCACCCTATCTCCTTCGGCCTTGGCCAGCCGGCATGCTAAGTCCCGCACTCTCTGCTATTTATGATTGGACCATTCTTTTTCCCGTCTCTCCAAATCTTCCAAGCTTTCCCCCTGTTGGAGGGTCATTGCCATAAACTATTGTTGCTGGGCTTCAAGCTCATGGCGCAAGCGGGACTGCTCTCAGTGTTCCTCTGTGATCTGCACGTTGAGTTGGTCCAGCCTTGCTTGCAACCTGCGCACCTGTTCTGCCCTTAACTGATCCAGCTCTGCAACCTCCTATCTAATTTTCTCAAACTGACTTTGCGCCTCCAAGTTGGCTGCAGATAACTGGTCATTCTTGTGCTGAAGGTGGGCAGTTGTCTCCCTCTCCCTGGTGAGATGCTCCATTAGGATTTTCCTTCTTCCCTCCCAGGTAGTGTCGCACTCCTTCAGGGCTCTTAGCTTCTCCGCCTTCTTGGTGCTGGCCTCCTCCCTAAGCACAGCGATTTCCTTTTGATATTCTGTTATCTGCCTCACTCTGTCTAGCTGGAGGGCGGCTTGTGATTCACGTTCCGCTGCCAGCTCCTCCACCGCTATCCTCCTTTCTTGCCTGGCCGTTTGCAATTGTGCGAGTAGCTCCTTCACGTAGTCATCGTAGTGGCCTGCTGGAGGTAGGGAGTGGGACATGGTTGTAGTGGTGGCAATCTCTTCCACTTTTTGTCTTTTCACTTCTGCCCTGGCTCCATCTCGGCCGTTGCTGCCCTTTTGGCACCTGAAACTGGGGTGGCCCCGGCCGCTTCCCTTGCCAACTCCCTTTCCACCAAGAATTGCAACCAGGTGACCACATTGCTTTCATCGATTTTTGGGGTGTGCCCCTGGGTGGCGGTGGTAGGGGGTGTCACCATGAGGGGGGTGGCTTGCATGGGTGGCACGAGGAGAGGGGAGACTGGCCTGACTGGGTCTTTTTCTTTCCCTTCTACAGGAGGCAAGTGCACAGGTTCCGGCATACCAGTGCTGGGGCCGGGTGCTTTAGGTTGATATGGACTTTTTGCTCCTTCCACGTCTTTTCTTCGATGTTCCTCGATGGAGCGACGGGTTACCAGCTCCAAATCTTCTTCTTCCCTCCTCCTCAGCTCCTCCTCAGCCCTCCTTCTTCTTTCCTCCTCTTCCCTTACCGACTCTCTTTGGGCCCATTCGAGCTCTTCCTTCTCTTTTCTCCTTCGCTCCTCCTCTCTCTTTCCGTGCAGGGCTTTAGTCTGTTGCTTCGCCTTCCTTTTTGGTGCAGCCTGGGGTTCTCCCTCCTCGTCGGTGTCCGTTTCTGTTTCATCAGATTACTCTTCCACCTGAGGCTAGGACTGCGTCCGCAATTTGCCACCTTTCCCGTCATCTCCCTATTTGTCCTCTCCCGCTCGTCCCTGCCCTATTGCCTCGTGGATGATCGCGGTGAGGGCACCTCCAAAACCTATGGTGGAGGCCTTGGAGGATGAGGCTTTGCGGGTTGATCAAGGTGAAGGGGATTCTCCTACTACGGCCCTTCCTCATGTTGCCAGGGCCTTTGCCGAGGCCTCAATTGTCCTTCTTACGAACCCATTGAGGTTCACCTCATCCAATGCTTGAGCAGCGATGCTTTCGAGTAGAGGCACATTGATTCTGGACATGATGCTATTGTACCGCTGACTCGAAAATAGGGTATGCATCATTTTTGCCTGCAGTTGAATCTCTTGATCAGGGATGTTTGCCAGGTTGACTCCGTCGTTGGTGTGGACCTTCACTTTGTCCATTCCCAACATGGCATAGACGTCCCTTTTTGGTTTCTTCTTCACCTTGTTCGGAAGCCCCAGTGCCCTTTCTATCAGTTCGGGGGTCAGTTCAACCTGCACTTGTCTGGTGGCTTCCCTGTCCCGCACCGTGACGGTGCCCTTGTTTTTGTTGAAGGTGCGCAGGAACTCGGCGCGCACAGGGTGTAGTTTATCCTCTGGCCCACTGCGTCCAGATACCTTTGTAAGTGGCATTGCTCTATAATCCGTCATACCGCTGGTTCCTCAATAACAACGTCTTCCAAGTTGAATATGTGGCAGAACTTCAGCTGATTGAATGCTCTGGTTTCCACAGTGAGGCCGTACCGCACCTGTTCTTCCTCCGAGAAGGGGAGTTTGCCAGCTTTGTCTTGACCTGCCACCATGGTCGCCACCTGTACATTCAGCCAATTAACTTTTTAGTATTTTTGGCAACCAATTTGCTGGACGACCATAATCATAGCAGATTTTATCGTTCATAACTGTAATTTTTCCTTTCAAACTTCTATCACCTATTTTTGTATGGCATTTCAATTTTGAGCCTTTTCATGCTTGGTTTACTTTTTAGTTTTAACTTTTCATGCTTGTTTCACTTTTTAGTTTTAACCCCGTTTACCGTTTACTACCCCATCACCCTCGTGGAAAAGAAAAATCCGTCCTAGGATTGGAAGTCGTGGGTCCAAGGCATTCATGTTTATTTGTGGAGGAGCCAATCGTAGAAGTTGGGGTTATATTCTAAGTGTGCAGAGTAGTCCAGGTCACAGGGTCGGATGCCTACATGGGTGATGTATGTGAGGACATCAGTGAGGAAATCACCGGAGTTGACCCGACTTGCGATGTGGAGCTCTTCTTCTGTCAAGATGCGGTCGATATAGGGGTGCCCTAAGATATGATCGTCCATGGTCCGACCTCGAAGAGTGGTTAACACTCGATACGAGGTGGGCGCGATATATGTGGGATCATACTCGGCCGTTTTGATGGCTCGGCATTGTTCGGCGTTGGTCATTATGCGGCATCCCTCAACTTCCCATTTCAATCGAAGAGCATACCACTGCTTCAAGAAGGGTGATTCCGTGTCCGCGAGGTGGGACAACCTTGCTATTTCTTGGCGAGTGATATCGGACGTTGTGCGGGAGTCAAATGATGGGATGAGGCGTTGCTTAATGGCTTGCTCTTTGGAGACCTCGCGAGCGAGCGAGTAGCTCAGCGGCGGCAGAGCAAGAGGCTTGTGTAAAGGCGAATTCAAAAGTCTCCCAAGAGCAAGGCATATTGTGCACGTCCGTTGCAAGGGGTTCTGCTAATAGTCCCAAGTCCAGGTGGTCATAGCTGAGGGCCAGTGCAACAAAGGTGGCATTGAGCTGTTTGATACAGTCCACCACATTATCCCTCGTGTCCTCTGCGAGGTCAGCGGCGGCCAGCGTTAGGAATGACTTCTGTTCATAGGAAGGCTTAAGGCCGACGGGTGGTTGGGGTTTGCTGGAGCTGGAGGTTTTGATAGTACAGAGTTGCGGGGCTGGGGGCTTGTTTGAGTCGGCAACTTGGGTGTTGGTTGGACGGATGGGTCGGGTTTGATCTTAGGGGATGTGCTACTGCAGTCAGCGGGGTTGTTGAGCTGCGGGTTGGGTTGGTTGGATAATGCCTCCTGTGGTGATGGCCGTTGCTCGGGTCGTTGGGCGTGTGTGACTCCCATGGGGTGACTTGTAGAGGAGTCGGATGACTGGGGTGGGCCCTGCGATTTGTGGCCTTGAGGTGTCGGGGGACAAGGCTTTGAGGTTGGTACAGAACTAGGGCCTGTGATAGTTGGGATTTTGGGGATCCACAGGGAGGCATTCCCCTCAAAGTAGCCTTGTGCACACAGGACTTTAGGGACCCATATTTGTTTAATCTCACGACACTTGCGATGATGGCATCTTGGTTTCCTAGGTTTAGGCTTGTAGGTGTTCCGCGGACACGCGGGTCTGGTTCTAGGCATGTCTCGAGGCTTCTTAGGCACCCATTACAAGCGAGTCTGTTGGGGTTTTGCCTTGGGTGCGGCGGGCCGCGGTGCGTGGGGATCTGGGTGTGGTAGATATGCACGGCCCCCCTCCTTAGTCCTAGGCGCGACTGTTTCTATCGGTGGCCCCGTGAGCAGTGATGGGGTTACGAGGCCCTTGCTGAAAGTCGTGACAATGGGCATGCTCCCGATTGTTAGGTGGATGCGTTGCGACTCATAATCAACATGGCAACGGGTCTGCTTTTTAAAAGTTCGCTCGAGCAATGACTCTATGCTTGCATTCATGGCACTGGGTAAGACATAAAACATCATGGGAATAGTTTCAGTCTCGATAGAAACGGCAGCTCTACACGTGTCGAGGATCGGGTAGGATTGGGCCCCGTATAGGTTCAATTTGGCTGTTGTGGGATGAAGCATTGGTGCGCCAAGTTGGGTCCAATGCTCATGCGTCAAAATGTTAAAATCCGCCCCCTCGTCAATCAGGGCATGGAAGGAGCACGTCTACTTACGGACCGTGATGCGGAGGTAGGCGGGTTCTATAGGCTCCTCCTCATTCTCGCAGATTTCCGTAAGTGTGGCTACTCGTATTTTAACGGGTGTTTCCACCATTGGTTGTTCATGCAGCGGATAAGTGGGCCGATAGTACTTCTTGATTCAATTGCCATTGAAGAAGCCCATTCCCTCACCATCCAGTGTTTCCAGCTCGACATTACCGGCTGATTGTGCAGACTTTAAAGGGTCCCAGACCTCTGAATTTCATCTTTTGCTTGTGTCCTTTAACTGAGTAGAGGAGCACTAGGTCACCCTGCTCAAACTCTTGTTTCTTGACATGTTTGTCAAACTAGCTTTTGCGTCGGGCTTTCTCACAGATAAGTGCATGGGTGGCTAGGAGACGAACCTCTGACAGGCGTTCTAGCTCAACCAAGTGTTGCATCCACGCTTCCTTCCCTTCCCATCGTTCTTGGAGTGCTATCCTCAGGCTAGGGACGAAGAATTCTAATGGGAGAATAGCTTCAGTCCCATAGGTTAGCCTAAAAGGCTTTTGACCGACGGCCATCTTATAAGTTGTTCGGTAGGTCCACAAGGCTGCCATCAACTTGTTATCCCAGTCACTTCGTGAGGCTGAGACTACTTTGGTTAGGACAGTGATGAGAATTTTGTTGGTTGATTCAGCCTGGCCATTATCTTGAGGGTAGTATGGTGAGGATTTGCAATGGATGATGAGAAAGGTGGATAGGAGATGGGCTATCACCTCGTTGATGAAGTGCGTTCCCTGATCGCTAACCAGTTCGATGGGGCAACCAAAACGCGAGATTACTTGCTCCCATAAAAACTTGGCAGTCGTCCTAGCGTCATTTTTCCGCGTGGCTCTCGCCTCCGCCCATTTGGTGAGGTAATCCGTGGCCACCACGATGTATCTAGCTTGTGAATATTGTGCCACGGGGCTGATGGGTCCTATGAAGTCAATCCCCCATTTTTCGAAAGGTTGGCGCGCGATAACTGGGGTTAACTCCATTTGATTTTTACGGACCGGGACCTTTGTCCGTTGGCACTCATCACAATGCTTGACAAATTGTGAGGCATCGCGGAAGAGTGTGAGCCACCATAGCTGGGACTGCAATACCTTTCGTGCTGTAGTGTCCCCACTAAAGTGTCCTCCTGCAATACCGTTGTGCGCCTCTGAGAGCACATCGTGCATCTCATGCTCACATACGCATCTACGTAGCAGACCGTCTTGCCCCAGCCTATAGAGCTGGCCTGCAATCAACTGATAGGGCTGGATTTTAAGGATTAAGTGCTAAGCCGTGCCCATTCTATTGGTCGTTTGGGCAGCCCATGCTCGAGCACTTGGACTATGTCGTCTGCCCAGTATGGTATCAGATCGGCCTCGAATAGGTCTCTTTCGCTGGACACATGGAATAAGTGGCTGTCTGGTAACTCGTCCACAATGCCTTGTCCAGCAGCTTCTCCTATGGGTATACGAGACAGATGGTCAACCATGTAATGTTGTTTTCCCTTCCGTACCACCACTGAGAAGTCAAACTCTAGGAGCAGGAGAAGCCATTGGGCTATACATTCTGTAGCGCAAGGTTTGTTGACTAAATAGAGCAGGGCCTGATGGTCTACGAAGAAGGTGAAGGGGGTGGCCAGTAGGTAATGCCGGAACTTCTTCATAGTGAATACCATGGCTAATCCCTCCCTTTCGGTTGTCGAATAATTCATCTCTGTCTCAGTGAGTTGCCTGCTAGCAAAACTCACTGGGTAATCTAAGTTATGCTCACCAGGTTGGCACAGCAATGCCCCCACGGCAAACTTAGAGGCGTCGATGTGTACGTGAAAAGTCATAGTCCAATCTGGGGATCGTAGGATAGGTGCCGTTGTTAGGGCTTTTTTCAGTTCCTCGTAGGCTCGTTGGCATGCTTTAGTCCACTCGAAGACAATTAGCAGTTTGTACAATGGCCTAGCAATCAGCGCGTAGTTCAGTACAAACCGCTGATAGTATCTTGTGTGACCTAAGAAGCATTGAACTCCCCTGTAATTACTTGGGGGTGGAAGGTCCACGATGACCTTGACCTTCGAGAAGTCCGTGGCAATGCCATTCTTGGACACCACGTGTCCCAAGATGCATCCGTGCTTCACCCAAATCTGACATTTCAGGGGGTTGAGGGAGAGACGGTATAAGCGACACCGTTCAAAGACCACGCAGAGTTTTTCGAGATGTTGGGTCCAGGCCGAATGGACACACAGGTCATCGATGAAGACCTCTAATTCCTTGTGAAGCATGTCCTTGAATATGGTGCACATGAGGCGTTGAAAGGTGGCGGGGGCATTGGTTAGCCCGAAGGGCATGACTACATATGCAAAGACGCCCCACTCAGTGGCGAAGGCGGTCTTGTGCCCATCTGCAGGATGCACTTGCACCTAATTGTACCCCGAGAAGCCATCCAGGAAACTATAGGCTTCCTTGCCTGCCACCCTCTCAAGCATGTGCTCGGTGTACGGTAAGGGGTAGTTGTCTCTCTTTGTCGCGGCATTTACTTTCTTGTAATTGACGCACACTCAAATCTTGCCGTTTTTCTTCATCACAATGACTATGGGTGACACCCAGTCTGTGTGCTCAATTTCGTAAATGAATCCGGCTCTCATCAGCTTGTCAATTTCCTCCTTGACAGCATGAGCGTGCTTTGGATTCATGGGGTATGGTCGCTGCTTGACCGGCGTTGCATCCGTTGTCACGGGTATGTTGTGAGTCACAACACTCAGATCTACCCCTCGTAGCTCATCTAAAGACCAAGCAAACACGTCACGGTACTCCCGCAAAAGAGTGACAAGACTGGACTCTTCTTCCATGGTCAAGTCCTTGGCAATGAACACTGGTTGGGGTACTTCCCTTTCCAGGGCTAGGTCTACCTCCTTGACCTTGGCTGGCCCTTCAATTGGTTCGCGGGTTTGCCCTTGGCGTTTGGCACTTAGCAGAACCACCACCTTGTCCCCTCTTTTGAATTTCGAGAAGCGCTTAGGGAGGTCTTGTGGCTTCTTTTGTTCCTCTGATCGCGCATCATTGGGACGCTTAGCTTCATTTTGTCGTAACCGTCTGCGCCTCAGGTGGATAGGTAAGTCTCCCTTGGTGCGTCTGGTCATGGGTGGCCTAGGGATTTCTGGGTCATCATCTGAAGTAACTTCAGGTTCAGAGTCGAATTTCCCATTTTCACTAGAGGAGGTGGTCTCCCCTGGCGGCCGCAGTTCGGATGGCGATTCGGTTCTAAGCATTGTTGCCGTTCCTGGTTGGGCCAGGCCGGCTTGCTCAAAATCCACAGCTCCCATCTGTTCCAACCAAGCACAATCGCATTTCGCACACATGACTCCTTGGTCCACTCTAAGGGCCGGTCTCGTTTGCGGCTTAGTATCTGCCTGGATTTGCTCAATCTCTCGTCCTTCGGTGTCGTATTCTACGGTGTCCACCTCACCCTCACTTCCTTCATCGAAGGGTTGGCAATCTTCGTATTCGTCACATGAATCTGCCTCGCTAGACTGCTCATCGTCCCCCAAGGCCTGCTCTGCCTCGTCTTGTTGGTCGGGAACCAACGCCCAGTTGTACCTGAGGTTCAGTTCATGTACCCTGGTCCACTTCCACTCGGGTTCCTCCAAGAGGTCTTGGAGAGGCTTGAGATTGGCGGCTGCGTTGCATGCCAGTCGGTCCGTTAAGTGCCCCAGTATCCCCTGGAGTTCTCTCCTGTTGGTAGGCACTTGGAAAGCGATAGGCTTGGGCCCTTCATGGAGGCTTGCTGCCATCATGTAGACAGGTGTAGGAGGTGTTTCTTTTGGCTTGCCAATTGTTTTGACAGCCTGCTGGTACGCCTCGTGATCTGAGAACGGCAGGTCGAGTGTAGCGAGAACGTGCATCCAATACCGCTCGTCCTCCGGGCATGGGATATACTTAGTTAAGGACCCATAGGGTTCCTTGTCCTGGGTGTTTCCCTTGAGTAGAGTAGAGATGGCGTCTAGGTCGACTGGCGAGGTCTTCCAAGTGTCCATCTCTATTCTCACAGCGTTAGTTTGGTTGCCGAGGAAGATCAGGCTGTTACCCCAGTCTTCGATAACTCTAGCATTGCGCATCTAGGGTCGACCCAATAAGATATCACAGTCCACTCCCTTCATGACGATAAAGTCGACAGAGAACTAGACTCCTGCAATCTTCACTGGCCAATTCTTCAAGACCCCGAATGGTTTCACTCGCATACCGTTTGCTAGCGTGACGTTAAACCGAGCAGCTTCGACAGGCGGGTTTCCCCACTTCTGTAACACTACGTGGCTAAGCACACTAACTCCACTCCTATGTCTACAATCCCCTTTCTTGTTGCGTCTCCCAGGGCTAGGACTAGCAGGACTGCGTGCATCTTCGAGCCCTCCCAGAAGGCGTTGACGTGCAAGGTTTTAGGCCCGGAGTGTAGCGTCAAACTTGGCAAGTGCGTTTCCTCATCCTGGTCTTGAGTATCTACCGGAGCTTGCTCGTGTGGTCTCTCGACCCAATGCTTGAGGTCCTATCATAGGGCAGAGTGCTGCCTGAGCAGCTCTCCCAGGCCAACCATTATAGGGGTGGTCACTAGTGTGGTTAGGAGATTGATAAACACTCCTCCTTCCCTAAGTTCAGACTGTCCGGGCCAATGCCGGCGGCTGACCTACGGGTCTGTTACGTCTAGGCTTGGCCTTGACGGCACTGCTTGTGGCATAGCAGCCTCGGCAGACTTAGATTGGGGTAGTGATAGCGGCGCACTCATGTTGGAGAGATCATCAATCTCATCCTCCGTGATGGGTTCAACATCCTTGAGGTGCTGTTGAGCCTCCCTCACCCATTCCTTCACCTTTTCTATGGCTTCCAATTGCCTCTTGGGGTGTGGGTAGTCCCCTACCTTAGTGCTTTCCTTTTGGGCTATTTTAGGGGCTGAAGTCTCTGCCTCTGCGTCTGAGACTTTCTTTCCCTGGGGTAAGGTTGTAACGCTGTCGGTTTTTAGTGCGGCCTTAGCCTCTGATCTCTTCTTTTTCCACCTACGGCTCTTCTTTCCTACTGAGGTCGAGTCGAGATTGCTAGGTCCTGGCAAAGAGACACTGGCCTGCTTCATTTGTGCTCGGGTCATCACTCGTAGGGGGATAGGTGTGGCCTCCCCATCGGGGTTTTCAACACCAAATAGTCCCAGTGGGACGGACGGCAAATTAGCTGAACCGAAAGGCGGCTTCCGTTTTGGACAGTCTATGAAAAGATGGGTGATTCCGCACTCCACGCACCTTTGGTCAGCTTTGTCCCTACCTTGCTGCTCTCTTTCTGGGTAGCGTGATGACACGTGACCAGGATGTCCACAAGTCCAACAAGTGACCGGATCCTGTGGCTGCCCTCCTAGGCCTCTACCCCGTCCTCGTCCTAATGCCATCACCGGCACAGGTCAGTAATCCATGAGGATTGCATTGCCCTTGTCGTCATGCGAGACGTAAGGGTATATGTAGGTTTCTTCGTCACTGGGCTCCTCTACGTAGTGTACGGGAGCATCGCTCGGTGGGTGGGTCACATAGGGACCAGGCGGCCTAGGAATACCGGTTGGATTTATGTCTAGCCTAGGGACCGCTGGTTTCATATCATTAGGCGCTGGTAGGGCTAGCGGGGCTCCCCTTCCGAAGAATGGCTGTGGCCTGTTAGCCGGGTAAAGCTGGTCGTAGGGTTGCATGTATGGTAGTCTTCGTGGTAGTCTACAGTGTGCGGTATCGTGTCTGAACCTACCACAGTTAGCGCAGGGTCCTGACATTCTGCTAGCAGGTGGTTTCCTCCACAGTACACGCACTGGACGTGTGGATGCGTCGGTCGCCTCAACATGTCTTGTATTTTGGCCAGCTCCGTCTTGACCTCGGCCAAGCCATGGTTAGTCTCGGTGGCCTTCCCCTTATCTTGGGATGATGCGTTTGATCGCTTGCTAGAGGTTGGCGTTCGCTCTAAACTCCATGGGTTGATTTCTTCTAGGTTTGAGCTCCTGGAGCTCCGCTCCTTCAGCTGGTCATCTCTAATTTCTGAGGAGCAGAGAAATGGTAGTGCATCTTCTTCAGGAGGAACTTCAAAAGAAACTGTCTTCTACTCAAATGCTGGAAGAGGTAGAGGCAGAGGTAGAGGAGGCCGATTTGGAGGCCGTGGTAGAAATCAGAATATGCAGCAAACTCAAGAAAACCAGTCCTATGGAGGAGGACGTGGTAACTCTAGAGGTAGGGGGAGCCAAAGAGGTCGTGGTGGATGGCAAAGAGGCCAAAATGCAAACAGTAATGTTGAATGCTACTACTGTGGTAAAATGGGTCATATGGCTAAAGACTGCTATAAAAAGCAGAATGACATCATGAATGGAAAACTACAACAAGGAAATTATGCATGTTCTAGTAGACAGGGTGATGACAGAAATGAGCATTTGTTTATGGTGCAGCACATGAACAATTCTGTGACAAGTGCAGAAGAAAGCAACGATGTGTGGTATGTTGACTCAGGTGCATCAAACCACATGACAAGTCATGCAGAATGGATGGAGGATGCAAGGAAAATGGAAAAACCAGGATTTGTGGAGACTGGTGATGATACTACACATCCTATTGTGCAGATTAGAAAAATTCCTTTGTCTATGCAAGATGGAAAAAAGAAATACCTGTCCGATGTATTTCATATCCCAAATATCACCAAGAATCTGGTTTCTGCTGGTCAAATGGTTGAGCAGGGCTTGCAGGTCAGATTTAATCCTCATGGATGCTTTGTTGAGGATATGAAAAATAAAGGTCGCTTGATAGCAAAAGGAAAGAAGAAGGGCAGAATGTTTACGTTGGATGCAGACATGTCTGAATTGAGTGCAGCAATATTTGCACATGGGACCGGTGTAGTTGCAGATATTGATATCTGGCATAAACGCATTGGTCATGTTAATGTACAGTGACTTAAATCAATGCAGGCCCAAAATATTGTTGCAGGATTGCCTAAATTCAAGGTTTCAGAAATGCATAAGGTATGTGAAGCCTGTCAGTTTGGAAAACATGCAAGGAAACCATTTCCTAGACATGTTCAAGAGAGTAAGAAGCCATTGGAATTAATCCACTCTGATGTGTGGACTACTAAAGCTGCATCTCTTGGAGGCTGTCATTATTTTGTCACTTTTATTGATGACTATAGCAGAAACGTTTGGGTGTATTTTATGAAATAGAAAAGTGAAGTTTTTGGGCATTTCAAAACTCTTAAAGCTATGGTTGAAAAAGAAACATGCCTGCAAATAAAATGCCTAAGGTCAGATGGAGGGGGAGAGTACCTCTCCAATGAGTTTGCAAGGTTCTTGCAGGAGCATGGCATAAAGCAGCAATATTCATGTAGTCATACCCCACAACAAAATGGAATTGCAGAAAGGAAAAACAAGCATATTGGAGAGGTATCTCGTGCCATGCTCAACGAAAAAGACTTTCCAGATTTTTACTGGGCTGAAGCAGTTGCTACAGCAGTCTACATAATGAACAGGACTCCCACTGCAGCAATACATGGGATGACTCCAGAGGAGAGGTATACTGGTAGGAAACCAGATATTTCTCATTTGAAAATTTTTGGCTGCATTGCCTATGTACATGTGCCAGATGAGTTGAGATCCAAGTTGGATCCAAAAGCTGAGAAGTGCATCTTTATTGGTTACTCTCTGCAGCAAAAAGGGTATAGATGCTATAACCCTTCTACTCGTAAGTTTACAGTGAGCAGAGATATTGTTTTTGATGAGATGAGTAGCTGGTATAAATCAATAAATGTGATTGATGATGTAGATGCACAAAATGGTAATGCTGCACAGAATTCACAGCAGCAATCACAAAATATTAGTGGACCTGGAGCATCCTCTAGCAGTGGTTCACATTCTTCGCCATGGACAGGCAGATTGAGATCAGGAGAATCTTCTCAAAGCAATGCAGATAGTGGTATGCAGGTATCATGAAAGGAAAAGAGAAGGTTGATCAGCCCATGTTTGATGTGAATGCAGGTCACTCTTATGTGGATGGTGAATCCAGTGGCTCAGAACAGAGCATTGATGATGAGTTGGGTATTCCTTCTATTGTTACACCTGGAGTAAGGAAGACCAGGGATATTTTGAGAGCACCTGGGAGTGAACTACTTTGCGCAGGTCTACGAGAGCTAGGTATCCTGTGGATAGGCTGAAATATGATGAATTTACAGCCATTCACTATGCATATATGGTCAAAGTGATACAGGAACCAGAACCCACTTCTTTTGAGCAAGCCATGGGAAAAGAAAAATGGGAGAAAGCCATGGATGAAGAAATGGATGCCTTGGAAGCAAATGCTACATGGGAATCGGTACCTTTGCCTAAAGGTAAGAATGCAATTGGCTGTAAGTGGGTTTATAAGGTGAAGCACAATGCAGATGGTTTTGTGAACAGATACAAGGCAAGATTAGTAGTCAAGGGGTATGCACAAACATATGGCATTGACTATGAAGAAGCATTCAGTCCGGTTGCAAGGATGGCAATCGTAAGAGCAGTCACTGCTATGGCTGCATCAAAGGGATGGTCTTTACATCAGATGGATGTAAAGAATGTCTTCTTGCATGGTGATTTGCAAGAAGAGGTATATATGGAGCAGCCACTAGGTTATGTGCATGCTGTTTATCCTGAGTTTGTTTGCAGGTTGAAGAAAGCCTTGTATGGCTTGAAGCAAGCACCTAGAGCATGGTATGACAAGATAGGACAGTATCTTGTCACTATTGGCTTTCAGATTTCCAAGGTAGATTTCTCACTTTATGTGAGAAAAACAGAGAAAGGTATTATGCTACTTGTCATTTATGTTGATGATTTGATTATGACAGGTGACAGTGATGAAGATATCCTTCATGTGAAAATGCTATTGAAGCAGAAGTTTAAGATGAAGGATTTGGGAGAGCTGCGTTATTTCTTGGGCATTGAGGTGATTAGATCACCAAGTGGGATACAGCTCTTGCAGAGGCAGTATGGATTGGACATGTTGTCCAAATATGGGATGACAGGCTGTAAGCCTATTTCATTTCCTTTGGAGCAGAATATGAAGCTGAGCGCAGATGCAGGTGAGCTTCTGAAAGACCCTACTATGTACAGACGCATAGTAGGAAGCTTGATTTATATGACTATTACTAGACCAGATTTGAGCTATGCTGTTGGATTGGTAAGTCAGTTTATGCAGGCTCCAAGGAAACCGCATTTGGATGTGGCTAGATGCATACTCAGGTATGTGAAGTCCACATTGCAATATGGACTATTTTATGAGACTGGGGTTCAGATACAGCTGCATGGATACACTGATGCTGATTGGGCTGGTAGTATTTCTGATAGACGATCTACCAGTGGATATGTGTTCTCTTTTGGGAGTGCTGCAGTCACTTGGAGCAGCAAGAAACAGCCTATAGTTGCCTTGTCGAGCACAAAGGCCGAGTACAGGGGTGTAGCAATGGCTGCATGTGAGGTAGCTTGGTTGCATAAGCTACTTTATGATATGCATCAGTCTACAGATGGGCCAGTTGTCATTTATTGTGATAACATGAGTAGTATACACTTGGCAAATAACCCAGTCTATCATGCTAGAACAAAGCACATTGAGGTGCATTATCACTATGTGCGGGAGAGGGTTTTACTAGGTCTTATTGATCTAGTTTATGTCAGCACAGAGGATCAGGTAGCTGACATATTCACGAAGGCATTGGGCGCAGAGAAGCTGCGCAAGTTCAGAGACCTGCTTGGTGTGCAGGAATTGGGATTGAGCTCGAGGGGGAGTGTTGAGATATCGAGCTCCACTCGTGATATGCCAGGGTGACCGTTGTGCATTTATGTCACCGACTTGTCAGTTGCAGATGCGGTTGGTACACCGCCCATGAATAATAGCTACATGATAGCTATCCTTATCTACTCTAGTTCGTGGCTCAGTTAGTATGCCACCTTAGTTAGTTGAGTTTGGTTTGAGACCCATATATAGGGTTCTTCTATTTCTTTGTATGCGAGTTCTTTTTGGCTTACACAACTAAGAAGAGGAAAACTATTTTCAGCCTCCACCCTTGTGTGTATTCCCCCATTGTGCAAGCAAGAAAGCTACAAGTGAGACTCCTTCCTTCTCTCCCACAATCTTGACAAGTTCTGCCCTGAGCAGTACAGATTCCTTCCCTAGCATTTTCTATGCAGTTACCTTTGCATTTACTCCATTTTTTCCTTTCGTTTCCTGTGGTTTTCCCCCTGTTTCACAGCAGCAGCCCTCTGCCTCTTCGTGTGTGATTTCCTACTGCTAATCTATCCTAAACACAACCTGAATCGAAAGCAAAACACTGAACTAATTTCTCCATGTTTTCCAATCATTAATAACCAAATTATTCCAAAATACTTACCTGTTCTGAAGATCAAAAACACCCGACTTCCTACCTATCTCAAGCTCCGTTTCGGAGGTGAATACCCTACTTTGATGCTCGATATGAGGCGTGCAAGTGCTCGAGCTTGAATCCGTTGGTCCCGGCAACGGAACCAAAATGTGGGAGCTCTCGCTCAACCGCCAAGACCCACGGACCGCTTATTCTTTCAAGCGTTCCAAGCGAGCTCTCATGGCTATCTCTCACCTAGCCAATGCGCCGTCGATCCTACAAATGCAGTGAACTTACCTTGATGCTCGATCGAGTACCCTCCTCTCTCTCGCACTCCGGTAGCTCCACGATTCTCGATGCTAGCTCAAGCATCCTCAAGCCTCCTCCATCTCCAAGCTCCATCCTCCATAGCCGCGCGTGCAAGAGAAGAGAAGAGTAGAGGAGAGGAGATGGTGAAGAGCTTCACCCTCTTGATCCCTCACTCTCACACACACTCCCTCCCTCACACTCTCACACTCCCTCTCTCAAGAGCACACACAAGCAAGAAGGAGAGAAGAAGAGAGGAAGAAGAAGACTAGTTTTGCCACACACCAAAGAATGAGATCTTCATTCACTTTTCAACCTTATATACAAAACCCTACTTCCCTTTTGGGCGGTCATCCCCTTTTCCCTTTTTTACATGGCCATAGGCCCTATTTTCCATTGTCCTTTTATCTTTCTTGTTTCCTTTTCACTACCCTTCTATATTTACAAATTGCACGGGTGAGAGCCCGGGTTTACAAGATTTTAGGGTGCGCTTTTTATGTGCCTTTCCCTTTTCGTGTTTGCCTTGGACTTTTAAGGTTGTCCTTGCACTTTTGGCCTTTTCTCCTTTTTTTCCTTCAGTCGAGCTACTTTTTTCCGCCTTTGCCCTGCGTCTTTTCCACTTTCTTTTGCTCTCTTCGTGTTGGGGTTAACACAAGGGTTTTAAGCAGGAGCATGGTGTTGAATTTGATGAAGTCTTTTCTCCTATGGTCAAAATGACCACCCTATGCTTAGTCTTGGCCTTGGTTGCACAGCTTGACCTCGACTTGTACCAAATGGATGTCAAGATGGATTTTTTACATGGGGACTTGCAGGATGAGCTTTACATGGAGCTGCCTAAGGGCTTTGTAGAGCCTGGTAGGGAACACCTAGTATGCAAGATAAAAAAGAGTCTATATGGCTTGAAACAGGCACCTAGGGAATGGTACCATAAGTTTGATGCATTCATGCAGTCACAGGGCTATAGCTGCAGTGCTATGGATCCATGCTTGTACACAAAGAAAGCCCATGATGGTTCTTTAGTGATTTTGGTACTCTATGTGGATGACATGCTTTTAGCAGGGAAAGCTCATGAGGAGCTAGATGCTCTTAAGGCTCAGCTCAAGAAAAGCTTTGAGATGAAAGATCTAGGAAAGGACTCTCATATACTTGGTATGCGCATTATGTGTGATTGATCTCAGGGACTACTCTATCTGTCACAAAGGGAGTACATTCATAAAGTCCTTGAGTGCTTTCCCATGAAGGATGTTAAGCTTATTGTCTATCCATTACCTTCTTATGTGAAGGTTTCACGAGCCGATTGTCCGCAAACAGATGAGAAGAGGGCCAAGATGGCCAAGATTCCCTATGCATTAGCCGTGCGGGTAGTCTTATGTATGCCATGATAGCCACCCGTCCAAATATAGCTTTTGTAGTTGGGGTTGTGGCACATTATATGGCTACACCTGGCAAGAAGAATTGGGATGACGTGAAGGGTATCATTAGGTACGTGAAGGGCACAACATGTATGTGTCTTTGTTATGGAAGCCAGGATGTAGGAGTCGTGGGGTGCACTGACTTTGATTATGCAGGACATGCAGATAGTAGGAAGTCCACTTCTCGCTATGCGTTCACCTATACTGGAGGGGCTATCTCTTTGATGCCTAGGGCGCAAAAGTGTACGGCCCTTTCTACTATAGAGGCTGAGTATATTTTAGCCATAGAGGCTTTTAAGGAGGCTATCTAGTTAGGCAATTTGATTGCAAACCTTGATAAGATAGATGTTATGCCTACATTGCATTCGGATTCTATGAGTGCCATTCAGTTGGCCAAGAATCCGATCTTCCATGCGAAGACAAAACATATTGAGCTGAGGTATCACTTCATTCATGAGGTCATTGCGGATAGGTCTATTGACCTTGCCAAGATTCCGACTGAGTAGAACCCTGCAGAATTGCTCATGAAGAGCCTCACAACTAAGCGTTTTGCCTTCCTCAGGAGATTGATAGGCATTGAATGAGATGACGTCTTTTTCCTTATCCTGTTGTACATGTGTACATGTTGTACTGTATTTTCTTTTTCACTCTCTCATTGGGGCAGATTCGCCTTTAAGTGGGAGGTTGTTGGGGGCAAAGGCACCTCCGCCTAGCTGCCCGTGTATTACTACACTGACAGTACCCACCACTGCACACTGCAGGTGGCGGACGCTCGTCAAAGTCACTTATTTTTATTCTTTTAGTGACAGTTTGAATAAAGGAAGGCCCAGTCACACATTGTGATTTTTGGAGTTTCCATTTGTGTCTCTCTCTCTCTTCTTTCTCTTGCTCTCTACCATAGCTCACTTCCAATCAATCCTTCTCACCTTTCATTACTCTCTATCTCTTTCCCAAATTCTTTTTGTTGCATTGTGTAATTTTTACATGGTACTAGAGCCCAAGGCTCTAGGGATTGGAGAGTCCGCAAGAGGAAAATGCTTCAATAGCAAAGAGGAATGATGTCATCTTCTGGAGAAGCGGTTTTGGCGCATCGCGAAGCGGTGCAAGAGGTGGTGCTATTGTATCGGTTATTCAAACACTTAAGATTCCTCCACCAACCTTCAATGAAGGAAAGTTTGATGGTACAAACTACACCTTGTGGAAGTTCAAAATTACAACAATCCTTGATTCTTATGAGCTTTTGGAGACTATGCTAGGGACTGATGCAAAACCATAGCCTAGAACCATAGCCTACCCTTGACATCAAAATCTAGTGTGATGATTCCTACAAATGCGGATCTTTTATGAGCTTGGAAATGAAGGAATGCAAATGCATTATTTTCCTTAGTTACAAGCTGTTCTGATAGTGTTTTGACTTTGATTCAGCATACAACAAAAGCATTAGAGGCTTGGAATGTACTGAGGAGTCAGTATGAAATGCAAAACCAAACAAGGATTCAAAACTTGGAGAATCAACTAGTAGTGGAGAATTTTATTGAAGGGGAGACGGTTGAAGCATTCATCACTCGGATTAAGAATCTGCGCGACCAGATGGCTCGGGCTGGGATACAAAAGATTAGCGAGGAGCTAACTCAAATATGTCTTCGAATTTATCCACAAAATTTTGATGGACTAGTAACTACCCTTAATACTCAGGTGAGACCTCAAGATTTGAATTTTGAGGAGTTTTGTGCATTATTGATGGAGAAGGAGTTGAGGTTGAAAGCCCAAGAAGGAAGCAACAATGGAGATATTGCATTCTATGAAAATGCAAAAGGCAAAGGTGGTTCCTCCACCAAAAATCATGGTGGCAAAAAGAAAAAGGGCGGTAAAAAGAAGTTTCAAGAAGAGTGCTACTGCAAGAAGAAAGGACATGCAATCGTCGTAGATTTTCATGTCAAGAAGGCAGATGAAAATAATGGCACCCTTAAAATTAAAGGGAAAGAGACAGCCAATATGAGTGAAGCAGAGTTAGAGTAATTCATGGTGACCATTGAGCAAGTGTGCTCCTCGGTGTAAGAAGAATCTACCACTGAATCATGGGTGTTGGATAGTGGGGCCTCTTGTCACATGACCAATAAGAAAGGTCTATACAGTTCTATTCAACCTCTACAAGAATCCATCGCTATGATGGTTAGAAATGATGCAAAATGCCCTGTTGTAGGTACATGTACTATTTCTTTTGTTGTTGAAAATGGTGAAGTCAAAAAGATTTCAAATGTATTGTATGTTGTCGAAATTAGGAGAAATCTATTATCAGTTTGCTGGCACCATAATTGATCTTGGTCATTAAGTGAGGTTCAAGAAGATAGGTGCATAAATTCTCAAAAAAGCTCGCAAAGTTGTTGGCAAAGGAGAAATAAGAAACAACCTAAATGATTTAAGTGCTCTTACAACCACCGCTGGAGTGGCCACAAGTAAGCTTTGGCATGAAAGGTTTGAACACATTGGATTTGTAGTGTTGAAGGAGATGCACAAGTAAGGTATGGTTGCTCACCTACTTGCAGTGTGACTGAATTGAAGGAACCATGTGAATCTTGTATGATGGGCAAGCAACAGAGAAAGGAATTTCCACAAGAAAGCAAGAATAGAGCATAGGCTCCTCTAGAGTTGGTGCATGTTGACTTGTGCGGTAAGAAGCCTATACATGCCTTGGGGGGATCTTCTTATTTGATGTTGATTGTCAATGACTACAGTAGGAAGATGTGGGTGTACTTCCTTCATGATAAGGCTTAAGCTTTTGGCAAGTTTAAAGAATGGAAAAAACTTGTTGAGAAGGAAATAGGGAAAATGTGAAGAAATTTAGAATAGATGGTGGTGGTGAGTTCAACTTAAAGGAGTTTGAAGACTTTTGCAAGAGCAAAGGGATCAAGCGTCAATTGATGACACCTCACACACCTCATCAGAATGGTGTTGTGGAATGCAAGAATTGCACCATTGTGGAGATGGCAAGATGCATGCTAAAGGGCAAGGGATTGCCTAACCATTTTTGGGCTGAAGCTATTAATACTGTAGTCTAAATTCTAAATCAGAGCTACACAAAGGCTCTCAAGGAAAAACACCTCATGAGGCTTAGACTAGTAAGAAACCATTTGTCTCACATTTCAGCATTTTTGGATGTGAATATAATGCACATGTTCTAGATGAGAAGAGAAGCAAGTTAAAATCAAAAAGCAAAAAATGTATCTTCTTGGGTTATAGTGATGGGTAGAAGGCTTACAAATTATATGACCAAGATGCAAAGAAGATCATCATGAATCATGATGTTTTGTTCAAGGAGCAGCCACATACAGTGGAGGAGGAGAAGGCAAGTTCTTCCCCTTTATCATCATGCAAAGAAGTAGTCCACTATGAGTATGTCCCAAGAGCTATCCTGATCCTTATGGAGGAGGAAGAATCATCTTCAGATGATGAGAAAAAAGTTCACCAACTTGAAATTACCCCATCGGAAAAGGCATTGCCATGTTGGTTGAAGCAACTCTATGACCATAATAATCTTATGCCTACATCTATTGAGGAGAATGTAGACGGACCAAGGAGGACTCAGAGAATAGAGAAGAAAAGGAGGGCTTCTGCTCACATAGTCAATATGGCCTTGATGGCTGAGATTATGAGAGAAGTAAAGGAGCTAATTGACTTAGAAGAAGCACTTTAATATCTAGCGTGGAAGGCACCTATGTAAGCTGAGAATGACAACATAATGAAGAATGACACTTGGGAGCTAGTGGATCGGCCAGCAAAGCAGAAGGTTATTGGCACCAAGTGGATCTAGAAGGTAAAGTACAAGGTTGATGGTACCTTAGAAAAGTAAAAAGCTAGAATGGTTGCCTAGGGATTTTCATAGGTTGAAGGGTTTGATTTTCAAGAGTCATTTGCCCCAACTGCTAGAATGACCACCATTCACACAATACTTGTAGTGACCACCCACAAGTAGTGGCTAGTTTACTAAATGGATGTTAAGTCAACGTTCTTAAATTGTGACATCAAGGAGGAGATGTGCGTGGCTCAACCACCAAGGTTTGAGGCCCCCCATTCTGAGAACAAATTGTGTTAGTTGAAGAAGGAGGAGATGACACTTGGGCTTGCTGCACTATTGTTTGGGGATTGAAGTCTGGCACGAGCTAGGAAAGATCTTAATCTCTTAGAAGAATTATGCATGGGAGATCTTGAAGGAACTTACCATGACCAATTGCAAGGAGATAGCTACACTTATGGATGTGAATGCAGAGTTATCCATTGAGGATACATCAACACTAGCAAACATTGGGAGAGGTAGATGAGGTTGATCTACTTGTGTAACACCATACAAGATATTAATTTTGTTATTGGTGTTTTGAGTAGGTTCTCAAAAAAAACTCATGAGAGTCATTGGAAAGCTGGGATGTGGATGTTCAGATACTTGAAGGAAACTCTTGACTATGGTATTACATACAATTCTAAAACTTCTCTTGTGGGGAACTGTGACTCAAATTGGGCAAGAGATAATGATTCCATGAAGTCAATTTTTGGTTATTGTTTCTCTTTGGGTTCAGGAATTTTCTCTTAGATTAGTAAGAAGCAGCCAACAATGGCATTTTCTTATACCAAAGTAGAGTACAAGGAAGCTTGTTTTGTTGCATGTGAAGCAGTATGACTGAGAAGGATCCTATGGCATATATGAGTGTAGAATGAAGAACCAAATGTGTTGAGATGTGACAATCAGAGTAGCATCTCCGTTGCCAAAAATCCAGTGTTTCATGGGCACTCCAAACATATAGATAGTGGATTTGGTCTAGTGTCTAATAGAGGAGAATGGAGGGGATATCTTCACCAAAGCACTTACGAAGGATTTGCTTCAAGATCATCTTCAGAGTCTGAGGAGATAGTTCACCTATGGATGGACATTGAGGGGGAGTGTTACATATGCTCAATGCCCCACCCTCATAAGGTGACACCAATGATCCATGGTGCTCATAGTTGTAAGGCCCCTATTAGTAGGAGAAGCTATATGTGAGCCCGTATATTGGTTGATTCCTGACTTGTATGTCAGATGAGATCTATGTGATCCGATGGCAAAAAGGTAACCGTTGTGGATCTAATCTTTGGGTTAGATGGAGTAGTTAAGCGGGTAGCAACTCGAGGCACATTGCATTGACTTGCGGGAAAAGGGAGTTATCAAGGGCCTCTATTTTGGGGTTTAGGGGCCGTAGAAGTGCCCTTCTGCTGGGGGGGTCCTAAGGGGACAGTGGGCCCTCTAGCGGGGAATATTCCCTCTAGTTTAAACTTTCAAGCCATAGCTTTGATTGGGAAGATTTTTTATTCAAACTAGAGTGGAAAAAGCCCTCTTCAAGATGTGCTATAGGGTTTACTCCTAGGTATAATATAAAAAATTGTGTAATTGAAACTTTATGGATTTCTTGATTGACTGTGACTAAAAAAACTGACTGTCCCTTAATGTAAAAGCACTATATGAATGGCTCATAGACAAAGGGGCCTAATAAACATCACAAATAACATTTTGAGCATATTGATCACCATCCCAAGCACATTTGCGTGTCCATCTACTCTATTATCAATGCATAAGTGAAACTTAAGGCCATACATCTCTTTTGACTACATGCACTTCAAGTGTCGTACATAGGTACCATAAGCATTGAAAGGGTGTTCAAGGGGGATCATTTCATTGGGACTAGTGGTGATCATAGGAAAGTACCTGCACCCACATACAAGTATTGGACTTTGGATCACCACAAGGTGGGCAAAGGTCCCCTTGTGCTAGGTTGTGCATTCCTTCAGGGTCTTAAGTGGTAAGGGAGAGTCATCTCTCTTGATGTATTTCAAGTTTTTTCAAGCATTGATGCATGTTGTAGAGAAAACCCTTATTTTTTTATTTATGAAAATAGAAATCTTTGTCATTATGCAATGGGCCTTGAAATGGGAAACTTGCAAGCATCAAATTTCTTTGTGATGGTAAGTACTAGAGATGATACACCCTTCAAGCATGTTCCTTAGATAATGATACTTTTTATCTTTATTGGAAAGGAACATGATTGTGATGCGTTTGATGTATATTTGAATGCTCCCAATGGTGAGAAGCTTGATCTTAACATTTACAATATTGTGGAAGGTGATCTTCAATAGAAGAAGATACAATTGATTCATGCATGCATCAATAAATTTTGTAGGGTTGGGGACTACATTATGGATGCTTTTTTTATGGATCTATTGCAAAAATAATCCTAGAAACTCATAGAAGTGTAATATGTCTGGTTGAAATACCAAAACTCCACGATAGGATCTACATCCGGAGCTATATAAGACATTAATAATATGGGAAAAATATCATCCAAATGTTAGAGTTTTGGCATGCATACCAAAGCAGGTGTAAGAAAAGGACCATGGCACAAGTAGTGAAGATTAACAAATCCAAGAACTAGAACTTGTAGAAGACCCAAAAGGTGTGGTAAACCTTGTAGCCAAAGAGGATGATATGGATATAGTGTAAATCTATATTTTTGTTATGATAATGAAATATTTTGTATAAATGTCATATATCCAAACTAAAAGAAATTTCTTTTAATCTTCTTTTGATGTGGATTTTAATTTTCACTCTCAAACAAATACTTTTTTTTCTGATTGGAAATTGTGTTGATTGTTCTTATGCATTAGAAAGGATCCCTTACAAAACTGTTAGTAAAATTTTTAGGTTAAAACTTGTGATGCACATGAAATAGATATAAAGAAAAAAATATCTTGACTATCAACATAGTCTACATGCATAGTCTTAGATTAAAGTTATCTAGCCTCTAGAGTCAAGCTCTACTTGAAGGGGATATTGAGTTGAAACTATCTTGCTCTTAGGGCCAAAGCTTGAGATTAAGGTCATGCTCTACCTCAAGGTAATATTGAAGAGAAAGTTAAAAGTATTTTGCTGAGTGGCTAAGCTTAATCATATAGCCAAGATCTCACCCCAAAGAGAAGTTGAAGGGAGAGTTGCACAATGGCTAGGCTTGAGCACATGGCCAAGCTCTATCTCAAGAGGAAATTCAAGAGATAGTTGAAACTATCTTACCATCATGGCTAGAGCACTGAAGGGACAATTAAGACTAGCTTTCCCTAGGATCCAAGCTTAACCTCAAGATCTCAAAGAAAGATTTGAAACTATATTGACCTCAGGGCCATGCTTAAGCACATGGCCAAGCTATATCCTTAAAGAGACAATGAATAGAGAGTTGACACTATGTTGCCTGGTAGGGCCAAGCTCAATCTCAAGGGGATCTCGAAGAGAGAGGTGGAAATTACATGTGCTACTTGTACATTGAAACCTAGAAATATCCAACGAAAATAGGGTGAGATTAATTCAATTCTAGAATATTGAAGTCTTATGTTGTGCATAATAAGTGCTCATATGAGTTCACCTTTCCAATCCATTGTGATCTTTGTAATTCTTTTAATTGACCAAGATATAAGATAGCATCGTCTAATATTGTCATCCTTGAGAGGAAAATCCAAGACAAAGTGATGGATGAATAATTAGGTAGCAATATTAATGTTCCTAAAACATTGAGCATAACATAGAAACTAGTGTTAATGGTAGTACTAGATTTGAATGGTTTATAACTATCAACTGTCTAGTGCTTTGACTTAGTTGTATGGAATTCTTGAGTATTTTGCTAGAAATATGTAATTCTGGGATTTGATCAACCACACAAGAGCATAATGTTGTGTCAATGGTTAACAGTTTATAACAAAAATTAGGGCATCATATGTAGGTTTCTTTGTCATTTTTAGTGAGGAGCATCACTAAAAATTTGAGAAAATGACATTGTTTAGACTAGGAAATCCAAGTGTGGAAGCCAGGTTCAAGCCATTAACAAAACTAGCTATGCAATTTGAATGTGATGCTTCACAAACCATCCTTATTGAGAAAATGACATTGTTTAGACCAGGAAATCCAGGTGTGGAAGATAGGTTCAATCCAGGTGTGGAAGCCAGGTTCAAGCCATTAACAAAACTAGCTATGCAATTTGAATGTGATGCTTCAGAAACCATCCTTATTGATGATGATCCTTATAAGGGTTGTGTGACACCAAGTGCAAACTACATCTTTCCATCCACTTTTGATATCGAAGAAAAGGAAGATGACATGATTATAAGGTATTTACTTCCCTACTTTCTTGTGTTGAATGAGGCCTCAAATGTACAACTGCTTTGCAAACAACCGATTATGGATAGATACCTCTATCTCTAAAGGGAAAAATTGGTACAACTAGGTTAGAGAAGTTGTGGGTGAGTGGGATGATATGAAAAATGGATGGTATAATGCATATTTTCACACAAAGAGGTTGTCTCCTATAAATCTAGTCAGAAGGTTGCTCTATAAGTCTAGCTATAATTGATCAAAATATTCTATAGATTCTTCGAAAATAAGTCATAAAATTTCCAAAATGAGGCCTGCCTAATTGATTGGGCTAGCAAAAAAGTTGGATTGTAAAAAGATAGTTGGATGAATGTAGAGGTTGCAAAGAATTTCTTGGAAAGACTATTACATCAATATGGATTCAAAATCTAATCATAGCTAATCATGTAAGTATATGTGTATAACAAGTTAATGTCCTTGTAACAACTCTATGTGTTTTCAAAATAGTATTAACTATATCATCTTTTGGTTGTGTTTTTAGTTAACACATTCTAGAACTATGATGAGAAAGCTTAGCATAGATACAAAGGCACTAATGGAATTGAGCATCTTTAAGTAGAAACTTGCCATAATTTATTTACATACTAACAATAACATTTAGTACTCATATGCCATCAGGCGTTATATCATGAATGAATGGCTACATGTCATAGTATTATTGATGATGATACAAATGCTCACCATATTGGTTCCTCTTATATTTGTGATGTGGTTGGTATCATATATTACTGAAGTAAAGTATTCCTTCAATGAGGGGCTATATAGTTGTCTACATCATCCATGTACAAAATGACAATTCTTTTTACTAATATATTTGATCCATGGATTATAATATAGATTCTCATGATTTGGTTGGTTTTTCATTTATTATGTGGCTTTCATCCAATTTTATTATAGTAAAGCTTCATCAAATTGGTATACTTTATCTCAAATGAGAGAGGGTTGACATAAGCTTGAGTATGTTTCTGAGATCTCCAAAGCATGTGACCAACAAGCTTGAGCACATGGTTAGTTGAGATAATCATTATCACATGGCCAAGCTTTGTTCCAAAGAGAAAGTCTACCAGGACTAAGCTCTTCTTGAGGACATGAAAAACCTTTGGCTCAAGAAAAAATTCAAAGGCATATGGCCAAGCTCTACCTCAAAGATGTCTCAAATGAGAGAGGCTTGACATAAGCTTGAGCATGTGGATACGCTCTACCTCAAAGATATCTCAATGAGAGAGGGTTGACATAAGTGGTCATGTGGTTGAGCTTTGACTAATTAAAGAGAGAATGACAACTCTCCTCCCCACAAGGTCAAGTTGAAAACTCTCTAGCCCAAGAGTTCAAGCTCTATTTTAATGAGTTCTCAAAGAGAAAGGGTTGATATTTTAAGCTTGATAGTGCATAAATATAGCACTAAATATGATATGCTTGTTTTCTAGGGACCCAAAGTTTGAATTTATGATATGTCCAATAACAAAGTTTTTTTCTTTGTGTTGCTATCAAAAAATATTGTAGAGACTCTCGATCAACTTTCTAGTGCCATGACAATAGAGATACATGCCATAGATGGACCAACCAAGGTAGAGTCATGGGAGGTTGATGTACATATACGACAATTTGAGAATGGATATGTCTCAAATCCTATAATGTTTGCATCTTTGAGATAATAATATAAACATTGTTCTTTCACTACAACAAAAAGGCCTCATAGACGCACTTTTAGACGTGATTTTTGAATATAGAGAAAATCTTACGGGTGCGTCTATCTGCCCGTCTATTTGTGCGTCTACCATTTCGCGTCTATAATCGCATGTATGAATGAATTTACACGCAAAAATAGACGCGCAATAGATGCACATATACACGTGTGAATACATGTGCATAATAAACCAAAATTGCTATTTATTTAATTCATTTTACGTGTCTATTTGGCAGTTAGACGGGCATATAGACACACTTATAGACGTGCTTTTACAAGCACTAGTAGACGCGAACGAAAAACAAAAAATCTTCTTTTTTTAAAAAAGATATTTAATTTGTTTTTTAAATTTGAATTATGGAGCGTGTGTATAAGCGCGTGTACTCTGCACTATAGATGCGCGTATAAACGCGGATTTTCTGCAATTTAGACATGCGGATAGACGCGCAAAATAGAACTTTTAAAAAAAACCAGAGAGCATGTGGTTGCAAAGAAACCACATGCTCTCTGGTTTTTTTTGTTTCCCCTCCCATGCATTAGATTGTGCATTTGGGAAAAAGACAATGTATCTTGCGGGCATGAGAATTGAAAATAAAAGTCCATGTATTCATTATAGATCAAAAGCATTTACATGGGAAGTTTAAGTGCTTGCAACCTCACTTTTGTGCATCCCCAATCATCCGAGAATTGCTGACCCTCAGGATTTGGGTACCTCCTATGGACTGCCCTCAACACCTCCTGCCACAAGCCGCTTTTCTGATTTTTGAAGGCAATGAAACAATCTTTATACGTCGCATGCACGATGCTCCTCATGTACACCATTACATCCCTTCCTTCATCATCATGGAAGATGCCACCAGCATCTGTAACTCTATAGTACTGGTGTACAACCTCCTCTACATTATCTACTGGTGAGGGTGATCGCTTGCCACCTCCTAGGCAACCCCTACACAAGCCTCGTCCTCCCCCTGGACTCTCCCTCCTCCCTCTCTGTCGACTACCCTCTGCCTCACTGGATGCAAATTGAGATCTTATGTAAACATATGAATGACAAATATTTTGATGTTGTCATGAATTAGGTTTAACCATGTCATCGTCATCACCTAGTGCGGTGCATGCTGATGAGTCAATGAGCACATCCTCAAGTGAGGATGAAACATTGTGTCTTCATAATCGAGATGCATGGCTACAACAAAAAATTAAATGCATGTGTGATCGTTGTCGAGGGTGTATTTTTCGAGCATGTCGAATTGCAATGTCACACCTCAGCTTGTATGGAGAATGGGACCAAGAAAAATCACCAGTATTCATTGTTTTTTTTTACCACTAAGATTGCTAGTCTATGTCATGAGAATTATATATCAACGTACATGAAACTCCCTTTTGAGGTTAAGCAGGATGCGGTGCCACATCCTCACATGCTCCCTCCCGGGCGTCGAGAGGCTACAAAACGTCGATGTGAGGAGGCAGAGTCTTCAAGAAGAGTAGAGAATGACGAGCATGATAGTAGCCCTCATGAAATGCCCCATCAAGTCATAGAGGATGAGATTTTGGACAACATTGTACACCATCTATTTTCGCAACCGGTTCAGGGAGAATGTCACTCTACGAAGCCAGATGATCCACTATATGTAGCATCATCTACTCTGTTGTATGAAGGTTGTACATACTCCGTTCTTTGTGCGTCCCTCGAGATACTTAACTTGCAAACAATTTATGGATGGAGTAATGTCAATTTGGATGCATGATTGAAGTAGGTATCAATTCAGTTTGGCTTATGAATCATAATATTAATTGTTCTATTTTGAAATCAGACAAAAATATATGTTGGTTGTTTTTTAACTCACTTTTAAAAATATATGTAGGTTATTATCACAAATGCTTCCAAAAGGAAACAAATTGCCAACTAAGAGAGAGCAAGCAAGACATTACTTGACATCTCTGGGAGGCCTCGATTATGTCAATATCCATGCATGTGTCAATGATTGTGTCTTATTTCGTGGGATTCATGAGTTCGCACGAGAGTGTCCTGTTTGTGGCGAATCAAGATACGAAGTGGAGATGAAGTCAATGGATGTGCCTCGTAAGGTTTTGCGACATTTTCCGATTGTTCCACATATAAAACCTATGTTCAAGTGTAAGTCTATTGGAAAGCTCATGTCATGGCATGCTAGTCATCATTCAAGTGATGGAAAATGGAGGATCTCTGCAGACACACCGGCATGGCAACATATAGATAATTTGTGGCCCGTTTTCAAAGAAGAGCCAAGAAATTTGAGATTTGGTTTAGGTATGGATGGAATCAATCCATTTGGCATCAAAAGCACATCATACAGTGTATGGCCAGTGGTATTGGTGAACTATAATATTCCTCCATCCATGGCAATTAAAAAGGGACATGTAATGTTGTCCCTTTTGATTCCTGGAAAGCACAAGGTAAAAAACATGGACATTCACTTAGAGCCTTTGATTGAAGAGCTAAAAATGTTATGGGAAGGTATTGAGGTGCAAGATACAAGTGCATCTGCATCCTCTAGAGATTTCACATTGAAGGCCATGTTGTTGTGGACCATGCATGACTTTCCAAGATACGGAGAGTGTTCAAGTACATGTATATAACTCTATATTTGAAATTCAAGACTTGAATCAATTGCATTTTATTAATTCACTTATTTTTTCAGGTTTAACCACGTCAGGATATCATGCATCTCCTATTTGCGGTCCCTCTCTAGTTTCCTTTAGGCCGGCACGTTTAAAGAAGGTTACCTACGACAATCATCATCGATTCCTTCCTATTGACCATCCCAAATATGTTCTCCCTACTAATGGAATGACTCCACAATCTCTAACCATTCGAGATTGAAAGGAGAGATGGATTAATGCCGACAGCCACCCTCCACTCGGCATGAGTAGGTAAGAAGTGCATTTCTCTCGATTAACTTTAAGGTATTTAGCATGATGAACTGTTTGCCTAATATATTGTTTTTTTGTTAGGTTCTCTATATTTTTTTGTCTTTCGTACTGGAATGAACTCAAGATCAATCACCTGTTGGACCCCATACACATATTCAAAAATGTTGTATCTACATTATGGGATCACTTGATAGGGGCTCGTGATTCAGTTAATGTATGGGAGGATTTACGTAACATTGGTCGCATGAGACGAGCCTGGCCACGCATTGGACCCAAAGGAAATATTGAGCTACCCCATGCACCTTGGATGTTGTCAAAGAACGAGGAAAAAATAGTGAAGGAATAAATATATAGCTTTCGAACACCCACAGGATATATGAGATGTCTCAAGGTAGCCTTCATAAAGAAAAAGAAAAGAGGTGTGGAGCAACTATTTGGTTTGAAGTCCCACGATTGGCACAAAATGATTCAAGTAAGGGTATCTCTAACCATGAATATAGTAATTAATGGAGTAACCATGTGTAAACTTTGGGGTATGATGACTTTTTTCTCAACTAATCATTTGATCTATGAATATTGTTTACATTCAATTCGTACTTCCTACTAGCATATCCCATTGTGTATCCAAAGATGTATGTGATATCATTTACAAGATGGGAGAGCTTGTGAGGTGTGTATATTGTATTTTTTCATTATATATCTTTGAATTTCTACACAAAAATAAACAATTCTCTAATACATCTTGACAGATACGTGAGCTCAAAGGAAATTGATCCAATTACATTGCAAGATGCTCGAGTATTATCTGTTGAGGTGGTTTGTTTGGTGGAGGAAATTTTTCCTCGATCCATTTTGACTACTCAATTACATTTACTCGTACATTTGATTGATTAGATCGCACTTTGTGGGGCAGTTCATGTAAGGTGGATGTTTTTTCTTGAGCGCTTCATGAAAACCTTGAAAGATTTTGTGAGGAAAAAAGCACGACCTGAGGGAAGCATGACTGAGGGTTGGTTAGTGCAATCATCCCTTGTTTATATCTCTGAATATCTTACTGAAGTGGATCCCTCTCAACCACGACTATGAAAAGATGATGAAGACTTGAGGATGACCTCTATAGTACCTCAAGGAAAAAGAATGAGTAAAGTGCTAACAAAAGAAGAACTTCGTAAGTTAAATAGTTTTTGTGTGCTCAATAGTGATGTAATGAGAAAATGGGTGACACTATATAATGAAGCAAGGGCAAGAAGAAAAAGCGAAAGACAAGAATTTCGCACTAGATATGGATGTAATGTCTCATTTCCAGATCATCTAAATGCGCTCCCACGTCATATTGATATAGATTGGTTACATGAGGAAATGGAGAGAATGGAAAAAGATGAGGAAATTAATATATCTCAAGAAGAGTGGGAATACGCACGAGGTTGCTTATCAAAGGTGAGACATACTATCAATTAATTTGTTTCTATAAGTTTTATTTATATAAATAATTGACATGTTTGATCTTTTATCTTTTACTACTAGTGCACATTATTCAATGCACTTTGGTGTGAGGGTAAACATCTTCGAACTCAACGTATAGATGAAAAGAGGAACACCCAAGATTGTGGTGTCCTTGCTCACTTCGAGGATGCCAATGGTACCATGGAAGGTTATTGTGGCTTGATCCAAGATATTCTGAAGCTTGACTTCAGACGATTCTTTATATATGTACTGGATGTGAAGTGGTTTAAAGAAGTGGTAACAAATGGTGAGCATTGCACAATCAGATGTCATCCAAGTGGTTTTGTAATCATTGACTCTACAAAATTTCACCAAAACAAGAATGACACATTAGTACTACCTCAACAATGCGAGCAGGTATATATGCAAAGGCTAATTTTTTAATATGTATACATGTGATACATATACACAATATAATACGTATTTAAGTTTCTTGCTTTTGTTTTCCAAATACAAGTTGTGTATCATCCAATGGTAAACAATAACCGATGGTGGTATGTCATCCCTATGTCTAATCGTTCAAAACCAATATATGGTAATATTTCCGACATGGAGATAGCAGATGACAATCCAACAATTAATGATGATGTGCATGATGACACCATAATGGATGATATGCGTGATATAGTACAAGATGAACCTCGCGAGGATGTTCAAGGAAACGTAGAAGAAGACAATAATGTGATTGTCGATGATATTGATGAAGTTATTGAGCAATATAGCAACACATATGATAGTGGGATAGACTTATTTGTTTCGTTACCTCTTGGTAACATAGACCTAGAAGTAGATAGTTTAGCAAGGGCTGATCTCATTGAAGATGAGATGGATCATTCACTGTAATATACTTAATTTGCTTAATGATTCAAGGTGTATTCCTAATTCTATGGTTTTTATCATGTGCACACATGCATACTCAAGAATCAATAGTCAAGTTTAAAGCTAAATTGAATTTTCCATAATAAAAAGGAAGTATTTTTTATCATCTTCAAGTAGAGAAATTACGAGATACATATTGCAATGCTTGCTACTAATTGTAAGGTTTCTGTTGCTTGCCACTAATTACTTATATCAAGCTTGTTAACTAGAGGAACTACCATTCATTAGAGAGCAATGAAAAAGTAATTATTAACTCTATTTTTTTAATTCAATGATTCATGATCAATGTGTATTCTTAATTCTATAGTTTTTATCATGAGCACACGTGCATGCTCAAGAATCAATTTCAAATTATTAACTTTGGTTTTTTAATTATGTGAATTGCAATTTTAGGTGGTTAAATAATGGTGCATCTGCTGGCGCATCTATATTGACGTCTATTTGCGCGGATATATAGATGCAAAATTCGCGTCTATTTACACACACGCTTACACGCACTTATAGACGCAATGATAGACGCGCCCCACTTTGCGCGTCTATGCCTCGTTTCTATTGTAGTGTTTCTAAATTTCAAATGCTTGTTACATAAATCAAACTTCTAGATTATGATAGCCTACAGGATTTTAAGGTCAAAGTTGAGTCTTGAGCAACAAAATAGTCTATTAGTTATAGACCCATTGCTGTCACTACCTTTGTGATCACATCTTGGAGTTGACAAATTTTTGCAAGATTATAGTATCAAGAACTTTGATAAAACGGTTTTTTCTTATAATTACATGTATGATCATTTTACCTTTAAAATGTAACATATATAGTTTAGAGATTATTAGATGATCATGCACTACTTAAATTATTGATGCCTTGATTGCACTAATTAATTTATTACTATTTTAGTATATCTATTTAATTTAAAAAAGTTACTTAATCAAAAAAAATTATATGCATGATATAGGAATCATTGGAGTCTTGTTTCAATGGATCTTTGAGAAAAGAGCAAACCTACTCAACTCACTATCAGACACACATACTAAACATAGAGGGTATAAAGTTTTTGACTATTTTATTACATATTATTATCATTGAATTTTTGAAAAAAATGCTAACCAAAAAACACATGACCAAATTGTTTTTCTGTAATGTAGTTGTGTGAAGACAATGCTAAATACCATGGCTATAAATGCGGAAGTGTCTTACCTTGATTTACAAGTATGTAGTCATTAGAAGATAAAATAACTTATATGCATCCATGTCAAAAAAGTATAGAAATTTTGACACTAAAACTCCAAAATATACCTTGACATATTACAAGTTCCTCAACAAAATGATGGTTACTCATGTGGATGGAGAGCATTATGCAATGCAAAGTTAATGTTAGTCACTTTTACTCAACACCTAGAAGAGTTGTGCAATGCCTTTAGAATCCTTTGGGAGAAAAGTCCTATTATAATCACAAACAATGACATTCTATTTATTTTCATTGACATAGTAATCATGTACATGGCATTGTGACAATTTTGATAACATATATAGATGACTTCTTAAGGGACTATAAGAAGTGCATGATTACAAAGATGTGAATTCGAGCATTAATCACAAAAAGAGTCAATGGTGTATACATCAATGTCTTTTTTTGGTGCATCCAAAATCAATGCTAGTATCTCCCTCATCCCTTAGAGTGTTATGCTCAAATCTCACCTCTTGTAAGAGAGAGAAAGTCTCCACTCAGTCCCTACTACTCATTAATTCTCTTCATCAAAATAACATAAAATCATCATGCAAACTAATGTGACCTTACATGCCTCATACTCACCCATCCTCCTTACTCTCTCTAGCTATGCTTCCTATCAAGTGATGGAATATCTCAAAGTTCATGTAGAAAATTGTGTGTGCACAATTGATACTGCTCTCTTAAGTTTATGTGCATCTAAAATTTCCTACAATTGTAGTTGTCCTCATGTCATGCTAGTGCTCAACAATGGTGTGAAATGTGTGGTTTTCAAAACCCTAACATGGTTTTAAGTAAAGATATTGAGATATTACCCCCCAATTATGTTGTGGTAATGTGCACATGATGTCCCAATCCCCATACACTGCAAGTCTTAGCCACAACAATTTTGTGTATTCTTCTTAATGCTCAACTCCATTGATCTAGCTTCTTTTCCTTTCCACAAGGCACCCCACAATGTCCTACAAAAAGCGTGATTTTCATGCTACAAAACAAAGCCAATATACTTGACCTAACAAAATGCCATGATTCTCTAGGTTGCAAAGACTTAAAGCTAATAGTAGCCACAACAAATAGGAAGGCATTTTTAAAATACAATTTTTATATATTTTTACAATTAAAAATGGTGTAATATAAAGGTATTATTTACAGATTGAATAGAAAAGGGTTATGTTTTATTTAGGAAAAATTCATAGATAAGGATATTTATAAATAGGCCTTGAGCGCACGTGATGTAGAGGATATACATATAGTAACTTCCCTGAATGCTTGCCCCAATAATCATGTAGAGATGAAAGACACGAGTAAGGATAAGACCTGTGATGGAGAAGGGAAACCAATAAGAGGCCTACCACTTAGCTATCTCTAATAAATGCACCCAACCTCATCTCTAAAGGAAGATGGCTAACCTCAATAAGCATAATGGTAAGTCTTCTTTCAAGCCCCCAAAAAACAATGGTGGTTCGACCCACAAGGGCAAGGAAAACATCAAACAAGGTCAATGAGAGAATGTAAGGAGCATGGAAGAGCGATAAGTCAAAGTCTCTTAGGAAATTGGCCCATAAATGTTTCCTAGTGAGGAACACTTATGATCATATTTGGGGAACAAGTATGATTCTAATCTCAATGATTAGTAGATTTTGAGAAATCACTAACATGTAATATAAGGCATTGTTGTGTGGTTTGGAAGGCAAGACGTAACAACTAAAATTGACTATACTTGATATTCATTGCACCTATTATGTCATGAGTATAAAAAACTTCATGTTCATGTAGGCTCTCAAGTCTAGAACTTCAATTTGAAAGTATTGACTAAGGTTTAAAACCTTGTGTATGAAAGGTAAGAGGCCTTGGCTATTTTTGGAGGGGAAAAGTGTAAATTTTGGGGACAATAAGGGCAGCATGAAAGTGTTGCAAGAAGGGTTGAAAAGTGGCACCTTTTTTAGGGTTGATCTATGTGGATTTGGACAACATACATGCACTTTCAAGACTACTCAAAATAAAGAAATCATGGGATGCTTTAAGCTCCAACAAATAGGAATAGAGAAGGGAATACAAATGGACTAAATGCATAAACACTAGGGTCTGCTTGAACCATAATAAGTTCCTCTTAAGGGCTAAAGAGAAGGATATTAGAGGATCAAAATAGGGTAAAACAAGGCTTCTTTAAAGCAAGCTTGAAGTGTTACAAACAAGGAAAGAATAGGCTGAATTGAAGCTTCATAAAGAGGGATAATTTGATACATAACAAGGTTTAATCGAACCAACAAGGAAAGGTGTTTGTTTTAAAGGTTGAAAGGGCTTATCTTTGTGATACAGAGAGGAGGCTTGATCTATTCTAACATAGATGTGCACTACTGTCCCAAATCAAAATAGACATAACATGGTTGATATAATGCATAGAATATGGCTACTTTGAATTTTCTTATCAATGATATTTTATGCTACAAATAAATAGATGAACTAACATAGAGTAGGGTGAATTGACACAAACATGAGCTGGGCTGATCTCACACAAGAGCAAGGCTTGTGTGGTAGCTAAAAATCATGCACCACCTAATGTATATATTAGCACTGTTTAGTGTTATGGTTTTAAGTTTCTAAGTGAGTTACTTCAAAGCAATAGAGCTTACAAAAACAAGAATCCACATGGTATCTTAGGGAACTTTATAGAACTTTTGAGAACTTTAGGGAGTATATAAACGAATTGGTAGAGAAAATAATATTGAAAGAGATGTGAAGTATTGTATAAAAGTAAATACATCAAAGCAAGATACAGATATGCATAAAAGAGAGATATACCATTTGTTACATCCAAACAAAACATGTAGATCAATACTAAGAACTAAATGAGGCTAATCTTGCATCATAGTTATCAACAACAATCCCTAGTTATATATTCACCATTACAAGTAGATGTTTACCTTATTTTATTCCATTTTCATAATTCTATAAGCTTTAAATAGTACATAGAGATTTACAATTAGATCGGAGAGGTAAGATAGATGAGCACCACACAAGTGAAGCAACAACATTTAGTGCTTGGAAATAGTAAGGAGAGGAAGTGGTACAAGGCTAACAAGAAGGCAATGGTTTCCTTTCATTTGGTGAGATAGCCAAGGGATGCTATACATAACCATGGCATGGAGCAAAGGGTTGTTGCATAAAGGTAGTAGCAAAGTTGTTGCATAAAGGTAGTAATGAATTAGAGGACAACACCCTTTCTTTTATAGCATGTGAGACGAAACAAAGAAAGGTATGTATTTGACCTTGTGATGCATAATGGGAGTTTTGCAATCATCTAGCTATTTGGTATAATAGCAAAGATTTTAGTAAGTATTATCAATATGGATACAATGTATACTTGCATCAATAAATACTATGAAAGAGCTAAAAATATCCATTAATTGACTTTGTTCATGGACCTTGATGTACTTTGATAGGTTCGTATGTCCATTTATAATAATGATCAAGGTTATTAAGAGGCTCACAGTTTTGCATAGTTGAAGTAAAATTTTCTTATTAATAGTACAATGGCCTTATAGGCTAGGCCTATACCAAGAAGAACTATTTTCGTGATGTACAAAAACCTGCAAGTTGCAAATAGCCATCCTAGCATAGCTTAATGAAAATTTTGACTCAAGTTTATATGCAACATTCTTGGTTCGAAATGGGTTGTGTCATGAGCTATACAACCAAAATCGTGATTTCACAGCCCATATAGAATAAATCCTTAGTTTGAATAATACAACAAACAAAATATTGAATAGTAAACCCATTGCATTCAACCATTACAAAGAAGCTATGTAGCCATATATTCAAAGTATTTATGAGTAATAAATTATTATTACCATACTTCAAAATGAATGAACCTTTAATGTAGAAAGTGACAATTGTAGGCTTCTAAAATAGCCTACTCATACTATAATAGGGGGTAGTACCAAAAAAGATAATCCCACCTTCATGTTATGGTCGTGTCATAAATGAAAACTAAGCATGGAATTGAAATGAAAATAAAAATAAAGCATTTGAACTAGGTTAACACGTACATCCATGTAAGTAAATACAATAAGTAATATATTAAGTAACCCATTGTAATTGTCGTATTTGCACAAATGGTCAGCTTTTCCTTAGGATGCATAAGGGCCAAGTCATTGTGAGTTTTGCAACTTTCGTGTGCTAGTTACATATATCAAATGCTTTTTGGCATTAAAATTGGTTAGAGTAGCAAACTGATTTCACGAAAACAAAGTTCTGAAAAGGTCACTTCTTTATTCATTTGTAATCAAATTAACTATATTAACTATATAATAAGTAACACAATGAACTTTAGACACCTATCCATATAGTAAAAAAAGAGAAAATTTCTAGATACTTATCAAAGCATCTAGAAAAAGTCTCAACTAGTAAAAGTGGAACACTTTACAAGTTGGTGATATAGTAAAATATTCCTATATAGGAATTTCAAAATTCTTTAGTTATCCATGTAGTGAAATTTTACTATATAAACAAACTAGTTAGAACTAATGACATAGTATTTTTTATATATAAGAAAACTAGTTGCAATCGTGTAGATAGTTTTAAGAATTACTATTATGGTAAAAAAATATAAATTAAAATAATAGAAATAATCAAAAGATGTTATCTTTGTTAATAAAGAGGTTAGTTCAAGATACATATATCATCAATACTCAAAGGTTTATTGTGATTTTTTGTAACCTGAATTTTCTCTCTATAGAGTAACCAATCCACAAGAGACTTTCTCATGGCTGGCAATGTTTGCTCATTGCGTCCTCCTAAAAAAGTAGGATCCCTCTTAATAACACCATATGTAGATTTTAATTATGCATATAGCTCATCAATGGATTTGATGTCCAAATATTTGAGAGGATGGTTTCTCAATCTTCCTCTTCAAAGGCATTAACAACTTGCATTTTAGAAATACAACATAGATTAGTGTGCTACTATATCATAAGTTAATTAGCTACTCTATTGTCTTAATATTTAATAACATTGAGTTACCAATGAAATTCTTGATAGCAATTCTATATCAAAAGGATCCACACTTTTTGATGGCTCAACATGGTCGAGAGCCTATAGTATAGACAAGAAAATAAAGTTAACAAAATTAAATTATGCCACATTTAGTAAGAAGAAATGCAAAGAAGCACATTAGATAATTTCTTATTTTTTCCCTTACTCTCCTTTTGTTGTTGCTTGCTTTGCCGTATTTTCTCGCTCATCTTATCACAATAAGTTTGTATTTAGATATAATTTATTAATTGTATATATTAAAATAAAAGATCAAGAGATGGCTAAGCATACCTTTCGTACACGAAGACTTTTCCGTACTACTTCAACCTCCTTAGGATCTTGCATCGTATCTTGTGGAAGAGAGTATTCACTACTACATGAACCCTATAATACAAGAAAAGTAAAACTCAAAAATGGAATATCTTTTAATTTAAAAGTATACAAAAATCAAGAATATGTGTATATATTCCTCATACAGATGGAATTCCTTGTAGTAGCTCCATAAAGCTATGATCTGAGTTTAAATAGTCCTGAAACATAGGTTAAGTGTTAGAGACAATCAAATGGAAAAAGACTACAAACCAAGTAATACTAACCATTTCATTAATTTTTTGACATTTTTCGAAAGCAAAAATTGAAACAAGAGGTAGACTATCATTGTGTGATTCCAACTAGTACAAGAAAGAAAATTGAAGTTAATATCAAAAATAAAAAAATTCAAATATTTAAATATTTAAATGAGTCAACGATGTACATACATGTGTTGTACTATTCTAAAAAAAGATACATTGATCTTCCACCATAAGTTGTGGATAATACACCTCGTCACTTGTATCCTAAAATTTTAGAGAAAATATAATGAAAGGTAAATATATCTAAGAAAATTAAAGTGAAATGATTATAATAAAGATAAAGATAATAAAAATTATACAATAGAAAAAATATCACTTAGATGAAAACTGCAAATCTTACTGGTTTTTGTTGTATATCTACTTGCTCGAAGCTATGATTTTTCTATTAAAAAAACACAGTTGTGCCAATCTGTACAAATTTCATATGTATATAATCTATGTTGAGATAATTTTGATAAATAAATATGCTTACCAAAGATATATCCACCAAATATAATATTTTCCTCTTGAGTTCCTTTCTGAGATTTTGAGCAACAGAAAGATAGTACAGATATACATCCTCCTTTTTCCAAAGGTAAGTAGCACCAAGAAACTTAAGGGGTAAAATTTGATCATAGTTTTGATCTATGATCTCTAAAATTCTATGTTTGTCATCTTTATTATTATGAATCTGCAAATCCTTTCCAATCTCATGGCTCTTGACCCAATTATACACTTTTCTGTGATTAGCACAATACCTAACATTTTGTGTATCTCGATAGTATTTTAGTAAAAACGGTTTTCCAAACTCATCTTGATCTTCTCAACTAATCCTTTTAGGTGGTTTGAAAATCTAGTCATATGTAGGAGTCTTCATCAGAGATACACCCCCTATTTGTATACTCTTGATTTGCTTTTGAAGTGGCAACTGGACTCTTTTACTTTGTATTGAAATTGGTTTGCTCATGCTCATTGTTTGTTCAGAACTATAATTCTTTGATTTTAGTTCCCCAACTGTTTTTTGCAGAGTGATGATAGTTTGCATCATTGAATCTAGAGTTTGTTGACTTGGGAAGGACATGAGACAATCTAAAATTAAATTAAAAATTATGTTAATATTCAACCAATAAAGAATCATTCAATCATATAAAAATGATACAAAAATGATCACACTCTCTTTTTATCTCTCTGTGAATGATTTTAATGGGCTTTTAAGTTTTAAAGAAAAACACCACACAACAATATAATATACAACTATAGAAACCATGAAACAAGCTAAAATCAAACAAGATACAAGCTAAAATCTAATTTAAAACTTTATATGCTAGTATTCCTCAAACAAGAGGCTATATCCATACATTAATCTTATTCAAGCAAGAATTTTTCTCATTTTTTATAAAAATAAATAACAATAATCACACATGCACACATACACACAAAGGTTCAACTACCTATACATGTAGACACAACATGAGTTATATCCACAAGATACCATCCTAATATACAAACACCCATAGATAAAGCATTATGATATACACAATGGGATGGCAATCACATAATGATGTCCATTATGACCAATGCTACTAGCACCCATTTGGATCTCCAAGAATGCAACACACACACACACACACACAGAGTCTCTAAAGCAGTCAAGTTACATCACGTGATCTCCACACTATCGGAATATCTATAGACTCTCCAATTGATAATGTTACTCTCCTTCTCTTTGTAACTTCAAAGTTTGACATTACCAAGATACACAAGTTCCAATCCCTCCAAATATCTTCATCAATATCAATTCTCCATGTACTTCTATAATGATCGCACTTCCAACATGACAATTTACACAATTTTTTTCATAATTTACCCCTCTTAACATTGGATGAATGTACTCCCCATCCATATCATCATCATGTTTTCTTGCCAACACAACATCATATTTTTCTAACCAAGCAGGTATACAACCAACTGCCCCTATTTGTAATAATATTGTTCTTTGAATTGTTAGATATGATCAATGCCCCACCGTCATTAGGTGCTACCAATGATCCATGGTGCTCAAAGTTGTAAGGCCCCCATTATGAGGAGAAGCCAAATGTGAGCCCGGACATTGGTTGAGTTCTGACTTGTATATCAGATGAGGTCTATGTGACCGGATGGCAAAAAGGTGACCATTGTGGGTCTAATCTTTGGCTAAGACGGAGTGGTTAAGCTGATAGCAACTCGAGGTGCATTGCATTGAGTTGCGGGGTAAGGGAGTTAAAAGGGGCCCCTATTGTGGGGTCCGAGGGCCGCGGAAGCGACCCCTGGCTGAGGGGTCCCAGGGGAGCAATGGTAAAGGGAATATTGGAATATTCCCTGGCCGACTAGTGGAGGCTTATATGGTAGGTCGGTCAGGCCAACCTCACGGCCTTCGCAGGCTATAAAAGCTAAACCCCTTCACAGCCATCAAACACTCATCTTTCACCCAGTCAGAGTTGTTGTTCCAGCTAGCCTTAAGCTCTTCACCCATCTTCTATCTAGATCGCCATCTAAGCTTCACACAGTGAAAACGCACGGGTGGACAAAGCCATCTTTGTATCAGTTGTTTGAAGTTAAAGAATTTACTGATTCTCGTCTTATCTGTTGTGTACTCTCTATCTCTTTCTCAGATTCTGTTCGCTACGACATGTAATATTTTATATGGTATCAGAGCCAGGGGGCTCTAGAGATTGGAGAGTGTGCAAGAGGCAAAGGCTTCAACAGCAAAGAGAAACTATATCGACTTCCGGAAGCGATTCTGGCGCATCAGAAAGCGGTTCAGGAGGTGGTGCTGCTGTACCGGCTATTCAAACACTGAGGATTCGTCCACCAACCTTCAGCGAAGGCAAGTTAGATGGTACAAACTACACCTTGTGGAAGTTCAAAATCACAACTATCCTTGATTCTTATGAGCTTCTGGAGACTGTGCTGGGGACTAACGTAGAACCACAGCCTACCCCCGACCCATCAAATTCTAGTGTGATGATTCCTCCGAATGCAGATCTTCTATGAGCTTGGAAACGAAGGAATGCAGATGCATTGTGTGCCTTAGTTACAAGCTGTTCTGACAGTGTTCTGACTTTGATTCAACATACAACCAAAGCGTCAGAGGCTTGGAATGTACTAAGGAGTTAGTATGAAACACAAAACCAAACAAGGGTTCAAAACTTGGAGAATCAACTAGCAGCGGAGAATTTTGCTGAAGGAGAGACGGTTGAAGCACTCATCACTCAGACTAAGAATCTGCCCAACCAGATGGCTGGCGCTGGGATACAAAAGACTAGCGAAGAGCTAGCTTGGAGGTGTCTTCGGATTTGTCCACAAAAGTTTGATGGACTAGTAACTGCCCTTAATACTCAGGTGAGACCTCAAGCTTTGACTTTTGAGGAGTTTTGTGCATTATTAATGGAGGAGGAGTTGAGGCTGAAAGCCTGAGAAGGAAGCAACAATGGAGATGCTGCATTCTCTGCCAATGCAAAAGGGAAAGGTGGTTCCTCCACCAAAAATGATGGTGACAAAAAGAAGAAGGGCGGCAAGAAGAAGTTTCAAGGAGAGTGCTTCTACTGCAAGAAGAAAGGACATGCAATTGCAGATTGTCGTGTCAAGAAGGCAGATGAAAAGAATGGTACCCTTAAAAGTAAAGGGAAAGAGACAGCCAATACAGCTGAAGCAGAGCTGGAATTATTCATGGCGACCATTGAGGAAGTGTGCTCCTCGGCGCAAGAAGAATCTACCACTGACTCATGGGTGTTGGATAGTGGGGCCTCTCATCACATGACCTACAAGAAAGGTCTATACAGTTCTATGCAGCCTCTACAAGAATCCATCACTGTGACGGTTGGAAATGATGCTAAATGCCCTGCTGCAGGCATAGGTACTATTTCTTTTGTTGCTGTAAATGGTGAAGTCAAAAAGCTTTCAAATGTGTTGTATGTTCCTGAAATCAAGAGAAATCTCTTATCAGTTGCCATAACTGATCTTGGTCATGAAGTGAGGTTCAAGAAGACAGATGCAGAAATTCTTGATAGTGCTGGCACAATTGTTGGCAAAGGAGAAAGACAGAACAACCTGTATGAGCTAAGTGCTCTTACAGCCACTGCTGGAGTGGGCACAAGTAAGCTTTGGCATGAAAGGTTTGGACACATCGGATTTGCAGTGTTGAAGGAGATGCAAAAGCAAGGTATGGTTGCTCACCTACCTACAATAACTGAATTGAAGGAACCATGTGAAGCTTGTATGATGGGCAAGCAACAGAGAAAGGCATTTCCACAAGAAAGCAAGAATAGAGCACAGGCTCCTCTAGAGTTGGTGCATGCTGACTTGTGTGGTAAGATGCCTACACAAGCCTTGGGGGGATCTTCTTATTTTATGTTGATTGTCGACGACTACAGTAGGAAGATGTGGGTGTACTTCCTTCGTGATAAGGCTCAAGCTTTTGGTAAGTTTAAAGAATGGCTAAAACTTGTTGAGAATGAAACAAGGAAAAATGTGAAGAAATTTAGAACAGATGGTGGTGGTGAGTTCAACTCAAAGGAGTTTGAAGGCTTTTGCAAGAGCAAAGGGATCAAGCGTCAATTGACGACACCTCACACACCTCAGCAGAACAGTGTTGTGGAACACAGGAATCGCACCATTGTGGAGATGGCAAGATGTATGCTAAAGGGAAAGGGATTGGGCTAAAGCTATTAATATTGCAGTCTACATTCTAAATCGGAGTTACACAAAGGCTCTCAAGGGAAAAACACCTCATGAGGCTTACACTGGTAAGAAACCATCTGTCTCACATTTCAGAATTTTCGGATGTGAATGTTATGCAAATGTTCTAGATGAGAAAAGAAACAAGTTAAAACCAAAAAGCAGAAAATGTATCTTCTTGGGTTATAGTGATGAGTAGAAGGCTTACAAGCTATATGACCAAGAGGCAAAGAAGATCATCGCGAGCCGTGATGTGCTGTTCAAGGAGGAGCCACATACAGTGGAGGAGGAGAAGGCGAGTTCTTCCACTTTATCATCAAGCGAAGAAGTAGTCGACTATGAACCTGTCCCGAGAGCTATCCCTATCCTTAAGGAGGAGGAAGCATCATCTTCAGATAATGAGGAAAAATTTCACCAACCTAACATCACCCCACCGGAAAGGCCATTGACGTGCTGGGTGAAGCAGCTCTATGACCACAATAATCCTATGCATGCATCTGTTGAGGAGAAGGCAAATGGACCAAGGAGGTCTCAGAGAATAGAGGAGCAAAGGAGGGCTTCTGCTCACATAGTCAATATGGCCTTGATGGTTGAGATTATGAGAGAAGTAAAGGAGCCAACTGACTTAGAAGAAGCACTTGCAGATCCATCATGGAAGGCTGCTATGCACGTGGAGTATGACAGCATAATGAAGAATGGCACTTGGGAGCTAGTGGATCGACCAGCAAAGCAGAAGGTTATTGTCACCAAGTGGATTTGGAAGGTAAAGTACAAGGCTGATGGTACCTTAGAAAAGTACAAAGCTAGACTGGTTGCCCAAGGATTTTCACAAGTTGAAGGGTTTGATTTTCAAGAGTCATTTCCCCCAACTGCCAGAATGGCCACTATTCGCACGGTACTTGCAGTGGCTGCCCACAAGAAGTGACCAGTGTACCAAATGGATGTTAAGTCAGCGTTCTTAAATGGTGACCTCAAGGAGGAGGTGTACGTGGCTTTGCCACCAGGGTTTGAGGCCCCCCATTCTGAGAACAAAGTGTGCAAGCTGAAGAAGGCATTATATGGGCTGAAACAAGCCCCCAGAGCATGGTACTAGCGGATAGATAAGTTCTTTTTAAACCTAAACTTCAAAAGATGTGCCTCAGATGCTAACTTGTATATTTACAGGGATGGTAAAAAGTCTGTAGTGATTGTCCTATATGTGGACGACCTTCTTATTACAGGTGACTATGAAGATATGATCAACCAAACTCGAAAGGCTTTGAGTTTTGAGTTTGAAATGACAAACTTGGGCTTGTTGCACTATTGTTTGGGGATTGAAGTCTGGCAAGAGCCAGGAAAGATCTTCATCTCTCAGAAGAAGTATGCATGGGAGATCTTGAAGGCATTTGGCATGACCGAGTGCAAGGAGATAGGTACACCTATGGAGGTGAATGCAAAGTTATCCATCGAGGATACATCAGCACTAGCAGACATTGGGAGGTATAGGAGGTTGGTCGGCAGTCTAATCTACTTATGTAACACCAGACCATATATCAGTTTTGCTGTTGGCGTTTTGAGCAGGTTCTCAAACAAACCTCATGAGAGTCATTGGAAGGCTGGGATGCGGGTGCTCAGATACTTGAAGAAAACTCTTGGCTATGGTATCACATACAGTTTTGGAACTTCTCTTGTGGGGAACTGTGACTCAAATTGGGCAGGAGACAGTGATTCCAGGAAGTCAGTTTCTAGTTATTGTTTCTCTTTGGGTTCAGGAATTTTCTCTTGGATTAGTAAGAAGCAGCCAATAGTGGCATTGTCTTCTACCGAAGCAGAGTACAAGGCAGCTTGTTTTGCTGCATGTGAAGCAGTATGGTTGAGAAGGATTCTATGGCATATGGGAGTGCAGGATGAAGAACCAACTATGCTGAGATGTGACAATCAGAGTTGCATCGCCATTGCCAAAAATCCAGTGTTTCATGCACGCACCAAACATATAGAGATCCAGTATCACTACGTGCATGATTCGATGGAGGATGGGATAGTGGAACTGGTCTACTGTCCAACAGAGGAGAATGGAGCAAATATCTTCACCAAAGCACTTACGAAGGATCTGCTTCAAGTTCATCTTCAGAGACTCCGCATTGGGCCGAGGAGATAGTTCACCTATGGGTGGACATTGAGGGGGGGTATTAGATATGATCAATGCCCCACCCTCATTAGGTGCTACCAATGATCCATGGTGCTCAAAGTTGTAAGGCCCCCATTATGAGGAGAAGCCAAATGTGAGCCCGAACATTGGTTGAGTCCTGACTTGTATATTAGATGAGGTCTATGTGACCGGATGGCAAAAAGGTGACCATTGTGAGTCTAATCTTTGGGTTAGACGGAGCGATGGTAAAGGGAATATTCCTTGGAATATTCCCTGGCCGACTAGTGGAGGCTTATATGGTAGGTCGGTCAGGCCAACCTCACGGCCTTCGCAAGCTATAAAAGCTAAACCCCTTCACAGCCATCAAACACTCATCTTTCACCCAGTCAGAGTTGTTGTTCCAGCTAGCCTTAAGCTCTTCAACTATCTTCTGTCTAGATCGCCATCTAAGCTTCACACAGTGGAAGCACATGGGTGGACAGAGCCATCTTTGTCTCAGTTGTTTGAAGTTAAAGAATTTACTAATTCTCCTCTTATCTGTTTTGTACTCTCTATCTCTTTCTCAGATTATGTTCACTGCGCCGTGTAATATTTTACATGAATTAGATATTTTACCTCATATGGAACAAGTCTATTATGTAAAGGTAAAGGAACAAAATTCTGCAATAAAGATCTCAATGATCTTATGCAATCCCATGTAAATAGAAGTCATTGAGTTTGTAGTGCACTCATTCCCGTGATTGGATCTATAAGTAAGAATTTTTCATTTTCTTTTACAGTTATGCATTACTTGTAATATTCTCCACTAAAAAATGTGTATTATTCTCCATCCCATTGAATGAAAATAAAATAGTGAGTCTTGCTCTCCAATGACCTATACTTTCTAACATACTACAAAAAGTGTAAGTTTTTACTATGACTTCATCTACGATATTGAATATTTCTCCATTATAAAGAATTCTTCTATATGTGGTAAGTAGATGTCCTACTAGTGCATTCTCTTGGAGATCAAGAAATTGCACAACATATTTTTGTTCTTCTGATGAAAGCGGCCTGCATTCTCTTCTCTTTTTTGTGATTAAAATGCATTTTTCACACATCATTATGTTACAAGGATATTTGGAATCATCTCTTTCAAAAAATTTACATATCACCTTTGCCTTCTCAATTGAAGAAACCTCCACAATGCCATTCTCATGAAATGAATAACAACACGATGTCTGGTAATTAGTGGAAGCATAACCATCAAGTAAAACAAGAGAGGCATGTACTTGGATAAGCATTCTTTCATGTGAAAAAATCCTATCTCACTACAAGATATAGGCCTTATACCAAAATTAAAAGTGACGAAAATGTAAATAAAGAAAATTGACCCGTTGTCACAAAAAACATTGTTATTGGCAATGCCATCCGACACACATAGCAATGCTGATAAGGATGCTAATAACGACGGCAATAACGACGCGTGCAACAAATTTGTGACGAAAAAATTTTGTGGCAAGGTAGCTTGTGCTTTATTTGGGCCATACAAAATAGTTTCTGCACTGTGTACAATGCTCGTGTAAATAAAGACAAAGTATACTTAACTCATAACACTGATACATGAAATAAATATATGATCACATAATGAAAGCGACTGGTACAATCATGGCAAGATATCACTACTACATAGAAAATGTCTACACAGATCACGTGACCGAAAAAGAAGGGTGTGTGAGCTCTAGGGATCCAAGGGCGAGCTATAGATCATCGCCATCCGAAAGCTCGTCCCGTTGCAAACGAGCATCGAACGGATTCTGCAAAAAAAGAAACAACTACACCATCAATCCACCATACAATAATACATTCTAATTAAACATGGTAACTACAGACAAGAAAGATGAGTGACTTACAAGGCCACCGCATCCATACAATCGGTCGATCATTATGGTGAGACCGTGCCTCTCTACATATCGAGTCTCAAGGCTGGTCGGATCGCGATTTGTAATGGAGTGCTGCAAAGGAAACAAAATACTAACTGTTAGAAACACGATTGTCAGTACAAAGGATATTGCAAAAAAATAAGCAAGCAAAACAAAAGAAAAACTTATAAAGTCCTCCAGATATGTCCTATTGTCGCCACTCCCAAGATGATGGACCACTCCGGCCTCTAGTCGTGCCCTCGGCACCTCGCACTGTTGTCTTCAATGTCCTGGAGAATCTGTAGCTTCCTCCCTCAATCGGCGCTATTCATCCACGTCTAGCCACTCAGGCTTTGTAGTCCCACTCTTGAGTGCCTTGCGTGCGTCCAATTGTCTGTGTGACATATATGCATGCATGCACTCCATCATCTAGCCTATAGAAAACCTATCTACTGCGGCTAGTACCGAAAACTTCTCATGCAAGGATGCTACTATGTAGTCCTTGCTCCCCTCCAGTATGTTTTTCCAATGATCCAAGATGTTGTGCCGAAAAACTTGTTGGCACAACTCTCTCATGCGAGCCATCACCATCCTCTTCTCATCATTCATGATTATGGCTCCTGTCCTATCATCTATAAGGTAGGCATACCCCTTTGGGGTATGCCTAAGATGGGTCCTCTCCCACATGCGACCATGCTCCTGGGCATATCCAGGGGACCCCTGTACATCTGGTGTATTGACCAGGGTAGTATCTATTGGAGTAGCACCCATAGGGGTGTCCCTTGCAGACGGCTGAGCAAAAGCCGAAGTGACTAGAGTAGATGTTCCCGCAGGTGTGACAAATCCCGGAGGTGACGCAACTCCAACAGAATGATGAGATGGAGACACCACGTCCATGCCTCCATAGCAACCACCTGAGCCACACTCTCTGGAACTTCCACGAGAGCGAGGAGTAGCACCTGTATCCCGAGCCAACCATGGGCTCACTACATCCGGATCTCTGCAGCATTCCCTTGACCCTGAAGCACTCCCTCCATCTGGCCCATGTCTGAAGCGTCGACCTCGTCTGCTCAAAACTGAAGCATCTGATCGCGTCAAAGTAGATCTATTAGAGATGCCTGACGATGTCTGAGACAGCTCGTGGTCCGCCATGTCTCTGAATCTCACCATCTAATCAAGAGACATGTCCATGAAGATATCCTACAACTCCTCATCGCTCATCCCTTTACTCATCCTGATGATCTAAGTATCCAAAAAGGTCACCTGCACATACAAAAAATGATATTAGCATAATCAATTTAAATCATACAAAGCATAGTAATATAATTCTTTAAAAAATGATCTTAATTAAAATGCATATCTTATGTACCCTTATAAGCGATTAGTCAACGAATTGAGTAAGTGGATGCTCCAAGTATGAAGTATCCTATCTATACTTTGAGAAAAAAATTGGATGGTGTGAACTTTTGTTTATCTTTCTTTGAAAGTGGTCAACATTCATTGTGTAAGCATGAATTGTGCATGTGTCCTGACTCCTAATGAAAAGTAAATCATTTTTTATCCCTTAATACAATACATCATAGTAAACCCTCTAAAATGTAATATCATTGTGGAAAATTATCAAGTTGATTGCCAGTTTTCCAAAATCTATAGCATTATTAAACATTGCAACCTTTTGTCTGCCCCAGAACACCTGCCAATATCAAAATGTGCTTATTCACAAACACACAAAACATATAGAATAGGGAGGGAGGTGTTTATTGTAAGCTTGATGGATTGGCTAGGGCTAGAGGTTAAATGGGAAACTCATAAGTGTTATTAGAGAGGAGAAGAATTCCACCACCGTGCTCAGAAACGTATTCGTTCTTTGTATGTGAGTGGAATGGGCATTCTCAGGGGAAGTTGTGGCAAGCTTGGAGGGGCCAGGGTGGCGATTAGATTGGGAGAAGAATTCATAGCGTGAAAAGGATAATAATTTGCATATACCATGCTCAAGACATGCCCTCTCTTTTGTATGGGAGCAAGGAACATGATTCTTAGCTTATGTATTTATAGGGTTCTTTCTCAATCCTTTGTCTATGACTTTGTGCATATTTGGACCTTTGAAAGAAATGGCATGGTTTGTTATGTAAAATGCAGTATTTTTCTGTAAAATGGTCTTCAAATATTCAAAGCCTACAACATCATCTATGAAACAGAGTGAGAGCATAAGGGGAGGGAGGGAGGCATAATCACTTGATTTCTCCCTCATTGCAGGGCAAGAAGATTCCTATGGCAAGAGAAGTTGAACACTCATTTAAAATATCCAAGAGTGTTCAAATAATTAGACATGCTGGACCCTCATGAGGTATCTATAGCAAAATATACTGGGCATATGAAAGAGTCCTTAAGCTACGGTACAATTACTTGGGCCTTAAAACAAAAATCAACATTACTCCTGCTCTAGACTTGGATGAGAGTGCTAGTAAAGACTCGCGTGTTTTATGTCTCGAGACTCAATCTATGAATGGAAAAACATCACGTCCACATCTAGGTTCTATCCCACCCTTCAAGTTCAAAAAGGGCATGGGTTTTGGAATTTCTGGCTTTTTTAAAGGCAGGCCAAAACCATTGAATAGTTTGATGGAAGGCCCTCCCTTTTTCTATTTTGAAAATGTTGAGAACGTTCCCAATTTAGAGTGGGAGACCATCAAATGGCATTTTAAAGGCATAGATCCAGAGTTCACAGACTCTAGATATTTTTCAGCATGCTTTAGGCCTCATGGTTATGTTCATAACCATCCAATACATGGAAGAAGGTTGATCCTTACCCCTGCTCCCATGACAATCTTTGAGGTGCTTCCAAAAAGGCCCCCATGGGATCTGAGAGAGAAGATAAATTGCATAAACACATGGCATGCCCCTAGCACTTTATGTCGACTGATCAAAAAAATATTTTCTTCCCACAAAGAATGTGAGATAGCTTCTTATGTTCAACAAGAGATTGTTCAGGCATGCAAAAGATGGAACTTGGTCTAGGTTAGCCCAAGCCAAACTACCCCACTTGAGCCCCATGAGATTGAGCTAGTGCTTGGATATGATTGTGACCACACTCGAGGCTACTCTACCCTTTTAGATTGGTATGATGCATTGGGCAACTCATTTCAGGGCAATATTGTTGCGTACCATCTTTCACCACTGAGAAAATTATATCCACAAGGTTTAACAGATCTGTCCTTATTCTCAGGCCTTGGTGGGGTAGAAATGGCATTGCACAAATTGGGTATAATTTTGAAGGCTGTTGTTATTACGGAGATCAATGATAAATGTAAACACATAATAGCTAGTTGGTGGAAATGTAATATTTTCGCACAAAATATTAAAGAATTTTGACCATTACACGCCCCGTGCAAAAGCAGTGCTAAGTCATCTCCCGCAATGGAATAATGTTAGTGGCCTAGTCCTTACCCCGCGCGCGTGATAATAAACCCCAACTGCATTGTGCAAATAAAGCCGAAGCTAAAACCCGCAAGACTGCACGAGAACACCCTTCACGGGAAGGGAAAATGGATAATAGTTAGAATTTTGGCAAATTTTTTAATTAATTACCCCCTCCCCTCAGCCGATGCATGGCAAGGGGAGAGGGAGTGTGAGAGGAATGGCATAGTGGTGGAGTGAATGGGGAAAGGGAGGAGGCATGCAAGCCATCCATGTTGTGGCTATCTCTTCCCCCCCCCCCTTAGCCTATATAAACTCCCCCTTGGAGCTTGGGGAGAAGGGAGGGAGCGCCGTCCTGTCATGCTGCCACCATATCTGCCACGGGCTGCTGCTGCACCAGATCACCGCCTCCACTTCACCATCACCATCATCATTATCATCCCCATCTTCGTCATCGGCGTCTCCATCCACTCAATTACCTTTTTCTCTCTCCATGTAAGCTTCTAATAAGAAGCTTAGAAGCTTCTTGGAAGCTTCCACCAAGGGTTTCCTTAAGCCTTGTTTTCACATGTCTTTCAGGGTTTCAAAAATCGGATTCGTAAGCCCCAACTTCTGCGGGGAGGAAAGAAGTATCGGCCTAATAGGCAATTCCTAGATTGGATAAAGGTAAGGATGAGTTTTCAGAGTCAAGAATCTACGTCATTGATGACCCCCAAACAAAAGACACGAGGTGCACACGCGGGAGCCTCCAACCCAAGTGTACACGTGGACATCACTGCGAATCCTCATGCCCAGGTTCTTAGAAGTTTAATTCCACATAAAAGGAATGTGTTAGGCACGTTTAAATTTCATGAGGAAGTTATGAATGCAATTATTCATTCGTCTTACAAGTTTTAGATGCATGTTGCACTTTGCTTGCATTTCCAAAGCTGCAATCCTAAACGCATATTGCATAGATTAAAAAGATGAAATTGTTCAAATACATCCTTGTCTTCCTTGCAAAAAAGAACAAGCACTTAATGCATTTAGGCAATGATTCCCTAGATGTGATTCGTAGGAAATATTCGTCGACGTCCATAAAAATGTTATCCAAGTAATTGCATTACATGGAAGGGATTTATGTACCATGCATATTACATGCAATATTAATTGCATCCTAGGTTTGCTAAGTGTTGAAGAACAAATTAAATCAATAATGGTTCCATATCATTCATGCATGAACTTCGTTTATCGAATTTGGATTTGGGAATGGATGAAATTTCATATTAAAGCTAGAATTCAATGCATTAAGCAAGCGAAGGGTTATGAGCATAGTTCTTGTTGGAAATAAATTTGACCACTAGGAAAACCCTGATTCAGGTCGATCCTAAGTGGGAACGGTCCGAATGCTTCCTCTTTGTGGCAAACTCAGGAAGACCTAGATCGCAAACCACGTGACATTTTGTGGGAGTGTCGGGCGACGCTTTCTGGACTCTCTTTTCGACGGGCTGCTAAGACATGTCCTGCAAGTGAGCAGGTGGACGCGTTACAGTTGGTATCAGAGCGAACCAATGAGAAAGTAATGTTTACAAGAAAAAACTTAGTGAGGAGAAGTAGAGCAAATGTTGCTATTAAGAACATTTCCTTACTTACTTATCAATGCTGACTTGCAAAGTCGCGAAGCATGAAACAGATTCTTGGTGTTCCAGGTTATGTTTATGACTGCGATGCGTGCTTTGAATTATCGATGAAGGATCGATATGATGAATATCCTAGACCACATCTACAATCCTTCAGCCCTATACGTGGAACAGAGATGGACGAGTGATTCAGGAATCTATTACATAGCCACCTACCGATTTGCGTACCTTCGAACCAACTTAAAGAGAATCAAGTGGTTGGAGGACCTAAAGATCGTGAAGCTGTTCATCTTTGTTGAGGCTCACACAAATGCAACCCTACATGTCAGTGGTCGGAAGGTCAAGCAAAACAAGTATGTGTATGAGGAAGTGACTCGAGTAATCCCTGCTGAGAGAATCAAGGTGTTGGGACATTATGAGAAGAAGGGGTATCAAAGGAAAGGATACCCTAATCTTCCAATGACCTATCAATTCCTGAAAATCCATGACCCCAATCCATACTATTACTCAGTTCCCGTAGCTCAATGTAACATAATATTATTCTCCTCGAATTAATGTATCAACTTGCTCTACTATCCCAAAAATACTTGTACTCAAAATGGCTATGCCCATATGAATGAAATAAACTTTTTTTATCAATGATTGTCTTGACTGTGAGTTTTGGTAAAGAAGTTAAGTGATTAGGTCACTTGGCTAAAAGTTGAATTGGGCATGAATTGTATGAGAGAAACACTTAGCAAGTTTTTAACATAAAGAATCACATACCCATGCATAACCTCAAGTGCAAACCCCTAGTCCGACCCCCTACACCAAGTACGGACGTGATTCAGGAGAAGAAGTTTCTTTTCAAGCAAATCAAGCCACCAAAATTTGATGGCAAGGGAAGGATCGTCCAAACTGATGCCGAGATCTGGATTGAATCCTTGGAGGATTACTTCGAAGCAGTAGATACTGTGCCCGCCAACCAAGCAATGCTAGCCAAGCTGAAGCTTACTAGTGAAGCAAGGCTTTGGTGGAAACAATGGTGCAGAGACCAAGGGATCTCGGAAGGGTCAGTTACTTGGGAGAAACTTAAGAGAGCTATGTGAGGAAGATATCTACCACCTGCCTATCGCACGCAGAAGATGAAGAAGTTCTATGAACTGAAGTAGCTTGGTCTATCTCTTGATGCATACTATTCAAAGTTCATCTCTCTTTTGAAGTATGCGCCACAAATGGATATGACACAACAGGTGTCAAAGTTTTGTGCTGGATTAAATCCACCTATAAACACCCGCCTCGAATCAATGCGCCCAACAGACCTTCAAGATGTGCTCATTCAAGCTACACCCATAATACAGGAGGTGTAGACCAAGCCACGAAATAACAAGACTTGGTCTTACAAGAATCAGAATAAAGGAGTGTATAGGTCCCAGGTCAAGAGAACGAAGGGACAAAGCCAGGGACAAAGGAAGAAAGCTAGGACCAACAATGTCAATAATTTTGTTCCTACCCAAGAAAATGGCCGCAATCTATGTTGCTTCCATTGCAATGAGCCTGGTCATTTCAAAAGGCAATGTCCCAAGCTTTGCAAGGACAACGTCAAGGGCCACCCCAAGGAACCGTCCATGGCCAAGGAGCCGCCGTCATGGCCAGAGGAAGAATCTCTAGTGTTACCAACAAGGAGCTGTGTGATGAAGAAGACCCAACCATGGAAGTAGACTTTGAGAGGGCAACAGTCCATGCCGCTCTCCACAAGAGAGGGCCGAATCGCTAGTTCTCGGTGATTTAGTCTCCATCAGATTATCAAGGTAAAGGCTTCAAAACCTTGATTGACTGTGGCAGTACACGTTCCTTTATTTCACTAGTTTGTGCAAAAAGATTAGGAATAACCACAAAAGATTCACCCACCTTGGTTGTGAAATTAGCAAATGGTCGTGAGGTCACTTGTACCAGGCAAACTGCTAAGGTGGAATTTCTACTAGGAGGAAAGTCGACTTTGGTCAAATTCAGGGTTATGAACCTAGGTATCCATGAGTGTTTGCTCAGAATAGATTTGCTTAAACCTAATGACGCCCACATTCACTGTGGGAAAGGGCCAAATTTCCTTTCAAAAATTTAAAGGGGAATTGGTCACAACTCAAGGAGAGGTTGGGAAGCCAAAAATTCAACTGGCCAAAGCATCTCCTCAGATAATAAAAGGAGTTAGAAAGGGGCTATGTGTCTATTTTATTAAGCGAAATAAGCTAGGTCAGAATCAGGAAAATAAGGAAGAACCTTCATGGCTAAAGGAGTACGCAGACGTATTTTCTAAGGAGCTGATAGAACTTCCGCCTCAAAGGGAAGTTGATCATGAAATCAAGCTAGCACCACGAGCTGCATCAATTGCAAAGAGACCATATAGAATGTCCATCCCGGAAGCGATTGAGCTGAAGGAGCAACTCAAGCAACTGTTGGATCAAGGCTATATTCATCCTAGTAGTTTGCCATGGGGAGCTCCAGTGATATTCCAGAAGAAGAAAGACGGAACGCTTCGGCTATGTATTGATTACAGAGGGTTGAATCAATCAACCATTAAGAACAAATATCCCATTCTAAGGATAGATGAACTTCTTGACCATCTTCAAGATGCGAAGATATTCTCCAAGATTGATCTCAGGTCTGGGTATTATCAGATAAGGATCAAAGGAAGAGGATATCCCAAAGATGGCATTCAGCACAAGATATGGGCACTTTGAGTTCCTGGTCATGTCATTCAGGCTGACAAATGCTCCTACTACCTTCAACAGGTTAATGCTGGATATTTTTAGGCCATATCTTGATGACTTCGTACTTGTCTTCTTTGCCGATACCTTAGTCTACTCCAAACAGGAAGAAGATCATGAACCCCAGCTTCGCATTGTTCTTGAAATAATGAGAGCACACAAGCTTTATGCCAAGAAGAAGAAGTGTGCATTTTTCAAGCAACAGATTGAATATCTAGGATTCATTGTATCGGCGGAAGGAATCTCAGTGGATCCGGCCAAGGTCAAAGACGTTCTGGAGTGGCCAACACCAACAACTGTCAAAGAAATACAAAGTTTTCTTGGATTGACAGGATGGTACAGGGTCTTTATCAAAAACTATGCCTTGATTGCAGTGCCTCTGACGGATCTACTGAAGAAGCAAACATCAATTGTATGGTCAACTACTGAACAATCTAGCTTTGATAAACTAAAGCAAAGCTTGGTATCAGCACCTATCCTGAAACTTTCAGACCTTAGTAAGGAGTTTGAAGTGATAATTCATACTAGCACACTTGCCTTAGGATGTGTGCTAATGCAAGAAGGTCATCCTGTAGCATAATCTTCAAGGAAACTGAAGATCCATGAAAGGAACTATGCTACCCACGATCTAGAGCTCAACATGAGGCAACGTCGATGGATTGAAGTACTGGAGGAGTATGATTTTGAAATCAAATACTGGCCTGGAAAGGAGAATGTAGTTGTCGATGCACTCAGTCGCAAGGCATTTCTGAATTCTCTGATTCTACAAGATCCATCAACTGCAAGGTCCCTAGCCACCAAGGTATCCATGCCAAACAACTCAATACTTGAACTAGCTAGAGAAGAGGCATGCCATGATCCAACCTATCAGAAGAAGGGAGATCCCCATCAAGGATCAAGACCCGAAGCTACAGGCAAAGTATCTAGAATTCTCTATCAATAGTGGACTTGTCTACTATAGAATGAGACTATGTATACCGGCAAGCTAGTCACTCAAGCAGAAGATACTTTGGGAAGCTCATGACTCCCCTTTTTCAAGACATCCTAGATATGCCAAGACCCTCAATGCAGTCAGAAAGAGCTATTATTGGGAGAGGCTTAAAGGTGACGTTCTCAAATATGTCACTGAATGTTTGTCTTGTCAACGTATTAAGGCCAAACATGTCAAAATGCCAGGGAAATTGTAACCGCTTGACATTCCCCAAATGAAATGGGAATTCATCTGTATGGATTTTTTATTGGCCTGCCCCAAGTTCAGGGAGGTTACAACTCCATTATGGTTGTGGTGGATATGCTCACCAAGGTTGCACACCTTATTCTTATTAAGACAAACTATAAAGCCTCAGACATCTCAAGGTTATTCATCAAGGAGATATTCAAACTGCATGGGTTACCCATAAGAATCATTAGTGATCATGACTCTCTCTTCACATCACATTTCTAGAGGGCTATCTTCGAAGCCATTGGGACTCGACTCTGTTTCAGTATAGCTTACCATCCCCAAACTGATGGCCAAATGGAGCGAGTCAACCAAGTCATTGAGGATATGCTAAGGGCACATTGTTGTCGCGAGCCCAAAAAGTGGATTCAATATTTTCCACTAGTAGAGTTTTCCTACAATGCTTCTTACCAACAAAGTATTCAGATGACCCCTTTTCAAGCATTGTATGGGCATGACTGTTGAAGTCATTTGAGCTTTTCGAATCCACCCTGAGGGTTGAAGCCTCAAAGCAGATGCTGGAAGATATGGATGACCAAATCAAGTCAATAAAACAGGGCATCCAAGCCGCCAAGGATAGACAAAAGGCTTATGCGAACTTGAATCGTCAAGATAGATCCTTCATTGAAGGAGATATGGTCTTCATTCACGTACGTCGAAAGAAGAGCTCCCTATCCTTGGGTGAATGCAAGAAGCTAAGTCCAAGGTATTATGGACCCTACAAGATCCTCAAGTGCTAAGGGCCTAGTTCTTATAGACTACAACTCCCTGAGAACCTAAAAGTTCATAATGAATTCCAGATCAATCAATTGAAAAAGTATGTGCCTAACCCTAGTCACGTGCTTGATGATCAACCAGTTGTAATGCCTAGCCAAGGAGTCCTTGAGCTACGGCTTGACAGGATCTTAGATGTTAGGGAGAGACATTTGAGATCCAGAACCTTGAGAGAATACCTCATCGAGTGGAAAGATTATCCCCAAGAGGATGCCACTTGGATGGATGAAAGTACTCTCAACCAACAAAACCCCCAATTCTTCTCGAGATAAGGACATCTCGATTCCTCTAAGGAATAGAGAATGCAATATTTCCCCACAAAATATTAAAGAATTTTGACCATTACACGCCCCACACAAAAGCAGTGCTAAGTCATCTCCCGCAACAGAATAATGTTAGTGGCTAAAATAAGTCCTTACCCTGCGCGCGCGATAATAAACCCCAACCGCGTTGTGCAAATAAAGCCGAGGCTAAAACCCGCAAGACTGCACGTGAACACCCTTCACAGGAAGGTAAAATGAGTAATGGTTAGAATTTTGGCAAATGTTTTTATTAATTATCCCCTCCTCTCAGCGGATGCATGGCAGGGGGAGAGGGAGTGTGAGAGAAATGGCGTAGTGGTGGAGTGAATGGGGGAAGGGAGGAGGCATGCAAGCCATCCACGTGGTGGCTATCTCTCTCCCCCCCCTTAGCCTATATAAACTCCCCCTTGGAGCTTGGGGAGAAGGGAGGGAGCGCCGTGCTGACAGAGGAGGGAGGAGATAGTCGACGTGTGCCACGCTGTCGTGCTACCGCCATATCCACCATGGGTTGCTGCTACACCAGATCGCCGCCTCCACTTCACCATCACTATCATCATTATCATCCCCATCTTCGTCATCAGCGTCTCCATCCACTCAATTACCTTTTTCTCTCTCCACGTAAGCTTCTAATAAGAAGCTTAGAAGCTTCTTGGAAGCTTCCACCAAGGGCTTCCTTAAGCCTTGTGTTCACGTGTCTTTCCGTGTTTCAAAAACAGATTCGTAAGCCCCAACTTTTGTTGGAGGAAAGAAGTATCGGCCTAATAAGCAGTTCGTAGATCAGATAAAGGCAAGGGCACAGTTGCAGAGTCAAGAATCAATGTCATCAATGGCCCCCAAACAAAAGACGCGAGGTGCACACGCGGGAGCCTCCAACCCAAGTGTACACGTGGACATCGCTGCGAGTCCTCATGCCCAGGTTCTTAGAAGTTTAATTCCACATAAAAGGAATACGTTAGGCACGTTTAAATTTCATGAGGAAGTTATGAATGCAATTATTCATTCGTCTTACAAGTTTTAGGTGCATGCTGCACTTTGCTTGCATTTCCAAAGCTGCAATCCTAAATGCATATTGCATAGATTAAAAAGATGAAATTGTTTATATGTATCCTTGTCTTCCTCACAAGAAAGAACAAGCACTTAATGCATTTAGGCATTGATTCCCTAGATGTGATTCGTAGGAAATAATCGTCAACGTCCATAAAAATGTTGTCCAAGTAATTGCATTACATGGAAGGGATTTATGTACCATGCATATTATATGCAATGTTAATTGCATCCTAGGTTTGCTAAGTGCTGAAGAACAAATTAAATCAATAATGGTTCCATATCATTCATGCATGGCCTTTGTTTATCGAAGCTGGATTTGGGAATGGATGAAATTTCATATTAAAGCTAGAATTCAATGCATTAAGTGAAGGGTTATGAGCATAGTTCTTGTTGGAAATTCAACATAGGTTTCTATACGAGTTAGTCCTAAATTGTCAATCATTTAAGCTTGGTTCCATTGTATCATTATAGTTTTAGCGCAAGGGAAAAGAAATGGTCATTCCAAACCCTATAGTTGCATAGAAGGAAAAGTCTATGATTCACATACTTGCACGGAATGTTGTATCTTGAATTTATTTATTTGCATCTCTTAGGAAAAGTATTTGCATCTCTTATAAGCAAATATCACTCTCGTCGCAAGACAATTAGATCGTTTTAGGTAAATCGCTTGTAATGGCATAATCCTCCAGGGATTCGTAAAAGCATAACTAGTTGGTATGACGAGCACTTCAAGTGCTAAGTAGGGTTTAGTACGTTAAAAATTCTGCCTAGTATCTCACTTGGGTTGCCAAGTCAAGATTTCTGACCTCAAAGGTCCTACCCACATTTACAGAATGTTTGGGTTAATTGGACCCCCATAAAATAACGATCTAGGGTTTTTACCCTAGGGTAAATTGGCCTAATACTAGACTTTTAATTGAGTTTAGAAACCCTACAGCCAAACGTTGTCGGCCTAGTATGGTTAGGGTTGGGTTGGGTCAAAAAGACATCCCAAACCCTACATTTGGACCAAACATTTTTCTTGACCAAGGAACGTCGTTTGATGGGAGAAATGATCCCACAAGCTAGGTGCGACACTTGTCTCATACAACAAGTTGCAACGTCGCATGGCTTTGTGTTTGAATCAGAAGATAGATTTGCCACTCCTTGGAACAAGGTTGGCAGATTCTAGTGCAAGTCTAATTTGCAAAAGGATGAGTAGACATCCTGCTACATCACCCTTCTTTGGGCTGATTTGCCAAGTTAGGGAAGTTATGTATTACCTAGCAAGTAATTGACAAATCAAGTTAGAACGACAAGGTTGTCCAAGATTTACTGTCTTAATTTGAGGAACCTAAGGTGTTGGTTAATTTGGGTTAATAGGGTATAAACCCTAACCCAAGGATAAAAGGGTAAACAAGCAACGAAACCCTTGGGGATCTTGCCTAGTCGCAATTGATCTGGGATCGAATGCTGGATGCGTTCGGAGAGAAGCAATTATACCTTAGCAGTTGGCCAAATAAACGACCACTGGAGTGATTGTGTCTGTACAGTTTAGGAGCATTGTTTGTATTGCTTTGCTCAAAGAACTAAAGATGGAAAAATAATTAATGCTTCAAGTTGAAGGCCTAGAGGGAGGGGTAGCATCAGTTGCCCCCGACTATCTGCCTGACCCTATCCAAGGGGGTTGTTTGCCGCGCCGAGTACATGGACCGAACCCGCCGCGAGAGGTCTCTTCGTGGCTGCTACTTGGAGTAGGAGGACGCTTGGGTGCTAGGGGGGGCTCTGGCCATAAATCCCTTGCCTCCGGGTCCTGCACAAGAGGCTGATGTGACTCAAGATTGGATCTCGAGGCCCGCATACTAGTCTACAGGCGGAAACTTGGATTAGTAATCCCTATGGATTGCTGGATTTCCTTCGGGCGGATTATGGATTAGCCTTCGGGTTGGATTATATGATGTATTCCAAAGACTAATAAATAAGATCAATTGTTGAAAAGAAACTTGTTTGACATTGCTTTTCCATGTCAGTGCTAAGATTACGTGAAGGAACGGCGAATAATTGGCTAATTAAGGAAGCTATTTTTGCGTGTCAAACTAAATGTGGTAGGTAATTAGACAACTAAAGCAACCTTGAGGAAAGTGCAGTGGATATGACCATGGGTCCGTCCTACGGAAGGGTGGTCCCGGTTGGCCGAGAACTTTTCTCAACAGAATTGACAACAAGAAAATGATGACCTAGAATCTAGGAAGTTAGAGTCTCGATTTATGATGTTTTAGGGGAACCGAATGGAACTATGCCTTACAGGCAGAGAGGTCGATCTTTGCATCCCTATCATTTCCCACTCTCCTTGAACCAAGTGCAGCATGAATCTGCTTCGACCTTCTACATTTCTGCGTAAAGTAATTTGCCAGGGGTTCGACGTTAGCTACCATTCTAGGAATATGACCACTAGGAAAACCCTGATTCAGGTCGATCCTAAGTGGGAACGGACGGAATGCTTCCGCTTCATGATTGACTCGGGAAGACCTAGATCGCAAACTCCATGACATTCCATGGGAGTGCCGGGCGGTGCTTTCTGGACTCTCTTTCCGATGGGTTTCTAAAACGTGTCCTGTAATAAGTGAATAGGTGGACACATTACAAGAACAAAACTGGCCAAACAAGCCGATTTCAAATGGAGGATGATGTTAGAGATCTTATTGATGATAAGCTGGCTGAGATTGTGGATGGAGTGGGAAAGATTGACCTCATAATTGGGGGAAGCCCCTGCAACAATTCTCAGGCAACAATAGAGTAAGCAAGGTAGGCTTGGGTGGCAAAGAATCCTATCTTTAACAAAACTATTACTACTACTACAACAACAACATATCTCATTTTCTTTAACAAAACTATCACTACTACAACAACAACAAACAAGAAAACCACTACTACTACTACAACCATGACTACGACGACTACGACTACAACCACGACCACGACCACGACTATGACTACGACAATGACTATGACCAGGACTACCACTACCACTACCACTATAATAAAGAAGAAAAGAAGAAAAAACAACAACAACAACTACGACTACTACTACTACTGCTACTACAATAACAATAAACAAGAAAATAAGAAAAAATACTACTACTACTACAAAATAAAAACAAGAAAACTAAACAACAATAAACAAGAAAAGAAAAGAAAAACTACTACTACTACTACAAACAAGAAAACAACAACCTCTCCCTCCTTTTCTCTCTCCCTCCCTCTCCCTCTCCCTTCCTTACCCTCTCCCTCTCTTTCTCTCTTTCGCTATTATGTTCAATATTTTTTCTCTCTCCTCTCCCTCTCTCATTTCCTTTTCTCTCTTCCTCTCCCTCTCTCATTTCCTCTCCCTCCCTCTCCCTCTCCCTCCCTTTCTCTCTTTCCCTATTATATGTTTAATGTTTTCTACCTCTCTCTCTCATTCTTTCTTTTCTCTCTTCCTCTCCCTCTCTGATTTCCTCTCCCTCCCTCACCCTCTCCCCCTCTTTCTCTATTTTCCTATTATATTTAATGTTTTTTCTCTCTCCTTTTCCTCTCTCATTTCCTTTTCTCTTTTCCTCTTCCTCTCTCATTTCCTCTCCCTCCCTCTCCCTCTCCATCTCTTTCTCTCTTACCCTATTATGTTTAATGTTTTTCCCCTCTCTCTCTCGTTCCTTCTTTCCTTTTCTCTCTTCCTCTCCCTCTCTTATTTCCTCTCCCTCCCTCACTCTCTCCCTCTCTTTCTCTCTTTCCCTATTATGTTTAATGTTTTTTCTCTCTTCCTCACCCTCCCTCTCCCTCTCTCATTTCGTCTCCCTCCCTCTCCCTCTCCCTCTCTTTCTCTCTTTCCCTAAACCGGTTTAATGTTTTTTCTCTCTCCTCTCCCTTTCATTTCCTCTCCCTCCCTCTCCCTCTCCCTCTCCCTCTCCCTCTCTTTCTCCCTCTCCGTATTATGTTTAATGTTTTTTCTCTCTCCTCTCCCTCTCTTATTTCATTTTCTCTCTTCCTCTCCCTCTCTCCCTCCCTCACCCTCTCCCTCTCTTTCTCTCTTTCCCTATTATGTTTAATGTTTTTTCTCCCTTCCTCTCCCTATCTCTTTCCCTATTATGTTTAATGTTTCCCTCTCTTTCCTCTCCCTCCCTCTCCCTCTTCCTCTCCCTCTCTCATTTCCTCTCCCTTCCTCACCCTCTCCCTCTCTTTCTCTCTTTCCCTATTATGTTTAATGTTTTTTCTCTCTTATCCACTACAAGAGGAAGGCCTTATAGACGCGCACTGTACATGCGAAATAGTGGGCGTATTTATCAGCACGTTTATTGGTGCTAGTATATAGACACGAAAATGTGTCTATATATCCATGTTTTTAAACGAGCTTATAAATGCGAAAATAAACGCACAGATTTTTCATTTCTCATAAAGTCCCTAAATATGATCAAACATCTTAACAGCTAGTATTTTTTAGAATACATTACCAACTTTACTTCTTTGTGGTCTAATATAGCTTACCCAATTATACTTCTTTGTGCATGTTGGTGCATTGTTCTTTGGATGTGCACATTCAATTCTAATACTATAACACAACAAATGTTATATGTATCACAAAAGTAAACGGCTCTTAATTGATATTTTAGTTATTTTTGAGTATTACAAATATACATCCAATCATTCAAAGCTAATTATATGCTACAATGAATTATCAATCTCATCTTCAATGAGATCGGCCCTTACTAGACTATCTACCTCTAGGTCTATGTTACCAATAAGCAATGAAACAAATAATTCTATCCCACTATCACATGTATTGCTATGCTCAATTTCTTCATTATCATCTGCAACCATATTGTTATCCTCTTCTGCACTTCCTTAAATATCCTCCCGGGGATCATCTTGCATTGCATTATGTATATCATCGATCATGGCATCATCATGTACATCATCATTGATTGTTGGATTGTCATCAACTATCTCTATGTTGGTAGCATTGCCATATATTGGTTTTAAACTATTAGCTATGGGGATGATATACCACCATCAGTTATTGTTTACCATTGGGTGATACACAACCTGTATTTAAAAAATAAAAAGTAAGCAACTTAGATATTTATTGTATTTTGAGAATATACCAAGAAGTAATATATATGAAAATAAATAGCTTCTAATATACTTGCACGCATTGTTGAGGTAGTATGAATGTGTCATTCTTGCGTTGGTGAAATTTTGTAGAGTCAATCACTACAAAACCACTTGGATGACGTCTAATTGTGCAATGCTCACCCGTTGTTACTACTTCTTTAAACCACTTCACATCTAGTACATATATAAAAAATCGACTAAAGCCAAGCTTCAAAATATCTTGGATCAAGCCACAATAACCTTCCATGGTGCCATTGGTATCCTAGAAGTTTACAAGGATACCACAATCCTGGGTATTTCTCTTATCTATACATTGAGTTCAAAAATATTTGCCTTCACACCAAATAGCATTGAACAATGTGCACTAGTAGTACATTTTTGAGATCATATTAATGATTTAGTTAAAGATGAAACATGTGAAATTATTATATCATATATAACTAAAGATAATTTAATTATAGATATGGCTCACCTTTGATAAGCAACCTCGTGCGTATTTCCACTCCTCTTGTGATATATACATCGCCTCCTCTTTTTCAATCTTCTCCATTTCTTCATGTAGCCAATCTATATCAATATGATGTGGAAGCGCACTTAAATGTTCTGGATATGGGATATTATGTCCATGTCTAGCACAAAATGCTTGCCTTTTTCTTACTCTTCTTGCCCTTTCTTCTTTATATAGTATAACCCATTTGCTCATTACTTCACTATTAAGCACATAAAATACATTTAACTTACGAAGTTCCTCTTTTATTAGCACTTTGCTCCTTCCTTTTCCTTGAGGTATTATAGAGGTCATCCTCAAATCTTCATCATCTTTCCATAATCATGGTAAAGAGGGGTTCACTTTAGTAAGATACTTAGAGATTTGTACAAGGGATGATTGCAGTAACCAACCCTCAGCCATGCTTCCCTTGGGCCGTGCATTTTTCCTTACAAAATCCTTTAGCGTTTTCATAAAAAGTGCTCTAGAAAAAACATCCACCTTGCATGAACTACCCCACAAATTGCGATCTCATCAATTAGATATACGAGTACGTGTACTTGAGTAGTCAAAATGGAGCGAGGAAAAGTTTCCTCCACCAAACAAACCACCTCAATGGACAATACTCGAGCCTCTTGCAACATATTTGGATCGATTTCCTTCAAACTCACAAATCTACCAACATGCAATTGAGAACGATGATTAGTTTTGTCCGTAAATTCAAGCGGGTTTACTACGTGATGTATGTAATATGTAAACTAAAAAATAAGTATAATGTATACATACCTCGCGAGCTCACCCATAACACAATGGGATATGCTAGTAGGAAGGATGAACTGTATGTAAGTATTCATACATTGTTAATTAGTCTACATAGTTACTCCATTAATTAATATATTTATGGCTATGAAAATCCTTACCTGAATCATTTTGTGCCAATCGTGAAACTTCAAACCGGATAGTTGCTCCACACCTCTTTTCTTTTTCTTTATGAAGGATCCCTTAAGGCATCTCATATATTATGTGGGAGTTCGAAAGCTACATATCTACTGCTTCACCATCTTTTCTTTGGTCTTCAAAAACATCCAAGGTGCACGCGATAACTCGATCTTTTCTCTAGGTCTGATGCGTGGCCAAGCTCATCTCATACGTCCAATGCTACGTAAATCCTCCCTTACATTGATAGAATCACGAGCCCCGATTAAGTGATCCCATAATGTAGAGGCAACATTCTTGAATATATGCATGGGGTCCAATAGGTGATTGATCTTGAGTTCAGTCCAATATGGGAGACAAAAAAATATAGAGAATCTAAGGCACAAACAATATATTATTTCTCGTTCTCATAATGGAGTGTACTTTAAAGACAAACAAAAGAAGTAAACTAGTTACGAACTCATGCCGAGTGGAGGATGATCATTGGTGTGTGTCCAAGTGTCCTTCCAATCTTGAATGGTCAGAGATTGTGGAGTTCTTCCATTAGTGGAGGGTGCATATTTGGGGTGGTCAATAGGAAGAAAACGATGATGATTGTCATAGATAACCTTCTTCAAGCATGTCGGTCTAGAAGAAACTAGAGAGGGACCGCAAATTGGACATGCATGATATCCTGATGTAGTTAAACCTATAGAAACAAGTGGGTTAATGATGACATATATTTGATTAAGGGTAAGAATGAATAAAATAGAGTACACAACTACCTGAACACTCTCCATAGCTTGGAAAGTCATACATGATCCACAACAACATGCCCTTTAAAAGTAAAATCTCTAGAGGACAATGATGCACTCACATCTTGCACCTCAATACCTCTCCATAGCATTTCTAGCTCCTCGATCAAAGGCTCTAAGTAAGCATCCATGTTTTTTACTTTGTGTTTTCCAAGAATCAAAAGGGACAACGTTACATGTCCTTTTTTTATTGCCATGGATGAAGGGATATTATAGTTCACCAATACCACTGGCCATACACTATATGAGGTGCTTTTGATGCCAAATGGATTTATTCTATCTAATCCTAAACCAAATCTCAAATTTCTTGGCTCTTCTTTGAAAGTAGGCCACAAATTTTCTACGTGTTGCCAAGCTGGTGTGTCTGAAGAAATTCTCCACTTTCCATCACTTGAATGGTAACTAGCATGCCATTACATGAGTCTCACAATAGATTCACACTTAAACATAAGTTGAATACGTGGAATAATAGAAAAATGTCACAAAACCTTATGAGGCACATCCATTGATTCAATCTCCTGGTTGTATCTTGCTTCACCACAAAAATAGGACACTGTCGTGCAGATGCATGATCCCCACGAAACAAGATGCAATCATTGACACATGCATGGATTTTAATGTAATCGAGACCTCCAAGAGATATCAAGAAATGCCTTGCTTTCTCCCTTCTAGTTGGTAATTTATTTCCATTTGGAAGCATTTGTGACAATAACCTGCATATATTGTGCAAACAGAATTAACAAACTGGGAATATTGTCTAGAAGCATTTACGAATTAATATCAAATGATACATACTTCAATAATGCATTCAAGCTAGCGTTACTCCATCCATAAATGGTTTGTAAGTTTAGTATCTCAAGAGATGCATGTAGAACGGAGTATGTGCAACCTTCGTACAATGGAGTTTTCGACGCTATGTGTAGCGGGTCATCTGTCTCTTTAGTGGTGCCCTCCCCCCGAACCTCATGGGAAAAAAAATCGTGCACCATGTTGTCCAAAATCTCTTCCTCCAAAACTTGATGGGGCATTTAAAGAGGGCTGCTATTGTCGTCATTAGTCTCTACTCTTCTTGAGGACTCTGCCTCCTCACGTCGACGCTTCACAGCCTCTCAACACCTTGGAGGGACCATTTGAGGATTTGGTATTGCATCCTGCTCAATTAAAAAATGAGGTTTTGTTTAATGGTGAAGACGCAACATAGACCAATAATATTTGTGCAAATAAAGTAGTAAAATTTACTGGGTCTTTTTCTTGGTCCCACTCTCTCTGTACATGCTGAGGTGTGACATTGTGATTCGACGTGCTCGAAAAAAATATCCTGGACAACAATCACACATATATTTGATTTTCCATCGTAGCCAAGCGTCTCAATTGTGAAGACACAATGTCTCGTCCTCATTGAAGGATGTACTATTTGTTGACTCAACATGTTCCATACTAGTAGAAGATGACGATATAATTACAGCTGAATCATAAGGACATATATAATTTCATTTGGCATATATGACATATTCCCTAAATATTTTGATACTTACAACATGGAGACAAAAATTTTGATATTCAAAGACTAGGAAAGTCATGTTGATCCAAAAACAACCATAAGCTAGCATTTTAATAAGTTTAATTATAATCATGTCTATCAGCGTATGTAGTATCTTTTATCTGCACATATAGACGCACAATTACACGCACTTACAGACGCGCCACATGAATATAACAAATTTTTAAAAAATTTATGGATTTCTTTTCAAACCAATGCTTTCCTGCGTTTTTTGTGTGTTTTCTGCAGTTCGAGCTCAACATCACTAATCATGTCTATCTATCACTTCATGAAGATAAAGAGAGAAGGGAATAAGAGTAAAAAGAGGAGGAAGGAAGAGCCAGAGAGAGTAAAGAACAAGAGCCAAACATCAAGGAAGAGAAGAAGAATCAAGCAACCTACCAAGGGAAGGGAGGAGGAGGACAAGGAGCTTGCAACCTAGCCGCCACCCGTCGAAACAAGCAAAGAAGGTGAGTTCTTCTTCTCTCTCTCAATCTTCTTTGCTTTCTCTTTATCAATTTGTCTCTCTCTCTCTCTTTATATGCTTCAAACAATCTATGGAGGCTTCGTGCCATTTTTATAATAGTTTTTGAAAATATGGTCTGACTTTGCACGTCTGTAGGTGCGTCTGGCTGACAATCTAGACACGTATTTAGACGTGTATATAGACGCACTGTCAGCATAACTAATTAGAGTTAATGTGTGAGTTTTTTTGTTTGTTTAGTATTATACTTTTGCCTTTGTTGGCGCATCCAGAATCCAAAAGTAGACGCAGGTATAGATGCGCTAACAGATACAGGTATAGACACGGGTATAGACGCGGGTAGTAATGGATTTTTGCTTGTGTAGATGTGGAATCCTGGATCTTCTAGCACTGATTCATGCATAAACAACACGTTAGCAGATTTTTCTAGAGGTGTTAGTAGCTTTTTTGGAGGTTTTTTGAACAAGGAGCAATTCATGGGGGAGATGACCAGTTATCTTGGTCGCCCTCCCACTACAGAGGAGATTTTTAGTGTCATGTCTGGGACACCTATCACATCTTTGCCTAGCACTGTCGCACAAACACCAAACCTTGGCACACCAAACCTTGGTACACCTCTAACAAGTACTCCACGCACTATGCATGCACACAGATCAGCTGATGCACAGGGATCAGCTGAAGTACATGGATCAGTCGAAGCACGTGCATTTAGAGAAGCACGTGCATCGAGTGAGGAAGAGGGTAGTGCCCGTCAAGAAAGGAGGGAGAGTGGTGAAGGAGGATGAGGAGGTTGAGGGCTTTGTGGAGGTTGCCTAGGAGGTGGCTCTCGATCACCCTCATGTTAGAAGATAGGCATAGAAACCCACTATAAGAAAGGGAGTATAAGGGCAGATGAGTGTGAATAGCCATAGGGGCCGGGAAAACCCTAACCCTAGCTGGAAAAGGCTATATAAACAGCCTATGGGTCACTATCAAGAGTGAGAGAGTGTACCCAAGTTGACCTCTAAGCAACTTAATAAGCAAGATTTCATTCTTGTACTTTGAGCTCTCTTCTCCCTCTTGTGCACACATTCCAATGCTGAAAACTCTGATTCTCAACATGGTATCAGAGCCATCTCTGATCTCCTCAGCTTCCCTCAGTATAAGCTATCGCTAAGTGCACATGAGCTATCATTTCCTTCATCTTATCCTTCTTTCCTCCATAGCTGCCTGCAACCTACCTCCATTGGAGGACTTGGGGAGGACAACGGAGGCCATATCAGCCTGTGCTTTCTTCTGAAGATCTCTTCCCCACATGAGGGCGCAACTCCTCGCTAGGTCTACCCCTGACATTGTCCACGTGTGAGGCCAGCATTGCGAAAATCCCAGAAACGGCACAGTTTTTTAACAGCGCAGAATTCAGGCTGCTGTACACGTAGCAGGCGGTGCAATCTGTGTGGCTATCTTGGGACTTTGATAGCCCCCCAAGTGGGCTATCCTCAGCTAAAAGGGTTCCTAGAAATTCCTCTCACAGAGAGAGATCTCTACCAAACCCTAACTGTGTTTTTTTGGATAGCCATAGCCAACAAGCTCCAAGCTTGACATTTTGTCATGTTTTCACTCTGAGCTTCATTAACAATGATTCTAATCACTGAAGCAGAGTCTCTAAAGCCCATTCCAGATTCTAAAGCTCTTGGGCATGCTCAATGGACATCACTAAGCATCGAGAAGTCGACTTCCAACCGGGTTCCATTCAAACACTTCACTAAGCTTGACAATAGTGTTTTCTAAACACTAATCATGAATCATTAGGTTAATTGCTTGCTGGGCATTCACTAAATCCCAATGAGTTTTTTCTTCCTCTTCATATATCGTTGTAAGGTTATGTGTAAAATTAACACATAGACCATCATGCACTAGAAGTGTATTGCATACCATGAGTGACTTTGTCTCAAGTACATTGGTCTGTGAAATCAATAGCATGAGTGTCATTGTACTCTCCTCGGAATCATCAACAAGAAGCATTGAGATCATAGACAAACCGTGTCCAACACAAGCTTCATCCATTAAGCCATACCACAAGGAGGAGCCTGAAGTCCAGTCTAGGTTTACTTCATTAAAACCTAAAAAGACTATTAAACCTCAGAAGAAGCTTGCACATAAGAAAGGACCACCAAAGTCATACTTTGAAATATTACATTTATATGATTTTCAGCCTTTTTCTTCATTGCAACTTTGGCTTCACATTGTCTAATTTGCTTCTACATCTGTGAAAAGTCTGTAAGGGACTAGACACTGTCCTTGTCCTAACAAGTGGTAAGACCTTCCCAATGACCACAACATATGCTGATGTCCATCCACAAATTCGAAAGTTTGATGGCAAGGGTTTCCACCCATGGCAGGTACTTATAAAATACAAAATGATGGAGAGAGGGTATTGGCCTCTCATTCAAGGCAGTAGAGCTGTAAACTCTGCAAATATGATTGATATAGAGGATGACCAACGTACTCAAGCAATCATAATGCTACACTTAGATGAATCCCTGATTCATCATGTTGATCAACTAAACACTGCTAAAGAAAAATGGGATGAGCTTGAAAAGCTCTAAGGAGCCACTGGCAAAAATACTAAAATCTTCCTTAAAATTGAATTCTTTAGCTTGGAATATCGTTCAGGAGAAGATTTAGGAAAATTCATTTCTCATATGAAGGGACTTATGGCACAGCTTGCTTCTGTACAAGCTCCAATACATGAAGAAGATGCTATTGCTATTCTCCTAAAAGCTGTAAAACAGGTGTTTCCTACTCTTGTAACCACTCTCACCAACATTCCAGATCCTACTTTGGCAAGTACCATTCAATCCTATTTGGATGAAGAAAAGAGGAGCCACAAAGAAAGTAGCGACAGTCAGGCAACTTCAAATTCCCGTAAACAAGTATTGGTTCATACAGTTCTCACTAGGTGTTCTTTCTGTAAGAAAAAAGGACATCTTGTAAACAACTACTAGAAGAAGAATCCCGAAAAGATGAAATGTAACAAATGCAAGAAGACAGGGCATATCACTAGTAAATTTTCCAACACTCCTGAAATACCCAAAGAATTGGTGGCTAACTATGTCTCCAATCCATCTGAAGATCAACTGTTTTGACTATTTAAATCATCTACCTAAAACCACCTTGTAAGCCTGATTTATAAAGGCATCCCAAAAAGGAGGGGAATCTCTTAGATGCTTTGTAATCCAATGCTACCCTGGCATTGAGGGGGGGTGTTAGAAGACAGGCATAGAAACCCACTATAAGCAAGGGAGTATAAGGGCAGATGAGTGTGAATAGCCCTAGGGGCAAGGGAAACCCTAACCCTAGCTGGCAAAGGCTATATAAACAGCCTATGGGTCACTATCAAGAGTGAGAGAGTGTACCCAAGTTGTACTCTAAGCAACTTAATAAGCAAGATTTCATTCTTGTACTTTGAGCTCTCTTCTCCCTCTTGTGCACACATTCCAATGCTGAAAACTCTGATTCTCAACACCTCACCGGGAAATGAGAGAGGTGAGCCTCCACAAATGTACTACTCTGTCTCAAATGTTGGTGGTATCTTGCATAACCCTCAGGGGAGGAAAGTAATAGCCTATTTCAGGAGTGTCGTGCATGCCACATACAAAGATTGTATGATTTCCTTCAAGCACCAAAAAAATGGTTTGTAGCAAGAGGTGCTAAGGGTAGTACATAGAAGGTACCCTAATCCCGAGAATTCACGATTCTCAGATGAATGGGGACGGTCAAAGATGAGAGATGCGCTCCATAACAAGAGGTCTCACCTTATGACGCGTGCCAAGGAGTCACTGCGGAGACAAGAGCAGGGGTGCCCTGGATATGGCCAACCATCCAATTGCCACCACAGGCAGTGGAAAGAGGCCAAGAAGAGAGCAGTAGAGAAAAGAATAAGTCGCTAGCATACAGAGGCGTAACGTATCCAAATGGCAACCATGGGATCATCGCATTATGGATCGAGTGGCAAGGAGTCATGGGAGGCTGAGTTTGTAAGTATTATTTAATTTCTTTTTTTAAGTAAATTTTGTAATTTGTTTCAATTCATTATGTAGTGTGTTCTAATACGTTGTATGTTAAAATTGTTTTGTAGTATCATATCGTTGGTAGGATGCCTACTCCTAGAGAGGTAGGCTACCATTGAGGTCATAACCAGGCGTCCACTTGGCAGCATTTCTACGAGGAGGGACTGATCATAGAGGAGCAATACAATCGTGCCATGAGAATTTCACAGCTAGAATAGGTATGCTTTATTTTTTACATGAAAAGTATATGTAACTCTAATTTATTATTTGTAATGGTATTTATATACCTTAATCCTTTGTGTAGGCAAACCCTGATGCAGTCGAGGATAGCGAAGGGGAGACTAGCAGTAGCGGTGGCGGTGGCGACAAGGATAGCGGCACCGGCACTGACAGCTGGGGTGATAGCAACGATGATGCCTCTTTTGAGGAGATGTAGAGGAGCCCTGTGCATGCATGCCTCCCCTTGGCCTTGTAGTTTTCATTTTTGATATGTATTACTTTTAGCTAGTGCTTACAACTATGACCATGCTTGATGTCACAAGCACTAGAACTCGTCATGTAAAAACGTTTCATCTTTATATATGAAATTTCATGTTCTACATTGTTTTGTTTTCAATACAAAAATCTTCAAAATATGTACAAATATTTCAGCACAGTATGCTCATCATGTGTTATTATCAATATATGGACTTTGGCTCTCCACATTCTTTTGCTTTCAGTATAATAATCTTTCTCTGTTTTCCCTAAGCATACAATTTGATAGGAAAAAAAAAACGAGATTTTTTTTTCATACTCTATTTTGCGCGTCTATCCCTACGTCTAAATTGCAGGAAAAATGTGCATCTATAATTGTCAAAAATTTGCAGAGTACACGCCTTTTTAGACACACAGTTACACGCCTCTATAGATGCAAAATTTGAGTATATCTACTTTTTTATAAATATGATTATATATTTACAGAGCGCGTCAATAGGTGCATCTATATTTGTGTATGTTTTCGCATCTATATGCGCGTGTAGTTTTCACTATAAGCGTGCTTGTAGACACAAAATTTTAGATGCGCTAGTAGACGCGGTAATAAATGCACCTAACATTTTTAAACACAATTCAAATATTGCATCTACAAGCGCATCTATGGAGCCTTTTTGTTGTAGTGATCTCCCTATCTTATTTCCTTTTCTCTCTTCCTCTCCCTCTCTCATTTCCTCTCCCTCCCTCTCCCTCTCCCTCTCTTTTTCTCTTTCCCTATTATGTTTAATGTTTTTTCCCTCTTTCTCTTGTTTCTTCTATCCTTTTCTCTCTTCCTCTCCCTCTCTTTCTCTCTTTCCCTATTAGGTTTAATGTTTTTTCTCTCTTCCTCTCCCTCGCTCTCCCTCTCCCTCTCTTTCTCTTTTTTCCCATTACGTTTAATGTTTTTTCCCTCTCTCTCTTGTTCCTTCTTTCCTTTTCTCTCTTCCTCTCCCTCTCTCATTTCCTCTCCCTTCCTCTCCCTCTCCCTCTCTTTCTCTCTTTCTCTATTATGTTTAATGTTTCCCTCTCTTCCTCTCCCTCCCTCTCCCTCTTCCTCTCCCTCTCTTTCTCTCTTTCCCTATTATGTTTAATATTTCCCTCTCTTCCTCTCCCTCTCTTTCCTCTCCCTCCTCTCCCTCTCCCTCTCTCTCTCCCTCTCTCATTTCCTCTCCTTCCCTCTCCTTCTTCCTCTCCCTCTCTCATTTCCTCTCCCTCCCTCTCCCTCTATTTCTCTCTCATTTCCTCTCCCTCTCTCAATACACATGAATTTTAACAAAAACAAGTAAAAGAGAAAGAGAAAACACAAAAACAAAACAAGAAGGAACAATGCACTCACTGTAAAGGCTCAAAGGTGGATTCGGCAACTCCTCTTCTCCCTCCGTACACTTCCTCCCCTTCTTCGCGAACGGCAGCGGGGATGGTGAGAAGCTTTCCTTCTCTCTCTTTCTCTCCCTCTCCCTCTCAAATGCAAGATGTTTGCTCTCCCTTTCACTCTCCCTTTCGTGTATGTGCGTAAAATAATGCGCTCGGGTTTCGGCCTATGTTTTTTTTGTCTGGGCACCGTCGCTATTTGCGTCACTATTAGCATCGTATTTGCGACGCTAATAGTGATACAAATAATGATGCTAATAGCGACGTCACTATTTTGTGTCGGAAACCATCGTCACTATAACTCCATATCCTTGTAGTGTCTACTTCCATTTTTAATAACTTAAATATTGAAGTGAAGAATGCCCTCTTATAATAATTTACATAAGATATTTCGTTAAAGCGATTATTAGTCGCTATATATAATGCTACCATTTGCTCAAAGTCAGAGCAGCAATAGACATCATGTGATCCATGTCCCAATATGTCATCTAGTAGTTTTCCATTTCCTGCAATGTGTTCTAAGGGAGAAGTAGTAGCACCAAAGGCTTCTTCCTTTCAAAATCTCCAAGCAGTAAACAAAGTACGTCAACATCTAAACATTCTTTTGACCAACCAATACATTGACTATAACTATAGAAGGCATGTGCAATATCTATGAGCAACAAACCTAGGTCAAAATTTGGCATTGGTATCTCATCAACTATACCTAAAATATATGGTAAGTACCATTGGATGAAATTTTGGTTCTCTTCAGCCTTAAAGATTTCATAGTACTTACTTGGATTACGAGGCCACCGTCCATGACGAATAGAGGGTGGAGAGAGATTATAATCCTTTTCACAAAAAAAATTTGTCATCTTTTTCTTTTCATTGGACATGGCTCTCATGAGTACTCGTATGTATTTTTGAAATATATTTAGAGATAATACATGCATCGCATCATATACCAAGTCTATTGACAAGTTAAAACCATAAAAATCATACAGTTTCCATAGAATAGACTCTCCAACTAATCCTACACGCTTTAGTTCTCTATCTTTTTCAGCTTGTGTGGATGCCCTCTTTGAACTTGATAAGGCATCAATCATTTCACCTATGGACCAGTGGGCTGGAGGATATCTTGGTTGATATTGACTACCATCGTAAAGGTAACGTCCTTGGAATGAGGGATTACTAGTATTAAGAGTAGCTTGGGCTTTGTCTCTATGAATAAAGAAGTGGCCACCATCTTTGAAGGATCCTATTTTGCATTGTGCAGGATGATCCCCTGTAACCATCATTAGCATCGATCTAACAACACAAAAGTTTTATTGTCCCATTGAATTTTCAAAAAAAAAATCTACATGGTAGTTGTATGGCACTTGCATACTATTTATGTAAAGGTCTTGTAGCTCACTAATAAGTGGTCATAAAAAAGTTTGAAATACGTCAGGAGTATTACAAATAAATTTAGAGCAACTAAAAGGTATGAATAAAACAGAAATAATGCCTAATATGGAACCCTTTCCACCATTAAGGACCTTAATTTCAACCATACCACAATCCTTTTTGAGTGGTACGAGAGGCTTGAAGCCATCCCAATGTAAAAGAAATGCCAAGTTTCGAGGATCACCTCTATACATTTTCTTTTTACATTTTTTGAGATGTCGACATTTTTTACAAACAAAATTATACTCTTGCATCCCTTGGTCAAAACCTTGTTCTAGAACTATTGAAAAACAAGACCTTGGAAAAGCTGTATATACTTTTTCACATGTAGGGTTGTTGCACGCAACAACCGTCTCATACTTAGCATCAAGATTCCAAAAATCTTGATACTCATGACACTTTGTTCCATTCCAAAACTTGTTTATAAATTTTGGTTGCATATGGATATCTTTCCTTAACCATATTATTTTATGATGCCACATGCTTAGGAAATCATGACAAAGTGTCGTGGATCTCACTAACCCGTCTCTAATTGTTTCTTTAGAGGAAAATAATCAATAGCTAACATTTCTCTCCTTGTTTTATTGCATTTTTTACACTTTTCACAACATTCAATACAATTACGATTTAGTATTATTTTTCGCATATTTTGTTTGCAAGAACACAAGACTACATCTTTTGCATAAAAATCTTCTTTACTAGGTGTAAGAAGTTCAATTTCATGATCGTTGTTTTTACTTCCCATGCAAAACCTATAGTGCTTAGGTTGGACCATTCCAAGACCATGATACATAGAGTCAAGTTGCTCCCAAGATGTTGGGACTCTCACTCCATCAATGTTTCCATCCCATGTATCAAGTAGTTGCACTAATAGCTTACTTAAACTTGGCTTGCACTCTTCAACTCTTTGAGTCCTAGCCCTTGGATTGCCCATGTCTCCAAATAATAATTGGAGCATCTTCTCTTGTGCACTAAATGATATTTGGTTCTCATCCCAAAGAGCTTGAAGCTCAATTATTTTTTGTATAGTTTGTTGATATAATGATGGCCCAATAATAGATATGTGATTGTCTATAGAAGGATCTATTTGAGGAGACTCAACATGGTTAATTGAGTTGTTGTCATGACCGAAGGGGGACTTATAGAAGTATTGATAGTTTATTGATCATTGCCTTGTTCATGTTGCCTTTCATTAGAAGGAGTAAGACCAATTTGCATACTTATGAATCATATTTGGCCTTTAACTCCTGGTGCCTAAGAAAAGTTTGTGGACCAACACTCCTCCCACCATTACAATATGCAAGGCAATCACACCACATACATCGTCTATTTAAATCATCTATGTTAGTTTCACCATGCATTGGAGATGATTCTTCGTGCCTTCAGTTCTCAAGATGATCCCCTTGCACATTTGAGTCACTTGGTTCACTAGGATGTGATCTTTCTAGATAAGAATGCAAAATCCCAAGCATGTCATTTTTAGCGTGTCTAAAATATGTACTACGATTCACTAATTGCCAACTTTAAGCACTATGTGCACACTTATAGTTACATATACATTTTCTTAATGTGCTTGTAGAAGAAGACATCCCTTACTTGAGTATCTTCAATCTTAAATCCAAGGTTGATGAAATTATGAGCTCCATAATTAAAACTCCAAGATTGCAAAAAAACTGGCCCATAACATAGTTTACATTCATAACATATTTTAGTTGTGTAGTTAATATCATAGTCTATACTAGTTTAGCAATAGAGCTACATTTAAAAGCATAATTTGTAGTTAATCTCATAGTCTATACTAGTTTGTTCTTCTCATCCTAGCCTTGATTTCAAGAGCAAGAAGAAAAGATGGTTCATGAGGGAGATGAGAGCCTTACACTATGAGAATGAAGATTGCAAGAGAAGAGAGCCTCACACTATGGGTACGATTTTGTATTAAACCTTAATGATAAGAAAGAAATGCTACAACAATATCTAAGCAAGTTTATTTTTTGTTCTAGGCACATCTCTAGATGCCAAACATTCCCATCACATAAGGTAATAAAGATTAGTAATTAACTACTACTAGATATCTAACCAAAATTTTATTGATGCATAGAATGAGACAACTACCTTTGCTAATAACTTTATATTTTTCTTGATGCATTCCATCAAATTTGAGTAATTTTTACATTATTTCTCTTATCTCCACAATATTATAATATTTTTTAAAACTATTGTAGTTGCATTGCTGATACACCATCTTTGTACTTAAGATTTAAAAATATCAAGTTTCATCTTTATGCATACAATCTAATATACTAGACCAAGTTTGGATTCTTGTGATCATGAGATTGAAAATTCATGTGGAGATTTACCGATATTAAAAGGGTCTTCCACTAGTATGTAATGTTTGTTAAGAATATCAAATGAGAGAGTTGGTGCCACTGCATCAAGCTCTAATCAAGTGAAGATTGATATGATAAAAAGCCTTTTGTAGTACATACTTTCACACGTATAAGTCGATCTTCGTTGGCAACCTTCAATCATTTTCTTTCTTTCAATATGTAATATTTCACTTATAGAGCATAGTAACTAATATGCTAATAAGACTATTGGGTATGCTTTTCTAGCAAGATTAAAGGTGGGCCGCATGGGTACGATTTTAGTTGAACGACACTGAGATCACTAGCTGCATGCAATGTGAACTGCATGCAGCTCTAATAGACTATCCTCCTTCTCCTCTTTGCGAGACATGTGGTGGGGTTTACCAGCAGTGATCGATCTCCATCTACCAGCATCTTTGACTTGAAAGGTAGCTAATTTGCATGATTTGTTGATGGAGTTTTGTGATGGGGGCGACCTGTTCAGCAGGCTCCAATCGCAAATGAAGGAGTAGGTACTATTATAGTTAAAATTATTGTTCTTGACTATGTTTTAGCCATGGAATGTAGCATCTCCACCCACATTGAGAGCTGATGCACTATCTAATCGAGATGTGGGTTCATCCAATAAGCGGAATGAGGATTCAACCATGGGCTGCCGGTTCACCATGATGCTCTCAGGGGGCTAGTGGGCCTAATCATGCTAGCCAGAAGCTCAAGCAAAGTGGACTTGCTAGCTCCACTAGGGCATGCTATGGCAAGAACCTCTCCGGCCTTGGCTTTGCAGGTCACATTTTTTAGAATCATACTGGCAGTTAGATTGCTCGAGCAATCCTATGCAAGGGGAGCGACATTGGAAGCTCCTCCTTTGCACATCAATGCACCTACATTAATTGGGATAGTTAAGTGTTGAGGGGGGCTCTGTAGCATAGGTTGACTGTCTTTATTTCAAATGTCTTTGGGCCAACATTAATTGTGCAGGTAGGATGAGGTTAGATGACTATGGAAACTTGGGAAGTAGCTTTGCCACTAGCAACTGCATCAATTGCTACTGAGCCGCCATGAATGGACAAACAATCTCTCATAGTTTTTATATTACTGCAGGTGGCATTAGTCTGTGGAGGTGGCTTTGTGGCAAGCCCTAGTTCCAAATTATGAATGTGCTTGTGATCATGGCATTGCAAGGCTTCTATAGAGATACTCTTCTGAGGCTCTGGTTGCTATGGTGGCAATGTAGCATCTAGAGCACTGCAATGGATGTGTTGATTAGAGTTCTCTCCATCTAACGCAGGGTTGTGAGTATGAGATATTGATGGCATATTGATCAACCACAAGGGGTCAGTTTCTAGTGTGGCCTAGTAGGTGGATGGAGAGAATTTGCTGCATGATCCTATACATTGGCTGGTGGATAGTTAAAATGATTGTTCTTGACTGTGTTTTAGCCATGGAATGTAGCATCTCCACCACATTAAGAGCTTATGCACTATCTAATCCAGATGTGGGTTCATCCAATAAGAGTACACAAGGGTCTTGTATTACATCCACACCTATAGAAACCCTTCTTCTCTCTCCTCCAGAAAAAGCCTATCATGGTTTCATTCCAGCTCTTGTATCAGTCACATACTGCAACCCAAGCTCTGCCATGAGTGAAGAGACCCTTTTTTTTTCTTGTGTAGACATGGTAGGAGAGGCAACCTCAATTTGGCACTGAAGAGAAGGGTTTCTCTAACAGTGAGAAGCGGGAAGAGGGCATCATGCTAGGGTATATAGCCAGAGATGCAACGAAAGGAGGATTCAACCATGGGATGTCGGTTCACCATGATGATCTCACGGGGGTTGATGGGCTTAATCATGCCAACCAGAAGCTCAAGCAAGGTGGACTTGCCAGCTCCACTAGGGCCTGCTATGTCAAGCACCTCTCCGGCCATGGCTTTGCAGGTCACATTTTTTAGAATCAAGCTGGTAGTTGGATTGCTAGAGAAATCCTGTGCAAGGGGAGCGACATTGGAAGCTCCTCCTTTGCACATCAATGCACCTACATTAATTGGGATAGTTAAGTGTTGAGGGAGGCTCTGTAGCATAGGCCGACTATCTTTATTTCAAATGTCTTTGGGCCAACATTAATTGTGCAGGTAGGAGGAGGTTGGATGACTATAGACACTTAGGAAGTAGCTTTGCCACTAGCAACTCCATTAGTTACTGCTGAGCCATGAATGGACAAACCAACTCTCAAGTTTTTAGATTACTGCAAGTGGCATTAGTCTGTGCAGGTGGCCTTGTGGCAAGCCCCAGCTCCAAATTATGAATGTGCTTGTGATCATGGCATTGCAAGGCTTCTGCAGAGATACTCTTCTGAGGCTCTGGTTGCTATGGTGGCAATGTAGCATCCATAGCACTGCAATGGATGTGTTGATTAGAGTTCTCTCAATCTAACACAAGGTCGTGAGTGTGAGATATTGATGGCATATTGATCACCCACAAGGGGCTGGTTTTCAGTGTGGCCCAGTAGGTGGATGGAGAGAATCCCAACCAACTCTACGGCTTCAAGTCTGATGATGTCATTCTCTGTCTGTTGCCCATGTTTCACATTTACTCCCTCAGATCTATGTTGTTGTGCTCTCTGAGGGTGGGGGCCTCCATTTCCATCACACCCAAGTTTGAGTTAGGCGCCTTGCTGGAGGTCATCTAGAAGCATAAGGTGACTGGGGCCTCTTGTTCCTCGCATAGTGCTGGAACTGTCCAAGCACCCCTTGGTGTAAAAATATGACCTCTCCAACAATAGAATACTCTTGTCACGGGCTGCCCCGCAAAGATCTTGAAGATGCATTCAAGGCCAGAAACCCCCATGCAATCATTATCTTACACGATCTCTTCTCCGAGACATGTGATGGGGTTTACCAGCAATGATCTTAATCTATGGCCAGTAGCTTTGAATTGAAAAGCAGCTAATTTGCATGATCTCTTGATGGAGTTTTGTGATGGGGGCGGGAGTTTTGTGATGGGGGCAACCTGTTCAGCAGGCTCCAATCGCAAATGAAGGAACAAGTACTGCTATTAGCCTCCCCAAGTGCGTCATGCTCACCCACATTAAGGGGCTGGTTTCCAGTGTGTCCCAGAGGTGGCCGATGGAGAGAATCCCAACCAGCTCTACGTCTTCAAGTTTAATGGTTTCATCCTCTATGTGTTGCCCATGTTTCACATTTACTCCCTCAATTCTGTGATGTTGTGCTCTTTGAGGGTGGGGGACTCCATTGCCATCATGCCCAAGTTTGAGATAGGCACCTTGTTGGAGGTCATCTAGAAGCATAAGGTGACTGTGGCCCCCTTGGTTCCTCCCATAGTGCTGGCCCTGTCCAAGCACCCCTTTCTGGAAAAATATGACCTCTCCAGCATCAGGATGCTCATGTCAGGGGCTGCCCACCTTGGAAAAGATCTTGAAGATTCATTCAAGGCCAGAGTCCCCCATGCAATCATTGGGTAGGTCTATACTTAACATGAACAATCTTGATGCCTTTCCATGTTGTCTGTGAAGAAACATATTCTTCAAGCATGCCTTGCCCAACTTGTAGGGTGTGAATGGGGCTGAGGTAATCATAATGATATGCAAAAGAGGGGTATCTATATAAGACTCTACCAGCTACCTTGCTGTCAGTGTTGATCTTTCTCTTGAATGTTCAAGAGCCTAGATTCATGTGAAAATTCATGTGAAGATATTGTTGGTAGACATAGTTGGAGCTTGCCTTGCAGCTTATCTATATATATCATTCTTACATTGATAAGCTGTTCTAAGAAAGTCAGCTTAAAGATACAACTTGAGAGAACAAAATATGATTCTAGGCCTAGAGATGCACTAATCTACCTCATTTTGATAATGTGGCATAAGAAATGGCATGTATCTGAGTTGAAGTGACAATGTCAAATGTGTGCTCACAAAAAGGAGACTGAATTTTAGTCTTTTGATCAGTTGCACTCATGACATAGAATGGATCACATTGTGATTTTGCATTGTCATGGATAGAATCCCAAAACACATGTAGAGGCTTTGTGCAATTGAGGTCAAGTGCATCATTTTTTGTGATCTTAGCTCAAGTTAGAGGGGTGATGACACAACAATAGAGTTTACAACCCTTCTTGCTTGACTTAATATGACCAATGCCTGAATTTTATTACTATTATTACATTGTGTAGGGCTATGCGATGACTGAGGGTCTGTGCTAGCCATTTCACCTACATTTGCAAAGCATCCATTTCTTGTTAAAGCAAGGTCCTGTGGAATAGTTGTGCGGAATGCAGTTGTGAAAATAGTCAATCATCCCAAGACCGGTATCTCGCTCCCTCAAAACAAACCTGAAGAAATCCTCATCAAAGGCCCCCAAATCATGAAAGGAAAGAGGCCTTATAAGCTTGAGAGAAAAAAATATGATTCCAACGAAAGAGATGCACTAATCTACCTCACTTCAATAATGTGGCATAAGAAATGGAATGCATCCGAGTCAAAGTGACAATGTCAAACGTGTGCTCACATAAAGGAGACTGAATTTTAGTCTTTTGATCAGTTGCACTCATGAGAAAGAATGGATCACATTATGATTTTGCATTGTCATGGATAGAATCCCAAAACACATGCAGAGGCTTTGTGCAACTGAGGTCAAGTGCTTCATTTTTTTGTGATCTTACTCAAGTTAGAGGGGTGATAACACAGCAATAGAGGGGTGATTACACTATGCAGGGCTATGGAATGACTGAGGCAGGGCCTATGCTAGCCATTTCACACATGCATTTGCAAAGCATCCATTTCCTGTTAAAGCAGGGTCCTACGGCACAGTTGTGCGGAATGCGATTGTGAAAATAGTCGATCCCGAGACCGGTATCTCACTCCCTCATAACAAACCTAGATAAATTTGCATCAAAGGCCCACAAATCATGAAATGCAAGAGGCCTTATAAGCCTGAGAGAACAAAATATGATTCCAAGGCAAGAGATGCACTAATCTACCTCACTTTGATAATGTGGCATAAGAAATGGCATGTATCCAAGTCAAAGTGACAATGTCAAACATGTGCTCATAGAAAGGAGACTGAATTTCAATCGTTTGATCAGTTGCACTCATGACATAGAATGGATCACATTGTGATTTGCATTGTCATGGATAGAATCCCAAAACGCATGCAGAGGCTTTGTGCAACTGAGGTCAAGTGCTTCATTTTTTTTGTGATCTTAGCTCAAGTTAGAGGGGTGATGACACAACAATAGAGTTTACAACAACCCTCAAGTTAGAAGGGTGATAACATAGAAATAGAGGGGTGATTACACTGTGCAAGGCTATGGGATGACTGAGGCAGGGCCTGTGCTAGCCATTTCACACCTGCATTTGCAAAGCATCCATTTCCTATTAAAGTAGGGTCTTCTGGAATAGTTGTGCGGAATGTGGTTGTGAAAATAGTCTAATATCTCACTCCCTCAGAACAAACCTGGAGAGAAATATGCATCAAAGGCCCCCAAATCATGAAAGGCAAGAGGCCTTATGACAACTCTGCTTCTAACGAGTTGCCATCCTTCTCTGTGGTGGCCATAGTGGGCATACCCACTTTTCTCTGCATTCTAAATATGAAGAAGAAGACGAGCATAGAGAAGAAGTCAAAGTAGCTAAGCTGCCAAACCGCGAGTACATATTAATGGAAGAGAATAATCAAGCTGGCATAAGTTGAAAAGATCAACTATTTGAGGATGACATACTTACCAAGGTCAATGACATCATCTGCATGTACTACAATGCCTGCGCATGCAAATAGAACAAGAATCAGTGATTGTACTACTTCTACGTCCATCAACAGTCATTAATCTGCATCAATGATTGTCATCAAATCATTTGGGATCAAGATCACAAGGAGCAAGTGGTTTTAAAAGACTTCGGTCTGGCCTTGCATCTAGACAATCTAGGCTGCCATCAATATGGCATTCAGATCTACATCAACTCCTTCTGCATGGATCAAGTTCCCTTAAAACTTGTTTGCTTGCGTAAATATCTTTCAAGCTCTAACACCACTCCCAAGGCTACCCAGCACTACAGAGGGGTGCAGAGGCAAAGACCATGGGGCAAATTAGTTGGATGGCAGCTTGGATAACCCCAAAATTTTTTTGAAGTTTGTATCCTACTCCAGGTACGTGATTCAAAGCAATGCACTTTCTTGTTTTTATGAATGCAGGTGTGAAAGGATCTGATCATGAGGGGGAGTTTGAGTACGACCATGGTCATGTGGACGTTGTATCTTACTCCAGGTATGTGTTTCAAAGCAATACAATTTCCTGGTTTTTTGGATGTAGGTGTGAAAGGATCTGATCACGAGGAGGTGTTTGAATACAACATGACATCATGGATAATTACATGACATCTGTGGGTATGTGATTGTATCTTACTTTAGGTATGTGATTGCAGTATCTTTCAAGAGGGTATTTGCCAAACCCTTGTTTGATGCTCTTAATGAGAAAAATAGAGGAGTTCAAGCTCTAATTATGGTCTGAATTATTAATTCTGTGGGTCGAGAATTGCTGAATCCTCTCTCAAGTTGCATGATTTGATCGGAACTCAAACTCCATATTGGAGAATTAGATAGCAGCTCTCATTGGACAATAGCTCTGATTTAAATAGTGATGATTGTAGTATCTTTCAAGAGGGTATTCATGGATACAATAGTGATTACTGAAGAGAGTTTAATGGCAAATTATATCTTACTCTAGGTATGTGATTGTAGTATCTTTAAAGAGGGTATTCATGACTATCTTTGAGACTTAATGGCAGATTGGGCCGCTTAGACCAGAATTGGACAGTACAGTCATTATTGGATTTTCCATTCTACTGTGGCAAGTTTGTCCTCTAATTTAAATAGTGCTGATTCTAGTATCTTTCAAGAGGGTATTCATGGCTACAATAGTGATTATTGAAGAGAGTTTAATGTAGATTGTATCTTACTCTAGGTATTTGATTGTAGTATCTTTAAAGAGGGTATTCATGACTATCTCTGAGACTTAATGGCAGATTGGTCTGCTCAGACCAAAATTGGATAGTGCAATCATTATTGGATTTTGCATTCTACTATGGTAAGTTTTTCCTCTCATTGGACATCAGCTCTGATTTAAATAGTGCTAATCGTAGCATCTTTCAAGAGGGTATTCATGGCTACAGTAGTGCAAATGCTAGACCATTTTTGTAGCCTTCAATTTCTAAGACTGTAACCATGGTTCTCATCCCAAAGAGCTATGGCCAAGGTTGCACTGTTGTTAATCATAGCAAACATTGTCCAAGTAACTTGCTATTAATCCTAGATGACTATGGGCAAGTTCAGACTCACGATTAGATGCTTGTGCTGTGAAGGATAACAATAAATACTTCTTTTGATACATTTTCTATAATGTACGTTAATAATGTGTTAGTGGATGCACCATATTTTTGTAGCCTTCAATTTTTGAGACTGTAAGTTTCTCAATGCCTAGCTATACTTATGAGGACATGACATTCTTAAAACCATACTATATTTTAAAAACAGTTAAAGAAGAATCTTGAAGTTTCTCATAAAATAGTACCTGAGCTATTAAGGGCACTAATGGTGATAGATTCAATTTATAATGTCCTGACTCCCGTGCCTAATCACACTGTGCGAAATTATAGCTGCACCAATGAGATTACAGTACAATAGAAACATTAGTATAACCTCTTAGGATCAACTAGTTATTATGACTATCATGATAGAGAAGATTATCATGAGTACCATTACAGTGAGAAATATACGTCTTTCTTACCTTGGATCACGCTTAAGCTTGGAGACTACAGATTACCAAGTGATCAATGATGGAGATGTGGAATATTGTAGTATCACAATACAAAACTAGAGTATTGTAGTATTCAATAAAGAAAAATAACCAGATCTTCAAAAGTGTAAGGATGGAAATTGTGTCCCCAAAAAGCCATCTATTGGTGGAGTGAAGGCTAGAAGATTCCCAAACTTTCATGGGAGACTTGGTAAGATAGACTCTAGGAATGGTGGCTCAACTATTAGATACAATCAATGGAAGTGCCTACATAATGCAGTTAAGGATCATGCTGATAATGGACAAGCTTGGAATAGAAAAGCCAATGTTTGGGAAATACTAGACAAAGTATTCTTTTATTGTGATAAAATAGAGTGAAATGATGATGATCTCAAAGACTTCAAAAACCAATTGACCCTTTTTACAAAGGCAATGATAGAAGCTTGGGGTAATACCTCCTATCTTCTAAAGCTCCTATCCGAATCTCCTATCTTGTAAAGAAGGGAATATATAACATTTTTTGGCTAACAATAGGATGACAATTATCTTTTTCTAAATTTTCATTTTATGGTAGGTTTGGATTTCTCGATTTTTCACAAAGTCTTCATTCTATGATTTTATAATTGCTTATTGTTGAGATCTATCTGCATGTGTATGTATATTTAAAGGCACATGCTCTTACTCAAAGTGTACATGAGAGAGAGAGAGAGAGAGAGAGAGAGAGAGAGAGAGAGAGAGAGAGAGAGAGAGAGAGAGAGAGAGAGAGAGAGAGAGAGAGAGAGATGCATGATTGCCTTTTACAGGAAATCATGTATCTCTTTTACAAATATTTTTTTTTAGTTGTGCAATTAAACTCCTCGGTAGACACACATAGTGTATTTGGGGTTCAACTCCCTTTGAGTTTATCCTCCTAATCACCTTTTGTAGGTTTGATATGTGTAGCCACAAAGATATGGTTACAAAGATATGTGCAGCCACAAAGGTATGACTTTTGTAGACAATGAGGTCACTACATCTAAGAAGAGGTTTTCTCTAAAATTTTCCCAAAGCAGTTCAAAGTTTCATCACGATTCCTATCTATCAACCTAAACAGTAGCAAATCAAGCCAATCCAAGAGACTATGTTCAATTCTAGAAGAAACTTCTCATAATTTCAGGCTTTCTGTCTTTCATCCAAATGCAAGGTTTATCTCAAATCATAGCAATGGTGTCCATGTGCAAAGGAGCCTTCCGATAGCAATTTTATGACTTTATGAGATAGGACCCAACAATTGTTGCAACTAGCTTATATCCGGCCATGGAGAGAATCACCAACAACTATTGCAACTATCTTATTTCAACCCATGGAGATACTATAAGAGCCACTTGAGCTTGATGAGTGGGAAATGGGACTAGAAGTATCTTATTCAATGGCGTATTTCTCATATGACATGTACATCAACAATGTCTCAATAGCAATAATTGATATTGGTCCTTAGTTGGATCTCTTTCTCATCTCTTTGCACCATGAAAATCTAAAAAATGTATTGAACCATAGTGCAAGGCAAAAACTTCATCGAGCATGCTTTCCCCCATTGTACATCTCTCTTCAAACTTCATCGAGCATGCTTTCCCCCATTGTACATCTCTCTTCAAGCTTCTCCTTTCTCACATAAAGCTTGGTACCAAGGTACTTGATATCAACATTCTTCATTTTTCACATCTTCTTTCTTCTTCCTTCTATGCTCATCTTGCCTATCTTTCTTGTGCTAAGACTGTGTTTAGTATTTTACCTCTACTTTGACATGCTTGCACTTTGTGTCTTCAATTATCATTGGAAGTGTAAGTACAAAGTTTAGGGTAAGGAGTTTGGACCTCATCTTATAATATTACCTTGTTGCTAACTCACTTGATCATTGCCAATTTAGTTTGGAAGGTTGTAGTGAGTAGGTGTTCCTTCATGCGAATGAGCATATAGGTTGGTGAACTGATTGGAGGGGGACCAAACCTCATTGATGAGCACCTACTCTTGGTTAAAGTTGAAAAGTGCAATTACCTCTTATAATTTTGAGGGAAGTTACATTCATATGGGTGCTTGATGGTATGGCCAATTGCATATAGTGACTTTGATTGTCATGCGACCCCTTGGTGCAAGTGGAAGGGCAATTAGGTTTCAGATGGTGTAGGTGTCATCTTGGAACATATGCTCGCAAGTGATTAGCATGCTAGTACACTAGCTCTTATGATTCATGCTTCACATGCAAATAGAGCTTGGAATGTCTAAAATATGAGAAACATTTATTCATTTAACAAAGTTTTCTCTTATATCCAAAGGAAATTTCTATAATGTTTTTTAGTAATGTAGCTTTCTAGTTGTATCCAAAAGTCATTATAGTGATAGCAATGTAATTAAGTTAATCTTTCTAATAATCAAGTAACATATTCAATTATTGCCAAAAAAGAACCATTTCATATTAGGATAGAATAGAGATAAGTGTATGAGGATTTCCTAGGTTTAAGTACTAACATAAAATCAATAAAGTAACTAAAATTGTCAACTTATCATTTATGGAGGAGCATTAGATGAATTGATGGGATTCAATGGCAAGTATATTTCCATGTATTTATGGGTAGTGAAAACAATACGCATGATTTGATTGGCCAACTTATAATGAGGTGTCGTCTCATCTTATGATAGTTTCCTAAAAGAGAAGGTCCATCTATGTTGCTAGAATAGTGAGTAATCCAAAATGTTTTCAACCTCTTGTGATAGACCTTGCAAGGATGTTGTCCAGACCTCCTATCTTGTAAAGCTAAAATTGTTGGTCAATCTAACTGCCATTATGATAGTTTTTTGCCATTTAATCTCTAAATGATATAGTAGTTGAAGAAATATGCAAGACATGAACCTTTTCTAAATACCCAAAACAAACAAAAACATGGGCAATGCTCTAGCACATGCATGTGCACCCTCGTTCCTTTAGAAGTTTTTGGTTAACACAACACAACACCACACACAAACACACACATTTTTAAAGGATATACCATTACATAAATTGGTAAGTTTTCCTTTTTTGTTTGCCTTCACATTGACACACACAAATACAAATTTTATGTAATAGTATATCCTTTAAAAATCTCTGTGTGTGTGTGTGTAACGTGTCCACTAGAATCATTCTGGACACGTCTTAGCAGTCCATCGGGAAGGATGTCTAGAAAGCTCCGCCCGGCACTCCCATGGAATGTTACGGGACTTGCGATCTAGGTCTTCCCGCGTCTGCCACGTAGCGGAAGTATCCTGGCCGTTCCCACTTAGGATCGACCTGAATTTGGGTTTTCCTGTTTGGTCATTAGCTAGCAACAACTAGCGTCAGACCTGAGCGAACTACTTTACACAGAAACGCCAGGTCTGAAGCGGATTCACGCTGCACTTGGTTCAAGGAGAATGGGAAACGAGAGGGATGCAAGGCTCGACCTCTCTGCCATAAGGCATAGTCCCATTCCATTCCCCTAAAACAACGTGAATCGGGTAATAATTAATTCTAAGTCATCGTTCTCGTTACTCGTTTCGGTGATGACGATCATCCTCTGTTCGTTGAAGACTTTGAGAAAAGTTCCCGGCTGACCGGGACCACCCATCCATAGGACGGACCCATGGTCCATCCTCCGCACTTTCCTCGGTTTGTTTTAGTTATGTAATTACCTACCACATTAATTTGACATATAGCAAACAGCTTCTTTGATTAACCTTGTTAAGCACTGGTTCCTTCACGTAATCTTATCACAGGACATAAAGAAAACAATGTCAAACAACTTCTTTATTATCATTTTATCCTTTTATCTTTGAAATACAAGGAGTTCCGCCCGTAGGCTTTTCATAATCCACCCGAAGGCTATCCAGTAACCCACCAGGGATCACTAATCCAAGTTTCCGCCCGTAGACTAGTATGCGGGCCTCGAGATCCAATCCCGAGTCACGTTAGCCTCTTGTGTAGGGCCCGGAAGGCGAGGGATTTACGGCCAGAGCCCCCTCTGGCACCCAAGCGTCCTCCTGCTCCAAGTAGAACTCAACAGAGAGACCTCTCACGGCGGGTTCGGTCCACGTTCCCGGCGCGGTTAACAACCCCCTTGGTTAGGGTCAGGCAGGCAGTCGGGGGTAACTGAAGCTGCCTCTCCCTTCAGGCCTTCATCCTGAAGTATTTAGATATCTTTTCATCCTTTAGTTCATTGAGCAAACAATGCAAACAGTGCTTTCTAAACTGTTACAAGCACAATCAATTCCAATGGTCGTTTAGCTGGCAAACTGTTAAGGAGTGACTCCTTTTCTCCGAATGCAACCCGCATTCGATCCAGAATCAATTGCAACTTGGCAAGATTCCTATCATTCTTGGGTTAGGGTCATACCCTATCAATACTTTAGGTTTTGTTATGGTAGATTCCAGCGACCATGTCACTTCAATCTATTGATTGGTCAATTGTTTCCAGGCAAATACCTAACTTTCCTTTTCCTTAGCAACTATTTCCCAGGAAAGGTGATGTAACAGGATGTTTACTCATCCTTTTGTAGGTTAACTTAGCCCAATAACTTGCCAACATCATTTCCAAGAAATGACAAAACTCTCTCGTGGACAAATCTCAAGTCTATGCGATGTTGCAACTTTTTGTACATGTGTTGTATCTATTCCACGGGATCATTTCACCCATTGAATGGCGTATTCAGGTTACGGAATTAACCTCAGCCGAGTAGCAGGGTTTAGGGTGTCTTCTTACCCAACCCATTCCTAATTATATTGGTCCACGGTCCTAGGAATTTCCAACCCAGTCGGAGTTTCATCATTTGAACGAATGATCCTTAGGATAAAACCTTAGATCATTTTATGCATGAGCATCCAATTGATTCGACATCTTGTGAATGTGTGTAAGATCTTTGGGTTTGCGGGTTTTGACTTGGCAACCAGTGTAAAACTAGGTCGAATTCTTATTGCACTAAACCCTAGTTAGCACTTGAGATACCTATCATATCGACCCAACCATGTCCATAAGAATCCTTGTGGTTTAGGTGACTTAGCCAACTCAATATACTTGTCTCGCGTCACGGATGAACCTTTCCTAAAGGTAATAAACTAGATCTAGTGGAGATTAATAGTTACAATTACACCAATACGTGTAAACATGCGATTCACTGCTTCTACGCATCACATGGTTCACAATAACCCTATCCTTCCTTGGTAAGGTAAAAATGCCTGATAACCTGGACACTAACTTTCCTAGGTCCTACTAGGACTTACATCAAATAGTCATGCCTACAACCTTATTGTCTATACTTAGAATCTTATGCTTTGACTCCTAAATGCGGCTCCTAATGAATGACATATTTTTTTCATGATGACTATGCAATACGCAACGTTCTCCTAGCTACAATGAAGTTCATACAAAACTACAGCTAGTGATAATTTATTCCATTTTACATGCCACTTGCAAGCCCATAAGATCATTTCCGTACTCTCTTCTATTTCTTTTCGGATAATATCCTATGGGTGTTAACTTTTCCTCATGAAATCATTACGAGGAGGATGTTGCCTAACATGCGGCACATACTTATTCCTACCATGTCTAAGAAGAAAAAAAATGCACTTATAAATTCCATTTCTTTGCCTAAGTAATATATGTTTAGACTCATTACTTTGATAGTGTACCAAAATAGCATCATGCAGCTAGTCTCCTAAGGCGGGCAACCCGTTTCGAATTCATGACATACTTCAACCTTGCCTAACGTTTCAAGAGATACTTTATCAAATGTCTTTTTACCACTGCCACATGCATTAAAGATAAGCGTAAAATGCATTCTTCCCTATGGAACTAAGCGCACCTAATCATTTCTTTAAGCGAAAATAAACTTGAAAGAACTTGGACTTGTGGGCTCGGGGAGATATCCACTTGTATGCTCGGAGATGAACCTCCCGCAGTCGCACCTTGAGATCTTTTTGGGGCCATCGTAGATGTAGAGGATTTGGGCTCCGGGTTTTGTCCTTACCCCTTTATGGATCTCAAAATTTCCTCCGAGTCTTGGCAAGTAGTCTCAAAATATGTTTACTTCTCCCTTATGTAGGAATACCCCTTTATAGGGTATGGATTTTAAGATCCCGGAAAGCTCGTGGAAACGGGGCTTATGGGAGGTCTTTATGAGCTTCACCTTCTCCTCTACAAGGTCCCGGGGGTATGAATAGACCTTTGGGGAGATGTCGTGGGAAGGGGGCTTAAGGAAGCCCCCCCTTAGAAGCTTCTTAGGAAGCTTCTAAGAAGCTTCCAAGCTTCTGCAGCACGTCGGGGGGGAAAGGGGTCGTGATCCAGGCGGCGGCGGACAGTGTGAGCAAGGCGGCCGTGGCGGCGGCTATGGCGGACTGGCGACTGCAGCACGGTGGCGACCTCCACCTCGACCAGCACGGCGACCTCCACCTCCCACGCTTTCCCTCTCTCTGCACGGCCCTCTCCTCCCACGACTCCCTGGGGAGGGGGGTTTTTATAGGCCTTGGGGGGGGTGGGGAAGAGGGCCTCCACACACGTGGAGGACTCCCCCTCATGCAATCTGATCTACTCCTCCTTGGCCATTCCTCCCCACACTCCCTCTCCTCCAGCCATGCATCGGCTGGGGGAAGGGATAATAATTAAAAAAAATTGCCTAAAAATCTCCAAATTGCCCCTTCAAAAAGGGTGTTCCCTCGTGGCTTTTACGGTTTTTTAACCTCAGCCTCTTATTTACAATGTGGAGGCCTCATTTTTGAGCGTGCACGGTATGGATTATGCTCACAATAATACGATGTAGGGGATAACCTTGCACAGGGTTTACACGGCGTGCGGGAAGTTAATATTTACGGTACGCAGTGTGCGAAAGTATTACATTCTCTCCCCCTTGGAAGAATCGAGATGTCCTCATCTCGAGATAAACTAGGGGTATTGAAGATCGAGAGAGCTTTCATCCATCCAGGTAGCATCCTCTTCGGGATAATCTTTCCACTGGACGAGGTATTCCTTCAAGGTTCTAGATCTTAGCTGTCTCTCCCTAACATCTAAGATCTTATCCGGTCTTAGTTCAAGGACTCCTTGACTAGGCATTACAATTTGTTGGTCATCAAGTACATGATTTGGGTTGGGTACATATTTTTTTAAGAGACTAATATGGAACACATTGGGAACCTTTAGGTTATCAGGAAGTTGCAATTTATAAGCATTGGGTCCCACGTATTTGAGGATTTTATACGGTCCACAATACCTTGGACTTAGCTTCTTGCATTCACCTAGAGATAGAGAACTCTTTTTCGGCCGTACACGAATGAAGACCATGTCTCCTTCTCCGAAGACCCTCTCTTGGTGTTTCAAATCCGCATATGCCTTTTGTCTATCTTTGGCTGCTTGTATGTCTTGTCTTATTGACCTTATTTGGTCATCCATGTCCTCCAACATTTGTCTTGAAGCTTCCACTCTCAGGGTAGGATCAGAAAAATTTAGGGGACTTCGACAATCATGACCATACAATGCCTGGAAAGGGGTCATTTGAATGCTCTGCTGGTAAGAAGCATTGTAGGCAAATTCTACTAACGGCAAGTACTGAATCCATCTCTTCGGCTCTCGACAGCAGTAAGCCCTAAGCATATCCTCAATGATTTGATTTACTCGCTCTGTTTGTCCATCTGTTTGGGGATGGTAGGCAGTGCTAAAATAGAGTTGGGTCCCAATAGCTTCAAAGATAGCTTTCCAGAAGTGTGAAGTGAAAAGAGAGTCTCGATCGCTAATGATCCTTCTAGGTAACCCATGTAGCTTGAATATTTCTTTGATAAACACCCTTGCAATGTCGGAGGCTTTATAGTTTGTCTTGACTTGAATCAGGTGTGCAACCTTAGTAAGCATGTCAACTACAACCATAATGGAGTTGTATCCTCCTTGGACTTGGGGTAAGCCCACCACAAAATCCATACTGATGAATTCCCATTTCATTTGGGGAATGTCAAGTGGTTGCAATTTTCCTGGCATCATGACATGTTCAGCCTTGATACGTTGGCAAGACAAACATTCGGTGACATATTTGAGAACGTCACCTTTGAGCCTCTCCCAATGATAGCTCTTCCTAATTGCATTAAGAGTTTTTGCATAGCTAGGATGTCCTACGAAAGGGGAATCATGAGCTTCCCATAATATCTTTTGCTTAAGTGACTGGCTTGTTGGAATACATATTCTTGTTCTGTAGTAAATAAGTCCATTGTCAATAGAAAATTCATGATACTTGGCCTGTAACTTCAGATTCTGATCCTTGGTAGATATTTCTTTTATCATTGCTTGGTAGGCTAAGTCATGGCTTGCTTCCTCTTTAGCTAGTTCGAGTATAGGGTTGCTTGGCATAGATACCTTTGTAGCCAGAGATCTGGCCGTTGATGGATTCTGCAAGATTAGGGAATTTAGGAATGCCTTGCGACTGAGTGCATCGGCAACTACATTCTCTTTCCCCGGTTGATACTTGATTACAAAATCATATTCTTCCAATACTTCGATCCATCGACGTTGCCTCATGTTGAGCTCGTTCTGGGTAAAAATCCATTTGAGACTCTTATGATCTGTTACTAGAGTAAACTTGTTACCCAACAGGTAGTGTCTCCAAAGCTTTAGAGCATGGATGACAGCTAATAACTCCAGATCATGCGTGGCATAATTCTTTTCATGACTCTTCAATTTCCTTGAAGAGTATGCTACTGGATGACCTTCCTGCATAAGAACACACCCTAAGGCAAGAATGCTGGCATCAGTTACAACCTCGAACTCCTTATTGAGGTCGGGAAGTTTCAGAATAGGTGCCGATACCAAACATTGCTTCAATTGGTTGAAGCTATTTTGCTCGGGAGTTGACCATGTAATAGAAGTCTGCTTCTTTAGTAAGTCGGTAAGAGGTGCTGCAATCAAAGCATAGTTTTTGATAAAGACCCTATACCATCCTGTCAAGCCAAGAAAACTGCGTATCTCTTTGACGGATACCGGTATTGGCCATTCAAGCACATCTTTGACTCTGATATTCCTTCTGATGATACTATGAATCCTAGATATTCAATCTGACGCTTGAAGAATGCACACGTCTTCATTTTTGCATACAGCTTATGAGACCTCATTGTCTCCAAAACAATCCGTAGTTGAGGTTCATGATCTTCTTCCTGTTTAGAATAGACTAAAATGTCGTCGAAGAAGACAAGCACGAAATCATCAAGATATGGTCTAAAAATATCCTGCATTAATCTATTGAACGTGGCAGGTGCATTTGTAAGCCCGAATGACATAACCAAGAATTCAAAGTGCCCATATCTTGTATTGAAGGCTGTTTTTGGAATATCCTCATCCTTGATCCTGATTTGATAGTAACCTGACCTGAGATCAATTTTGGAGAAGATCTTTGCACCTTGAAGGCGATCAAGAAGCTCATCTATTCTAGGAATATGATATTTGTTCTTGACTGTTGATTGATTCAACCTACTGTAATCAATACATAGTCGAAGTGTACCAACTTTCTTTTTCTAGAACAGTACTAGTACTTCCCATGGTGAACTGCTAGGACGGATGTAACCCTAATCTAGTAGTTGCTTGAGTTGTTCCTTCAACTCAGTTGCTCTCGGTATAGACATTCTATAGGGTCTCTTCGCAATTGGCGCGGCTCCTATTACTGGATTGATCTCATGATCTACTTCTCTTTGAAGTGGGAGTTCTGTTAACTCTTCAGAAACTACGTCTCGTATTCCTTCAGCCAAGTGACCAAATCACTTTACTTCTCTATCAATATTCATAGTCAAGACAATCGGAAAAAAAAGTTTTATTCCATTTATATCAACATAGCCCTTTCGAGGTATAATTATTTCTTGGGGCGATGGAACAAGTTGATACATTAATTCGAAGAGAATAAGATATTATTGCATTCAGCTACAGGAACTGAGTAGTAGTACGGATTGAGGTCATCGATTTTCAGGAATCGATAGTTCATTGGAAGATTAGGGTATCTTTTCCTTTGATATCCATTCTTCTCATGACGTCCCAAAACCTTGATTCGGTCGACAAGGATTCTTTGAATCACTTCCCCGTACACATACTTATTCTGGTTGACCCTTCGACCTCCGACCTGTAGGGTCGCGTTTGCATGAGCCTCAACAAAGACAAACAGCTTTACGATCTTCAAATCCTCCATCCACTTGATTCTCTTCAAGTTAATTTGAAGGTACGCAGGTTGATAGGCAGTTATGTAATAGATCCCTGTAACACCCTTCCATCTCCATTCCACGTACACAGGTGGTGGATTGTAAATGCGGTCTAGGATGTTCATCATCTCCACTCTTTGTCGATAATCCGTGGAATGCATCGCGGTCATAAACATGACTCGGAACACTAAGAACTTGTTCCATGCTTCATAATTCTGCAAGACAGTATTGAAAGTAAGGAAATGTTTGGGACAGTAGCATTTTCTTTACTTCATAAAATTTTCTAAAAACAAATCCTTTGTTGGTTCGCTCTGATACCAACTGTAACGTGTCCACTAGAATCATTCCGGACACGTCTTAGCAGTCCATCGGGAAGGATGTCTAGAAAGCTCCGCCCGGCACTCCCATGGAATGTTACGGGACTTGCGATCTAGGTCTTCCCGCGTCTGCCACGTAGCGGAAGTATCCTGGCCGTTCCCACTTAGGATCGACCTGAATTTGGGTTTTCCTGTTTGGTCATTAGCTAGCAACAACTAGCGTCAGACCCGAGCGAACTACTTTACGCAGAAACGCCAGGTCTGAAGCGGATTCATGCTGCACTTGGTTCAAGGAGAATGGGAAACGAGAGGGATGCAAGGCTCAACCTCTCTGCCATAAGGCATAGTCCCATTCCGTTCCCCTAAAACAACGTGAATCGGGTAATAATTAATTCTAAGTCATTTTTCTCGTTACTCGTTTCGGTGATGACGATCATCCTCTGTTCGTTGAAGACTTTGAGAAAAGTTCCCGGCTGACCGGGACAACCCATCCATAGGACGGACCCATGGTCCATCCTCCGCACTTTCCTCGGTTTATTTTAGTTATGTAATTACCTACCACATTAATTTGACATATAGCAAACAGCTTCTTTGATTAACCATGTTAAGCACTGGTTCCTTCACGTAATCTTATCACAGGACATAAAGAAAACAATGTCAAACAACTTCTTTATTATCATTTTATCCTTTTATCTTTGAAATACAAGGAGTTCCGCCCGTAGGCTTTTCATAATCCACCCGAAGGCTATCCAGTAACCCACCAGGGATCACTAATCCAAGTTTCCGCCCGTAGACTAGTATGCGGGCCTCGAGATCCAATCCCGAGTCACGTTAGCCTCTTGTGCAGGGCCCGGAAGGCGAGGGATTTACGGCCAGAGCCCCCTCTGGCACCCAAGCGTCCTCCTGCTCCAAGTAGAACTCAACGGAGAGACCTCTCACGGCGGGTTCGGTCCACGTTCCCGGCGCGGTTAACAACCCCCTTGGTTAGGGTCAGGCAGGCAGTCGGGGGTAACTGAAGCTGCCTCTCCCTTCAGGCCTTCATCCTGAAGTATTTAGATATCTTTTCATCCTTTAGTTCATTGAGCAAACAATGCAAACAGTGCTTTCTAAACTGTTACAAGCACAATCAATTCCAATGGTCGTTTAGCTGGCAAACTGTTAAGGAGTGACTCCTTTTCTCCGAATGCAACCCGCATTCGATCCAGAATCAATTGCAACTTGGCAAGATTCCTATCATTCTTGGGTTAGGGTCATACCCTATCAATACTTTAGGTTTTGTTATGGTAGATTCCAGCGACCATGTCACTTCAATCTATTGATTGGTCAATTGTTTCCAGGCAAATACCTAACTTTCCTTTTCCTTAGCAACTATTTCCCAGGAAAGGTGATGTAACAGGATGTTTACTCATCCTTTTGTAGGTTAACTTAGCCCAATAACTTGCCAACATCATTTCCAAGAAATGACAAAACTCGCTCGTGGACAAATCTCAAGTCTATGCGATGTTGCAACTTTTTGTACATGTGTTGTATCTATTCCACGGGATCATTTCACCCATTGAATGGCGTATTCAGGTTACGGAATTAACCTCAGCCGAGTAGCAGGGTTTAGGGTGTCTTCTTACCCAACCCATTCCTAATTATATTGGTCCACGGTCCTAGGAATTTCCAACCCAGTCGGAGTTTCATCATTTGAACGAATGATCCTTAGGATAAAACCTTAGATCATTTTATGCATGAGCATCCAATTGATTCGACATCTTGTGAATGTGTGTAAGATCTTTGGGTTTGCGGGTTTTGACTTGGCAACCAGTGTAAAACTAGGTCGAATTCTTATTGCACTAAACCCTAGTTAGCACTTGAGATACCTATCATATCGACCCAACCATGTCCATAAGAATCCTTGTGGTTTAGGTGACTTAGCCAACTCAATATACTTGTCTCGTGTCATGGATGAACCTTTCCTAAAGGTAATAAACTAGATCTAGTGGAGATTAATAGTTACAATTACACCAATACGTGTAAACATGCGATTCACTGCTTCTACGCATCACATGGTTCACAATAACCCTATCCTTCCTTGGTAAGGTAAAAATGCCTGATAACCTGGACACTAACTTTCCTAGGTCCTACTAGGACTTACATCAAATAGTCATGCCTACAACCTTATTGTCTATACTTAGAATCTTATGCTTTGACTCCTAAAGGCGGCTCCTAATGAATGACATATTTTTTTCATGATGACTATGCAATACGCAACGTTCTCCTAGCTATAATGAAGTTCATACAAAACTACAGCTAGTGATAATTTATTCCATTTTACATGCCACTTGCAAGCCCATAAGATCATTTCTGTACTCTCTTCTATTTCTTTTCGGATAATATCCTATGGGTGTTAACTTTTCCTCATGAAATCATTACGAGGAGGATGTTGCCTAACATGCGGCACATACTTATTCCTACCATGTCTAAGAAGAAAAAAAATGCACTTATAAATTCCATTTCTTTGCCTAACTAATATATGTTTAGACTCATTACTTTGATAGTGTACCAAAATAGCATCATGCAGCTAGTCTCCTAAGGCGGGCAACCCGTTTCGAATTCATGACATACTTCAACCTTGCCTAACGTTTCAAGAGATACTTTATCAAATGTCTTTTTACCACTGCCACATGCATTAAAGATAAGCGTAAAATGCATTCTTCCCTATGGAACTAAGCGCACCTAATCATTTCTTTAAGCGAAAATAAACTTGAAAGAACCTGGACTTGTGGGCTCGGGGAGATATCCACTTGTATGCTCGGAGATGAACCTCCCGCAGTCGCACCTTGAGATCTTTTTGGGGCCATCGTAGATGTAGAGGATTTGGGCTCCGGGTTTTGTCCTTACCCCTTTATGGATCTCAAAATTTCCTCCGAGTCTTGGCAAGTAGTCTCAAAATATGTTTACTTCTCCCTTATGTAGGAATACCCCTTTATAGGGTATGGATTTTAAGATCCCGGAAAGCTCGTGGAAACGGGGCTTATGGGAGGTCTTTATGAGCTTCACCTTCTCCTCTACAAGGTCCCGAGGGTATGAATAGACCTTTGGGGAGATGTCGTGGGAAGGGGGCTTAAGGAAGCCCCCCCTTAGAAGCTTCTTAGGAAGCTTCTTAGGAAGCTTCTTAGGAAGCTTCTAAGAAGCTTCCAAGCTTCTGCAGCACGTCGGGGGGGAAAGGGGTCATGATCCAGGCGGCGGCGGACAGTGTCAGCAAGGCGGCCGTGGCGGACTAGCGACTGCAGCACGGCGGCGACCTCCACCTCGACCAGCACGGCGACCTCCACCTCCCACGCTTTCCCTCTCTCTGCACGGCCCTCTCCTCCCACGACTCCCTGGGGAGGGGGGTTTTTATAGGCCTTGGGGGGGGGTGGGGAAGAGGGCCTCCACACACGTGGAGGACTCCCCCTCATGCAATCTGATCTACTCCTCCTTGGCCATTCCTCCCCACACTCCCTCTCCTCCAGCCATGCATCGGCTGGGGGAAGGGATAATAATTAAAAAAAATTGCCTAAAAATCTCCAAATTGCCCCTTCAAAAAGGGTGTTCCCTCGTGGCTTTTACGGTTTTTTAACCTCAGCCTCTTATTTACAATGTGGAGGCCTCATTTTTTAGCGTGCACGGTATGGATTATGCTCACAATAATACGATGTAGGGGATAACCTTGCACAGGGTTTACACGGCGTGCGGGAAGTTAATATTTACGGTACGCAGTGTGCGGAAATATTACAGTGTGTGTATGTGTGTGTGTGTGTGTTTTAATTTAATAAATCTATTACATTTGATAGCATTGAATAGGCTTATTTATGAGGTTATCTTAACATTTGCACAAGCATGAAAACGTTCAAGTGTCATTAAAGAAGGATAATATGCATGCACATCCATACTTAATCATCCATATGCAAAGAAATAAGATTTGAAATCATGTGCATGTGTGTATCTTGCATTTAAAAGTTTTATGCCTTACAAAGATCAAGCTTCTCACCCTCGGGGGGGTCACTCATGATATATGTATATATAACGTGAGTTCAAAATAAGGGATTTTTAAAATAGTATTTTTATACATTTTTTACATACAAAAGGGTGTCATATAAAGGGGTTACTTACAGATTGAATAGAAAAGGGTTGTGTTTTATTCAAGAAAAATTCACAGATTAGGATATTTATAAATAGGCCATGAACGCACGTTATATAGAGAATATATATATAGTGAACCCCCCGAGTTCTCACCTAAGTTGTACATTTGCCAATTCGTATAAAATATATCTCTCTTGCAATACATACCATGTGCATGCACGATTTTGATAAATGAAAGTGCATCCAATTAATGCATGATTATCTGCAAGATATCAAACATAAACCATGCATGAAAATATGAATAGATGGATATGTAGGAATTGAATTGACAAGTTTGTGTTTTAATAGTTTTGCATGTTTCTAATGTTACCATAATAAAATCTCCATATTACCTACTACATCACACTACAGTTCTATAGATCCTTATCTTTGCATTGCAAAAGTATGTTTGGTGCAAACAATGGCTACAATAATGAAAGCTTATTCCATCATTGCCTATAAATGAAATAGTGTGTTCTAGATGAAAAACATACAAGAGGAATGGAGACATAAGCTACACTAATAACTCTCGTATACTTGGTAACATAGGTTGAGGCACAACACATAGCATAACATGCTTGCAACAAGTGTTAATTTTTTAGCTTGGTTATATAAACATTATTATTTTCTATGACTAAAAAAATTTTGTTTGCTTTGCTATAGAGACACTTATTTTATTTTTGTGCCTTTATATACATTTATCTAGTAAAATTAAAATACTAGTTTATACCCAAAACTTCCTACATTATAACTAGAAAAAATTCATACATTTAAAGTAAGAGTCATTTTACGAGTTATAGCTTTATTTCTATGTAGTAAAATTAAAAACCTAGTTTGAATATGAAAATTCCTACTTGCTAACTAGGAAATTTTGTTCATTTACTATATGCGGGTCCTTTTACTATCTAGTCTTGTGTCTAAAGTTCCTTGTGTATAAACTATACTATAATTGGATAACTATAATCGAAATACCTACGCAAATCCAGCTACCCCGGTGGTCTCGTCGACACTCCAAACCTCCACCACATTGCCTAGCTACCCAGAGGCCGTCGCCTGAACCGGCCTTGGTTGACAGCAATTTGACTCCATTTAACTCAGACACCACCACCACCAACCAATAACCACTCGTGAGATCTCAAGTCGAGTTAATAGTTAACTCAAGTCAAATCTCAAGTCCAGTTAGCGACCTGATCAAGTCATAGACATTTGGCCACCGATCGGTGCGGCGTCGCCTCGACCAGGGCGCCCCGAATATTGTCCACACGGCTCCAGTTGTCGACCCCGTCGTGCGCAGGCTAGTTGATGACGGAGAGAATGTGGGGTCGCATGGAGAATGGGCCGTGGACTACGAGGAGGTTACGTGGGCTCGAGTCTGCATGTGGCGGCCATGGGGGACCTGTCACAACCGGTGTTGTTGAATCGATGATGATGCCACCACATTGTAAGCCATATATGGACAGTAAGAAATGCACCGCTACTTGGACGCACTCATTCGGTTCCGGGGCACGTTCCACATTCGTTTGTCGGAGCATCCACACGTTTGCTCGTCGGAGGAAGCACAGCGTGTAAAGCTTGTAAAGCTTTTCAATGTGGCATGTAGAGAGTGAACCTGAAATGAACCTTCTTTAGGGTAATACCACTATAAGAGTAAGTTTGTTTTCAAAATTAAACTCCTTAGAATTACCCACCTTGACCCCGCAATATAGAGGGATCAAATGGATGGTGGAACCCGCGGGACCACCACCCACCACCAAGCTAGACCACCAAAGATTTGGACCCTTCACTATTGTAGCCCAATGATTGCCTGTGAAAGCCATAAGCTTACAGAGAAAGAAATGGCCATCCTCAGATTGTGATCAACAAAGAGAGTATTTTGGGGAACCCTCTTGGATGAGGTTAGCCCACTTGGGGGGCTACCAAAGGCCTATGGTGGTAGCACAGATTGTGCAGCGTGGAGATTATGGCAGTCGTACAAACGTCATCAGGCAGAGTTTCAAAAGTGAGCTCAAATTTTGTCAATGTCAACTTCTGTAGTACTCAATGTCGACATGTGAAGTGATAGGATAGTACGCCCTGAGCAAAGGGAAAGATCTCCAGAAGAAATCATGTGGCGATATTGACTATAGAGAGAGATCTAGGTGCTGCAAGTAGACAGGATACTACTATCCCGGGGGTCCACTAGGGTTTACCGTATGGTACCACATGAGTGTAAGGGAGGGGGGTTATTTAAGGGAAGGAAGGTACGTTTTATAAGGTAAGGTTCCATAAATAGGGGGTAGATAAGGGGTATTTTCATATATTTCTTGCACGCAAGTGACATATCCTTATTACTACTAGTGAATCCCCCGTGAGTGCTATCCATGGCATCCATGAAAGCTCTAGTGAAGGTGAATGTGAAGCTGGAGTAGGAAATGAAGTCTTGAGCTGATACCAAGCTAGCAGAAGTGAAAGGGAGTTCAAGAAGTAGAGTGAGGAGCTTACCATACTCAACTGAGCTCTGATACCATGTTTAAAATATCCGATTTAGAGCATGGCAAGAGCTATGGAGGTTGGAAGATGAAGACTAAATTCATGTTGACATGGACAATGAGTAGACAACTATTACACAAGTGAATTAGGTTCCAAGATAGAAGCTTGGACTTACAAAGACAATCTTGTGTATTGGACTGATAATAACAATGACACCAACTAAAAGAGGAAAGCATCATGATATTGTATTCATCATTATGAAAGTGATAGTCAAGTACAATGCTTTATAAAAGTTGGGTTGTTCCGCTCTCCTCACTGTGCATATGGGATTCAGGACATCTCTTCCTAGAGCATACATCATTTGTCATTTTTCAACACTCATTAAGCACATTTTTGAGGATAGATGTGCTAATATATAGAGCTAGAGCAGAGATGTTGGGTCTTGCACATGACACAAGTTATTCATAGCAAGATGTCAATTGTGACACATTAGAGGTAAAGAGGTGAATAGTATTAAGTTACAATATGGTCATAGAAATTTCTTTAATATATCATTATTTTTTCTTGAAATATAGGTGTATGTATCCATGTGCATAGATGTCAATTATGAGGAAATTATTGATCCAAAATTCACCATAGATAATATAACTATGGATCAATGGATACAAGATACAACAAGAGCCCCAATGAGAGGTTAGTATGAGATCCATTGTTGTTAAACTAATGGAGAGTTATTGTTTGGACTTTTGGTACTAGAGAAATATGGACTCTCTTTTTTGCCCCTTAAGGAGTGAATTAACAAATATAGGCCTAACCAATAAGAGAGCTAGGATTCCAGATTCATGTAGCATGAATCTTCTAGCCATATCTTGGCCCAAATCTTCCCTCAACAATAAAATAAGGGGAAATGTGGGGAATACAATGCTAACACTTCTTAGAAGTTTGTGACTCAATTTTTCATTTTCTTTTTTTTTTTTTGACTTTTCATTTTTTCCCTTTTAAGTTTCCCCCTCTTTCTTCGGTAGAACTCAAATTTTTCATATCTCTTTCCCCACTTCTTCTTTCCTGACGAAATCTTATAGCCTCATTGTTGCATGCCCTATTTGTAACCCTGTGAAATTTCATTGTTGCTTGCCCTGACGGAATCTTACAGCCTCATTGTTGCTTGCCCTATCTGTAACCCTATGAAATTTCATTTTCTCTATACAAACACAGAGTGAGTTTCACATGTGTTATGAGAGCAGAGCTTGTTCTACCAAAGCCCTAAGATTTTCTTCACAAAACTTTACAGGTATATTGTTCTCTTCCATTGATATTCTATAATAAAGTTTAATCTTGTTTGGACAAAACATGTGCAAGTTATGTGCATTCTCTAACATGTAATTTCTTTTGTTTTGGTACTCTAGGAGTCTCTTACAGTCCAAAACAATGATCTTTTCAACACTCAACTTCTTCTTCAACATCTTACGGTTGTAAACAAAGTTACAGGTATATTGTCTTGTTTTGTTGGTGCTCCATAGTTAAATTTTATCTCATTTGGACAAAATGTATGCAAGATGTATGCATATTGAGTTTTCCTTTGTTTTTTTACTCCAAGAGTCTTCGAGGGTGGAGAATAATGATTTTTTAAAAACTCAACTTCTTCAACATCTTTGGGCTTCTTTGCAAAGAGAGACATGGGTATACTGCCACTTTTTTCTGTTGCTCCATGGTTAAGTTTCAACTTATTTGGGCAAAGCCCATGTAAGTTACATGTATGCTTTGACTCGATATTCTTTTTTTTTTGTACTCTAGGAATTTTTCAGTGAAGAAACAATGGTCTTGCTATAAATCAACTTCTTATTCAACATCTCTGGGCTTCTTTGTGAAAAGAATTATAGATACAATGTATTTCTTTAATTACTTCATTTAAATTTTATTTCATTTGGAGAAAACATTTAGAAATTATACACATACTAATAGGTAACTTTTCTATTTAGTTATTATAGATGTCTTACAGAGAAAAAACATCAAAAACATACTTGTAGTGGAGGTCTTCAATAGGAAAGATAGTGGCGGTAATTGGATTTGTGATAAGTACTATAAGTTGGATTGGATTTTGATGCACCCAAGTACTCGAGGGAGTTTCAAGGTCAGGCGTAAGGATGTTAAAAACCCTAGCAAATATTGGAAAGGTAGAATTTTAAAGTTTAGAAAAGTGTTTAATGGAACAAGTACATTAATGCAAGTGTTAATCCAACATGTTTATATGCACAAACAAATCTATGTACCCACGTGCAAGAACTACATTGCAAATTATAAACAAAATAGTAAGCTTTTAAATTTTATCATTGTTTATTATTTTGCATCTGAGTTATTTTTAAAAATCTTTACAGTGTTCTAATTCAATCTTGTTTTATTGACAGCTCTATATCCATCAATTTTGCATGAATGGCAGAATGTGGAATGTTTAAGCGGCAAGATACATGTTTGGCATGAAGACATAGATTCTTTGATCTATGATAATAACTCTACAAGTCAACTTGCAACTCAAAATATTTTTTTATAATTCATTGTATGTAGTAGAAAGCCAAAGATTGCAACATGTCCCATTGATGCCACTATCTAGTGGTGAACGGTTGATTTGTAGCTTGGGGTTGTCAGGAGCATGTAAGTCCAAGATAAAATATGACATTAATAGTGCTATGAAACCCACCACAAGCTCCAAAGATATGCATCTTAGTTGGTTTATTCAATTCTCATTGTTTGCACATTTGTTTGGTTCATGTGATTTTCTAAAGAAAACAAAGATTACTTATCAATGCAAGTGTCCATCCGAGGAATAGATGAGTCAACTATTGGGTGAGTCTTGGCAAGTCAAAAGAGCACATTTTGATGAGACGATTGAGTGCAGGGTTCAACCAATCTGATCTCACATTCAGGTAAATTTTTTTTACTACCTTGAATGCGTTGATTTAATTGGCATAAGACTTGCTTAGATGAATTGTTGTGGTATTTGCATTTACTTACCATTATTTTTGTTGTTATTACATGTATTTCATCTCTAGACAAACTCTGTGTATTTTCTTTCGATATAGAAGATGGTGAATTTTGCGAGGGGAGTGGATTAGCTTGGATTAAGATACTCGAGATGAGACACATACACCTTTCATAGATGTGGTTATCTTGTGGAATGGTCATAATCCTTTTGTAGTGAGTGCAGAGAGTCATTTGGCCCATTTCTTTTCTCAAACAAGAAATCCAATTAATATCCAATGAGCTGCTCTGCAACTTCTATAATTTCAAGTTAGATAATAGAGAAGTCAGGATTTGTAGTGAGCAATCCATGACATGTAAACAATGTGTTTCTCCACATATCCTTGAGATATTGGAATCCTTGTAATTTTTTTTACAAAGAACAAATATAAACTTTTTTTAAACTTCTGAGTACTTTCAATTTAGATAATCTTAGTTTACTATGATCCAAGCGTGTGATAATACATACTATAATTAGTCAATCCTGCTGATTAAAATCATGATTAAATTGTAGGTTGGAGTTCTATAATCTATGCAATATTGTCTTTGTATAATAATATATTATAGCTCATCTCTTTCACTTATTTCTTAAAATTAAATATTGAATTGGATCCAGGGGATTTTGAAGGTCTTTTAGATTTCTTTTCTTAAAAAGTTTCTATAATTTTTATAGTTGGACTTGAATATACTGAGTGATCCAAGTATATTCGAGGATATAATAACGTAGAATGAAGCATTTGTCTATGTGAGTAATTTTAACGATTACTTCAAAGTATTGAAATAAACCATCTAAGGTAAGAGTTTTAATTTTAAACTTTAGGGTTAAAAAAGAACCTTTATTTAAAACCCTAAATACATAAAAGTTATAACTCCAAACTCATTTTCACTTTCATACTCTACTTCCCTACACTCGTGCTCTCCTTCCTTCTCTCTTTGTGTGCCATGGCTACCACTCCCACCTTCGTCGCATGGATTAGCTCCACATGCTACACATACATAGGAGACCCAATATATCTTAGGTTTTGCATGATCTTGAGTCTAGAGAGCTCGCTTTTCGCGGTAGACCCTAGCTCTAGTATAGTGGCATCGTTTTGTGATGCGGAAAACCCTCTCACCTGCTCTATTCTGGACTCTGCTCTCAAATGGATCCCCATAGATTTCTTATATAGTTTACATGTTGAATCAAGCCATGCAAATGTTAATAAATTAATCCCTCATACATGTGGGGCAGCATCTCTATGCCAGAGCAATGCCCACCTCATCCCAGGACCATGCCACAATGGATCTCATCAAGCGCGATGGAGAATTTGCCATATATGTTTTGTGCACTGAGGTGCAAGAGGACAGTGAGGAAGACATCGACACACCCTCTTAGCCATAGCTGGATTATTTCGAGAGGGAGTCTAAGGAGATCACACTAGATCCTAGAGTAGAGGCAGCACAAAGCTTAACCATTATGCACCCACCTCCTTGTCTTGTTGAGACGCTGACAAGCGATGAGCCACCCCTCGCTTCCATGCTATCATCATCGAGGGGGTGGAATATTTACTTATGCAGGATATACTAGAAATTTTGGAGCTAAGCAAAGAAGAACTATATTGTATCATGGTGCATGATGCACCTGATGATTTTATAGATTTTGATATACAAGATGTGCCAGCACATGTTGATGAGATGGCACGAGTGTCAATGACATCTCTGACAATTGTGAGCATCCAAGAGCAGATTGAGAATGCGGTGCCACAGTATTAGATCTTAGATTAGGAGTTCAAGTGGTTGCAAGAAAGCATTTTTGGACCTCAACCCAACTACGTAGTACCTTTCCAAGAGAGAGACGAGGGTGGCCTAGTTGCAAGAGCAGACTTGGATGCTCCATTACAGTAGCAAATAGATGATGCAGAGAAGGTAATGTTATCGGATTCACAAAATTTACTAATAGGGCCTCTATGACATTGGGAGTATGCAGAAAAAATTTACCAAGATTGAGCCCCAAGAGCAGCCCTAGTCGAAGGCTCACGTCTAGATTTAGGCCCCTAGACGAGAGTCTCTAACCAAGGCTTCTTTGGGGGATCCATCTATACAGGAGCTTTCAGCCAAGGCTACTCTGGGGGCCCGATCCTAGTAAAAAATTTTCAGCATACTCCCAATGCCCTAGAGGTCCTACTGGTAAAATTTTGCACGAATCCAATAACATTAATCCAATAATATTACAATGTCTTGTATCACACAAGTTGAGTGTCAGACTCACTGTGTTATTACAATGTCTTGCGTCACACAAGTTTAGTGTCACCACTCACTATGTCAGACTCACTATGCATGGAGTGTGCTAAAGATATATACATAGAATTTGCACAAAATTTTACCAGTAGGGCATCGGGAGTATGCAAAAAAAAAATTTCCAGGATCGGGCCCCCAGAGCAGTCGTAGCTGGAGGCTCACATCTGGGGGCTTGAATCTAAAGACTAGCCGGAGGTTTGCATCTAGGGGCCCGAATTTGAAGACTCGTGTCTAAGGGCCTGAAACTGAAGGCTCATGTTTGGGGATTAAATTTGAATCTTCAGATTCAGGCCCCCAGATGCGAGCCTCCGGCGAGGACTACTTTGGGGGCCCGATCCCGAAAATTTTTTTTCTACATACTCCTGATGCCCTAGAGGCCCTATTGGTAAATTTTTGTGTGAATCTGATGTATATATATATTTAGCACTCTCCATGCATAGTGAGTCTAACAATGAACTTGTGTGATTCAGGACATTGTCTATATAGATAAATTTTCATCTAGACAAGGTGGGTGATCTGGTAGCCAAGGAAGGGTGTAGGACTAGGCATTGAAAGAGTATATCGGCCAACTTGTGAGCGACATTATTGTATTCCATAAGACATGCTCTCCAGATTTTGCAGAGAACTTCTTGAAGTTGAAGGCACTAATGAAGGCTGGGTCCTTCAAGACCATCCCAACGAACTCTAGCTTGGAGAAAGTAGTGTTACTTCGACATTCAAAGCTCCTCTACTTATTCTCTAGTACTAGGTCTGGGCCACTTTTTTCCATGGTGGCTTGTGGCATGATTGTTGGTGTTGAACACCCCAATGTCATTAGGCAGGAACTACTAGGGAAAAATGTGTTGCTGCCTATGATCAAGAATAGCTCTGACCATGGGGAGTGTAGCTCAAAGAAGCCTAGGAGAGAGTAGATGTACTTAGTACCAAATGATATCTCATCACCAATGCAATGTTATTTGTAATCTTCTCTTGAAGTAATGAAAGCCAATATTTGTTGGATTTTTGTGCAATGTAGTTTGTCATACGCATCATTTATTATTATTTTTTACTTGAATGTTACGTTTATTTATAGGATTTATACGCAACACAATTTGTATCCTAAATTTAATACATGGTGCTTTATCAAGGTCGTGCGCAACATGTATTCGTTCAAAAAACGCATGTAACGATAACTCAAAGACTTAAATAAAACAAATAACAAGTGAATAAACCGAAATAAGATGCACCAAGAAATTTGTATTCATATTTATAACATTTTACATGGGATCCATTACAACCAGCGTTTTACAAAATCTCTTTGGAAGCTACATTCCATATATGTTTTAGTAGTACACCCTAATATAGTATGGTTGTTGATCTCCGCGAGGACTATCTTTTCATCGCCGAAAGAACCTCATTATCTGCAAATCCCTATCAGTGATAGTGACTCTTTTTGCATGTACTGCTTCATAGATTGAGTCTCCGAACAAGTTGATGAGGTAAGCTCTGACAGCTTCTTGTAGTGTAAGGAGGGCTAGGGCCGATCGGGTTGTTGCAAGGATGATCCATCTGGGAAGTGCCTCCTGTTGTTCTTAATGAGTATGACATCCATAATCACACGCATTAGCTTCTAGAATGGAGCCTTTGGTATCAGGAGGTGCATGGTCTTCTAGTAATGGTGTATGTCATGAAGAGCCACTGTGCCTATCTTCCATCGACGCTTGCAATGTTGGGGTGGTGGTGGTGGTGGTGGTGGTGGTGGTGGTGGTGAAGCTAGGGGAGGTGGCATGTGCATAGGATTTCTAGGGGGTGTCTCTAGGCCGCTTGCTTGGTGCCTGTCATGTCCTCTAGGAGAGAAAACTCAAAACTCAAAAGTGAAATGTATAAAATGACGTGAAATTTTTAACTTATAGCAAAACTTTCAAAAAACCCTTAAAACTAAATTAATGTATCCAAGATTTGGAAAAATATGACCAATGATCGGATTGATGTGAAACTTTACCTGTGGGCTCCTCTAGGGTACATCAACTATCCCAAAAAAATTGGCCTCATCAAAGACTTTTGATGGGGCCAATTTTTTAATACCCATGAGTTTTTATAATGCCCGACATGTGGATGAAATTTCACCAGATTACGATTTATAAAATTGACGGTTCAATGATTTTTTGAAAATGCATTAACTGGATTATACTTCACTAATAACAAAAAAACTCACCACCACACCGAGTGTGCACAGCTGCATATTAAATGTGTTGTCAACCAAACTATGTGAAATATTGGCAACTTAAAAATTCACAAAAAATAAGTCATGGGTCAAATGGACTATAGTGTTTCCAAATTGCTAAATATAGTAAAGATATAGTGCATCGGCCCATATACAACTGATCACGATTGTGTGCATGATTACACATTGAATTTATCCTCAACAAAACTACTTTCAAAATCAAAAACTTGGAAATAGGCACAATACAAATCATGGCAAAATAGAATATCAAATATCAGATTTGGCATTACAAAACCATGAAATACATGGTAGATAGTGCATTGCACTAAGTACAACTAAAGCTAGGAAAAATTTAGGTCCATTTTGTAGACCACTGCTATCAAATACTTGAAGGTCTACTGGAAAGATAAACCAAAACTAAGCTCCTTACAATCTACAACCAAACCTGAGCTAAAAACATAGATCCAATTACAAGGTAGCTTCTCAAAGCATATTATTGACATTAAGATTAAATTGACATCACCATCCCTAAACCTCAACTTTTGTAAGAGAGATGATAATCTATCTAGATGTATCCACACATGCCTTTGCACTCCTCATTCGTCCCCCATTACTCCAATCCGGAACAGCAAGGTGCAACTTTTTCCATGCTTCATACTTCTTGGGTTTTTTTACAAGTATATTGCCTTCCTCATCTTGAGGTGGAGATATAAACTTTCTAGCCTTGGGTCCACCAAAGCATGGTTTAAAAGGGATATTTCCACTCTTTTCTAATTTTTTCTTGTCCTTTTTTATTTCTACTTGGCCCCCGTGCAATCCAACTTCAAAAAGGACTTGTTCTACCTTCTTGCATGTAGCATCAACTTTTAACACAGGCTGCACCCTTGTTAGTGGTATCTCCAAAATAGGGCACCAGTTTGGATCCATTGGAACTAGCATTCCATTTCTCATGACTTTTTGATCACGTGTTGGAGCACCTTGTTGTCCTACCTTGGCCAGCCATTCTTTCTTTCTATCATTCCCTTTCTTCCTAGTTTTCATGCATTATATGCATGAAAATTTTTCATTCGCTACATTTGATAAACCAAACATACACGTCAATATTTTTAAAGCACCTACAAGATGCCATTCAACTTGATAGTCCCCAAAACCCTCAATGTGTAAAATTGCTCCATTATTTTTCTATTGAATAACACTGGGTATATTAGTGAGGTTTAAAAAAACTTTAAGTACTTCATGGTCCTCCTTTGGTACTTCAAATGCTGCAAGTCACCATATTTAATTGTCTAACTATGCACTAAAATATGAATGATGATTTTCATCGATGTTGGGATCCAATGCTGGATTCATAAGTGTTATACTCACACATTCAAGTTTTTGCCCCTTAATAATCTCACTCTCATCAAGTTTGAGGGCAAACTTAAGCTTGCCTCTACATTTTTCCATAGACATATTGTAGAACTTGGCCATAGCAATCTGAACCCTACATATATCCAATACAAAGTTATTGGATGCATTCAATAAAAATGCAACTTCTTTGGAACCATACTCGAATATGTGTGTATTTTCCAGATGCGTTGGCTTACCAATTAGTTCTAGAACTTTCTCATTTAGTTGTTTTCAAGCCTTCTTCACGTAAAATGGTTTTGGTAGAGGCATTACTTGCTTAGTTTTGAAGACTTGCTTAAATCCTATATCCAATTGTTGATAGAGCATACTATATGACTCAGAACTCATTCCCACCTTGTCACATAATCCCTGAGCATCTATAGCAGTAAACAAGTTGCTCAATCCCTAAGATTTTCACTTGCGACACCATCTACAATGTCCCTGAATTTACAATTTTCCAATGCATTTTTTACCATATCCTTGCTTAGGAATTTGGCAATAGTATCATTGTCTGCATGAGGGAACATATTTCTCATTGTTGCAGATTGAGCATATATGTGTCTTCAATATTGCCCACTTCCTTTAGTTAATTAGTGAATTGATTTAACTAATCGGATATACTGACATGCTTCTTTAGTGTTTAAAGTTGGCCCAATCTCCAAATTTTTTGTGGGCTTCCTCTTTATGTTTCAATTCTCCTTCTCCAAGTCCATAACTTTAGACTGTAACTCCATATTTTGCATGTGTGTAGTCTACATAGCATCTTCAATGATAGGCATTTCTTTTTATAGGCTCTAGTTCTCCCTATCCTTCTCAACTAATAATCTATCCTTTTCCATCAAAGACTATATATTCCCTTGTAATCTTGTCTATATATTTGTCAAGGAGCTTGATAAACCCCTGCTAATCCTTGTGTGACAAGTCTACATGTGTATCCATACAATCCTTCATTGCCTTCACAAACGAACTTTACAAATGATGTAAGCCCTTCAAATTGTAGTGGCCTTTGAGTGACTGGATCGGGTGGATAAATGCACCCATCAACCCAAAGGTCCACGTCTTTTTCCTTGCATTTCTTTATTGTTGCATCCCGTATCTTATTGCATCATCCCTTTCTATAGTTCTTTTGAATATTGGTGCATATTCATCCTCCAATTGAAAGTGAATATCTCTCTTTCTCTTGGTACACCCTACACTTGATTCCTATAAAGAAAAATATATGCCAATTTTAACTTGGATTAACATTCAAATCACACAATTACACCCCTTTGATTCACTATATCTGTGTTCTTTTTTACCCAGATGGATCTTGTCTCTTTCTCTTGATTTCAGCCATCATATTCTCTAATCAACCCCTAATCTGCATGTAATCTTAGCTTTTAATCTACCTCTAATCAGCATCCAATCTTATCTTCTATTCTATCCAAATTATTCTCTCTCTCTCTCTCAAGAAGAAGAAGAATAATAATAATAATAATAATAATTGATCAAAGATATTTAAACACATTTATACAGAATCTTGGCTAGTGGGGAACAATAACATCATCTTATCTCCTATCCTAATTTACTCTTTGTCACTCTATCACTTATTTTCTTAGTTCATCTCACACAGTCCTCTCTCTTTCCCCCTCCCCTTCTTCCTCTTTCCCTCTCTCTCTCTCCCCTCATTCTCTCTCTATGAATTGACACTTAAGGATTAAACAACAACTATGAGGAATAATAACATCACAAAGATTAAAAAAATAAATATATCTCCATTATCACTTGATTGCTTATAGTATAGAGTGTTGAAGAGGAAGATATCTTATAGCACAGTACTGAAGAGGGAGATTTCTCGTAAAAAGGTAGAGAGTGTGGTAGATAGAGATTATTTGATTTTAGCAAATGCTATCAAAACCACTCCTAAGATTGCTTGTAGCAAGGTAGAGAGTATTGTAGATAGTACTGAGTGTTGCTTAAGAAGAATTCGTATGCAAGAAACCATATTCTGGAGGGGAGAAGAAGAGCACACAAAATTTCAGACAAAACTAGAGCTTTGAGAGGGAATGAAGAAATGCCCAAAAATAGGCATATACTTGTCCAAAAATGATAAAATTTTACAAGGAAACTCTCGAGTCAAAAAGATGTCTCTAGGTACAAAATCATCTTAAAATATGATGTGTACCTTATTTTATACCGTTTTTTAACTTTTGCCCTTTTAAGAAGCAAGAATGAGAAATACTCTTATATATTTTCATGTTGAAAAGTTATGAGGGCATTAAAGAGTCGTATATTAATGATTAGCTCCGTTTTTAGAGAAATAAAAGTGTATTTTTTTAGTTATGAGGATTTTGAGAAAAAGTGACCTTATCCTATAGTTTGAGAATAAAATAACAGGTGAAATCTGTTGAAAATACAAATACGGTGACCTTGCATCAATAGCGATGGATTCTCAAAGAAAACTCTATGCTTGTATTGCTCTACCAAAGAGGGGAGATTTTTAAGAGCTTTGGTTTGCATCTTCTCTATGAATTATACACAAATAGTATCATTGTAGGGCTAAAGCATAGCCATCAATATCATCAAAACATTGTAGAAAGTATAGTTTTGCCTAACTCCTTCTAAAAGAATAAGTTATGTGAATTGTTTTTCACTTGCTTGACCATATTGAAACACAAATCGTTGTGCTTGCATTTTTTCCTTTATAGAATCACTTCTAATTAGTTGGATTAGCTCGCTTAAGTTGTCCTTCTTCATTGAACTCCAAATGGAAATGTCAAAAAATATAGATATTTTCTTTGGAAACTTGGCAAGGCTTAGCCACAAATCACCCAATATCTACCTACCTCCAAGGGATTGACTCGTAATGATCTCATTTTCCTTGGACATCTATGTATGGAAAAAAGAAATCTCTATTAGGATTTGATATTATAGAGGTTTATGTAAACATGTTATTAAATTCCATGGATACCATCCTCTTGGAATATATAATTTCCTATTTGACTAAGCTAGCAAGTTTTCATGGGGGAGTCTAGGAATTCATGAGAGAACACCCATTCCACCCAATCGCAATGTAGTTGGATTGATATTTGATGTTTGTAATAAATATGTTCATTTGCTTTTCATACAATAGTTCACTATCTTACAAATTTAGTATACTTCTTTATAGTGAGTTCATATTATAGTATAATGTGAAATATATTAGTGTATCTGAAAGGTAGAGCCTGAGTGGAAGCACAAAGTGAAAGTAAAAGGAAAGCAAGAGATATGGCGATTAGATGGAGCAAGAAAGCAAGACACCATATGTGGAAACTCTAAAATGTGTGACCACCCTTTCCTTATTCAAATGTTAGTGAAAGAATAAAGAAGAAAGAAGAAAGTTTCAATGATAGATGCATGTCACCTACAATATACAAGTGTGTAGGTATTGTTAGTGTAATACACATGCAGTTAGGCATAGGTGCCTTTACCCCCAACAACCTCCAACTTAAATGCAAACGTACCCCTAGTGAGAAGACAATAAGAAAAAAGAAACAAAGTACAACAAGCTGAGGAATACATCATCTCATCCTATGCCCATTATCTTCCTAAGAAAGGCAAAACATTCCACTGAGTGACTTTTAATGAGAAAATCTATAGGATTTTCATCAATTGAGATCATGACAAGCTCAACCTACTTGTTCTCTACCATCTTCATGATGAAGTAATAGTGCCCTCAATGTGCTTTGTATTTACATGAAAGACCGAATTCTTGGTCAACTTAATGGCACTCATAGAATCTGAATGTAGTATAGGGACCACATAAATAATACCAAGGTCTACGATCAAATGACCTAACTAACTAACCTCCTTATAAGCCTTAATGGTTTTAATATACTCTACCTCTGTAGTAGATAGGGTCATATATTTCTACAAATTGGATATCCAAGAAACAGCATCTCTAGTAAAGGTAATGACATAGCCAGAGATGGAATTCATACTATTTGCATGTCTTGCATAATTAGAGTCAGTGCATTCCACAACTTCTGTCTCCTAGCTATCATAATGTATGCACCCTTAAGATACCTCATGATATCCTTTTTGGCATTCTAATGCCGCATGTCACATGTAGTCATAAAGTGTGCCACAAATCCTAGTGTAAATGCTATGCCAAAATGAGTGGCTATCATGGCATACATCAAACTATCCACTACAGTTGCATAAGGGATATTACCCATCTCAACCTTTTTCTCATTAGACTATAGACAATCGTTCTGCTAATGATTGATCTTTACATAAGAAGGTAAAGGACATCCAATATACTTCATATCTTGCATATGGAACTACTCAAGAACCTTCTAGATGTACTCCTTCTGTGATAAGTAAAGGAGACCCTTAGAGCAATTACACGTGATGTGCATCCCAAGAATATGCAAGACCCATTCCATGTCCTTCATCTTCTCAAAGCCTTTTCTTGAGCTAATTTTTCAAGGCATCTAGCTCATCATAAGCACTCTCAACAATTAACATATCATCAAATTCAAGTACCAAAATTATAAGGCTACCATCACGAGCCTTCTTTGTGTATAAACACATATCCATATCACTAAACATATATCCTTGGAAATGCCTGAAAGCATCAAACTTGTGATATCATTCCCTAGATGCTTGCTTAAGGCCATAAGGGCTCTTTCTCAACTTACACACTAGGTATTCCTTACCTTTTTTCTCAAAGCCCTTAGGCTATTGCATATAAATCTCATCATGTAAGTCCCCATGTAAGAAAGCTACCTTGACATCCATTTGATATTGGTCCAAATCGAGCTGTGCAATCAAAGCCAAAACCAAGCACAATGTATTAATCTTGATAATAGGATAGAACACTTCATTAAAGTCCATACCATGCTCCTGCTTAAAATCCTTAGCAACCAATATAGCCTTATAGGCTGGCTTGGGGCATTCGAGGGTACTCTTCAACTTGTATATCCACTTGTATTGCAAATCACATTTTCAACTAGGCAAAGAAAGCACATTCCACATATGATTTTTCAATAGTAAGTCATACTCTGACCGTATGGCCCTCCCCCAAGAGTGACTATTACCTTTGCATATGGACTCATCATAGGTAAGAGACTCTCATCAGTATCTATCACCATAACATAATCCATATAGGGCATAAATCAATCAAGCTGATGTCTATATCTAGTAAACCGTTGCAAAATAGGTTGTGGGGTTATACATCCTATCTAAAATCATGGTCCTGGAACACTAGAGCATCTACTACTATAGGTTGTCTAGTTATTTATACAATAACATGAGGCTTCTCTTGAAATATCAGCCTATGAATTTCAACCACCTGCTCAGGCTACTTACGAATTTTCTCCTCATGGAAAAAAACATCATGGCTATGGATGACCTTTCAAGCCTATGGATCCTATAAGTGATCTTACCTGGATTTCCATAACTAAGAAAGATGCATTTCACAAACTTAGGATCTAGCTCATTACACTTGTCATTGGGAACATGGTAGAAAGACTCAGAGCTAAAGACGTGCAAATGAGCATATGATAGAGGTTTTTCAAACCATATCTCCTCTAAACTTAATAGTCAAGAGAAGTGCATGGGGATTGATTAATCAAATGTATGGCAATAGTAACTATCTCAATCCAAAATCACTACAGTAAGCCTCCCTGACTAATCATACTACAAACTCACTCTTCAATCACCCTATTCATGCACTTAGCCATACCATTCTAGGGTAGGGTATGTGGGATAGGCAACTCACATTTAATACCCCTCTGATCACAAAAGTACTCAAAGCATTTAGACAAAAACTTGCTCACATTGTCAAATTACAGGCATTTCAACCTATACCTAGATTGGTTCTCATCAACAGCAAGGCAATGCTAAAATGTAGCCAAGGCTTCTGACTTTTACCTTATGGGATATACCTAGATCTTATATGAGTAATCATCGATGAAAGTAATGAAATAACTCATGCTACCAAAAGACTTGTAAGTCATGCATCCACAAATATGAGAATGAATAAGAGCTAAAGGCTCACCCCTATGTGTAATGCTAGACTTCTTATGTAAGCTATGATTCTTCTACCATGAAGAAAATGATCACAAGAATAAAAATACTTATAGTCAAGGGACACAAGATACTATAAATATGTAAGCATTTTCATTCCCTTTAAAGGACATGTGCCTAAGGAGATGATGCCATAACGATATATGTGGTATTGCAACCACTGCCAAAACCTGGTTGATAGACCTAGATATAAGTAAAGGATAAAGAGTGCCAGACTTAATACCTTATGCTAGGATAAGATTCCCGCAGGTAATCTTCCATGAGGAATTAGCAAAAGAGACATCATAACTTGCATCAACCAACTATCTAGCTAAAAGTAGACTTTTAGTCAAAGCCAAAACCTGGCATACATCATGGAAAGTAAGTGTATTGTGTGAAGGAAATTGTAGATGGACATCTCCAATACCAATAATATCCCATGCCAAGTCATCACCTAATCAAACATATCTTATCATGCTATGATAGGAGTGGACATACTCTCGATAAGGGGTGACATGAAATGAAATCCTTGAATCAAGCATATCTTATCATGCTATGATAGGAGTGGAAATACTCTCGATAAGGGGTGACATGAAATGAAATCCTTGAATCAAGCAGCCAACACTAAATATAGATAGACAAGGCATCAATCAACTATTAAACATAAAGAGAAGAAGCTGCAAGTATGTAGTCATCATCAGAATGAGTCTCCACGACATTAATCTCTTCAATCTTAACCCTAGACTTGTCAGGAACAATGACGTAATCATCATGTATTTCTTATACTTTACCTTTTTCTTTTTATTGCACTTGTTATCATGCATTTTTATGGCACTGTGGTTGAATATAACCATGCTTCCCACAATAGTGATAAGTCAATGCTGACTTACAACCACGAGACTTACTGCAAGACTATTTGTGTGACTGAGAGCAAGGCTTTTGAGAGTTTCTCCCATAGCAGTTATTACCGTTGTGGGAGAGTCTCTCCCATAGTGGTCATCAGTGCTCTTACCATTATTGCCTCAACTGTCAAAGCATGAGAGATATGGAAAGCATCGACTTTCTTTATATTAACCTCTTCATTCAAGATAGCACATTTGTACACATAGTAGTACAGAATGCATCCCATGACTCAGATGATGTAACTAGCAAGAACAAGGGAGAAAGATTGTCCTTAAATATAATAACTTTGCGAAGATAAGTGTGTGAAAATAGAATGAAACTTATTTAAGTGGATGGACATGGAGGTCCCCTCCTTCATACTATATCCATGAGTTGCTTCAACCAATACTTATGAGAGGCAGGGCTCTACTTATTATAGACATTGCAAATCTTATCCCATAACTACCAAGCAGTCTGCTCATTAGAGGTAACATTATAGTAGACTTACTTAGACAATGACGAAATAATTGTAGAGTTACATAACTCATCTTGTTCAGCCCAATCCTCTACATCAAAGCATTGGGGTTGTGCCATCCAACTTCTCAAGGTTAAAGTAGCATTATCATTCGACCCACCAACCATAATGCAAGAGATGAAAGCATAATCCAAGACAGATAGATTGCTATAAAAGATAGCAAAATAGCCCCAAAATCACAGCCAAATCAAGGACTGAGCAAGTAAAACTACCAAAAGGATGAGCTATCCACTAACTGTAATCAAATAACTGTCAAATCCAAGTGATTATCCTTAGATAGAATGCATGAAATTGAAATGACAAGCTACTGTAATAGACTACAACAATATGCAACAATTAGGTGTAAGAAACCAAGAAAGAAAGGCCAAGAATAATTGGCAATGAGGTTACATGTTAGTAACCATACATGTGATACACATAGGCATCATGCACATACGAGATCTTAGAGTAAAGAGAGGAGAGGCACCAAATGCATAACCCATTAAGAAAATCTCAATACATAATCCAAAAGTATATGAATATCACTGACAACACATTGATAAACATAAATTCTAGGTCCAACCTAAGTGATCAAATCATCCCATTCTAGGGTATCTACATTCATTACATATCAAGAGAGTATGTACATGAAGTGTCCCATGGTCTTGGTGAAAGTAAACTCAAGCTCAATTGCATAAACTCAAAGCTTTATGTAATATCCAAAGTAGTGTAGGTAACTCGAACAAAATTGAATGCCAAATGACCAATACAAGCTCAAAACATCAAGTATATGGCATTTGAATATCCAAGATAGATGAAGCATAAGCTGGGAGCATAAAACCCAATAGATTCAATCAAGCCCATAACTGCACGTCACTGAAGTAACCAAGTTATGTAACCACAGCCAATATCAATGTAACAGGGCTAAACTTGACAGTACTATTGTATTTTGGCTATAACCTTTGCATACAGTATTAGATTTAGGCGTTCTATAGTTAGAAACAAAAAGTTAATGAGAGTTATAGATCCAGGCACTCACAAAGTTAATTTTGTGCAATTTTCTATTCTCCATTTCATACAAAATAGAATAAATTTGATTTTGATAGCAAACATTAAATTCTATCATGCATGTTTGATGCTTCGAGGATGCTATTTTGGTGTTTGGATGGTATGATTATGAATTTGGGATGAATATGAGCTTGAGATAGCTTAGATTTCACTATCATTTTAGTACTATAATAAAATTATAATTCAAAATCTTATCCCTAATGCTCATTGATACTTTACAAGATACTCAATGTGGATATGCTACTACTTTGATTCTTATATATACTTTTGGATATGCTATGGTATGCTTTTAAGCTAATATTTTGCTATCTATAACTTCTACAGCATTCTTTGTATCTACTCAAAATGGATAAAATGACTGCTCCTCAACTTAACAAGCACTCAACAAGGCTCGGCTAAGCCTTGGGAAGCTCCTCATTAAGTGTGAAACAAGCTGGAACAAGCAAGAAGAAGAAAAGACAATGTATACCTCAAGAGAAAAGAAAATGGCTACCGTGAAACCTTGAGTTGATGAACCTTTGAATCTGAGCTAAAGCAAAGGATGAAGAAGCTCCTTGAATGGTTGGGTCTAATATTAGTTGAAAGGTAGGACTCGAGAGGAAGCACACAAGCATAAGCAAGAGCTATGCAAGAGCTATGGCAGATAGAGCAAGAGAGTGATACACCATATGTAGGAAGTCCAAGAGTCACAATGTATGATTGGCTTTCTCTTATTCAAATGTCACTGAAAGGATAAAAAATGAAGTGATAGTAATGGACAACCACCATTTGTAATGTATAGGTATACATGTATTGTCTGTGTAATGAATACAAGGGCGGTTAGGCACAAGCACCTTTACTCCCAATAGTATCAAAATATATTATTATTGAAGTTTGGAGTGTTAAATAGTATAGTCTTAGAAGGAATAATTGATACATGTAATGGGATAATATGGAGCTACATTTTATAGAGAATGTGAATGTAACGAGTGGAATACGCGAGAACTAAGGGTTAGATACCCAATCAAAGTGATCGAGGTATACAAGGTGTAAGAGACCTAGTTTAGGGGATCCAAACATAATCAAGAACTAACTCTTCACCTTCTTGTTCAGCTTCCATGGCTTCCTTCTTCTTCCTCCTCCTCCTCCTCCTCCTCCTCCTCCTCCTCCTCCTCCTCCTCCTCCTCCTCCTCCTCCTCCTCCTCCTCCTCCTCCTCCTCCTCCTCCTCCTCCTCCTCCTCCTCCTCCTCCTCATTTTCCTATCTTTCTCTCTCTCCTTCTAGTCTTTCTCTTTCTCCTTCCTCCTCTCTTTCTCTTTCTTGTGCTCATTCTCCTCTTTCCTCTTAGCTTACCAATTAGAGCGTCCCCCTATCACCAATATTCACAATGTGTTTCATATCAACTAGCTAAAGTCTTTCATTGGTACCTCAGTGGATTATGTGAAAAATATATCTCCTATAGACAAAGAAGGTATCATTCAATATAGCCATGATGTAATTATTGGGAAACACTTATGATCTCGATCCACCAAGGAATTCCTCATCAAATGGCAAGGCGTACCCCTAGAAGAAGCCTCTTGGTGCCAAGCCATAATTGTGGATGAGTCTACTCACCTCCAAGAGACCCAACATGTTGAACAATAGCTAGTAATGCCTCCTTTTAATCCCACATTTCCTATAGACTATACACTACTTTAGAACAATTTTATACATGTCTCAATTATAGTCATGTGCTTACTACATGGGCTGAAAGTGCTCATCATAAGCTTAGTCTTTACCCAATCTTCTCATTGTAATACAGATCAAAGTAGTACTTTTCACCCTCACTCCTTAGCCACTCTGTCAAGTCCCTCTAGTTGTGTTTTGTTTTTTAGGGTTAAAAATTTTACATATATATATATATATATATATATATTTCACTCTGAACTCTCTCATTTATCGTATGTCTCTCTCTCTAACAATGCATTTGCAAGTCTCTCTCGTTAACTTAATCACATCACTAAATTAAGCTTATGTTCTTACTTTTTTATAATATTCACATTGCTAGTGGTTCAATTGTGTATACAAAAGTGATATCACACTTACATAGCCCCCTCTCTCAATTCTTTGCAAGTTTTTTATATGAGGTTTTATAATTAAATCATGATGTATTAATACTTCAACTGTGCACACATGAGCAAAACCACATACATTTGCACATTCCTCTCTCTCTCTCTCTCTCTCTCTTTATCTTTCTCTCTCTCTTCCTTATCTAATTAGGCTCACATATGGATTGAAATTATGCATTTGTTTATAATAGATTCTCTCTCTCTCTCTCTCTCTCTCATGTTGGGGATGCATCTCTTGTCCACACACACACACACACACACACACACACACACACACACACACACACACACACACACACACACACACACACACACGCACACTCACTCACTCACTCACTCACTCACTCACTCACTCACTCACTCACTCACACACTCTCTCCCCTCTCTCTCATTTATCTTCTCTCTCTCTCTAACAATGCATTTATAGTTCTCTCTTCTTAACTTTTTTATATTACTAAATTAAGCTTATGTGCTTATTTTTAATAATATTATCCCAATGTTAGTGGTTCAATTGCACATGCACAAGCAATATCACATTTCAATCCTTCCCTCTCTCAATTATTTGCATATATTTTATACTTATATCTTGATATATTATTACTTCAATTGTGTACACATGAGTGAAATCACATGTACATATAACATACACTTACACATTCCACTCCCTCTTTCTATTGTTCTCTCTCATCCTCATTTGGTTAGGCTTATATATGATTGAAGTTATGCATTAATTTATAATAACCCTTGGAATTACTTTACTGTAATGAATGAGGCTAAGAGGTCGAGAAAGAAGAATGAGCAAAAGAGAGAGAAGAAGAGGAAGAAGATGAAAGAGAAAGATTAGAAGAGAGGAGATAAAGACAAGAAAAGGGGGGAAAATTAGGAAGAAAGCCATGATGTTTGGATTTGCCAAACTAGGTCTCTTACACCTTATATACCCCGTTCATTATGACTAGGTATCTAACCCCTAGTTCCCGTGTATCCTGCTCGTTATATTCCATCTCGACCCTAAATTTTTTAACCCTAAAAAACAAAACACAACTAGAGGGACTTGACAGAGTGGCTAAGGAGTGAGGGTGAAAAGTACTACTTTGATCTGTATTATAAACAAATGCATAATTTCAATCCATATGTGAGCCTAATTAGATAAGGAAGAGAGAGAGAAAGATAAAGAGAGAGAGAGAGAGAGAGAGAGAGAGAGAGAGAGAGAGAGGAATGTGCAAATGTATGTGGTTTTGCTCATGTGTGCACAGTTGAAGTATTAATACATCATGATTTAATTATAAAGCCTCATATAAAAAACTTGCAAAGAATTGAGAGAGGGGGCTATGTAAGTGTGATATCACTTTTGTATACACAATTGAACCACTAGCAATGTGAATATTATAAAAAAGTAAGAACATAAGCTTAATTTAGTGATGTGATTAAGTTAATGAGAGAGACTTGCAAATGCATTGTTAGAGAGAGAGACATACGATAAATGAGAGAGTTCAGAGTGAAATATATATATATATATATTAGGGATCATATATACATATATATATATATGTATATATACATATATATATATATATATGTATATATACATATATATATATATATATATATATATATATATATATATATGTATGTATGTATGTATGTATGTATGTATGTATGTATGTATATAGAGAGAGAGAGGGTGTTATTGAGGGAAAGTAGGAGAGAAAGATGCATGTCATGGATCCCTAATATATGTGAGAGAGAAGAGAGAGAGAGAGAAGAAGAGAATCGGTACTTAAGAGAGAGAAAGAGAGAGAAGAGAGAGAAGAGAGAGAAGAGAGAGAAGAGAAGAGATTCCATACTTGAGAAGGAGAGAGAAATAGTAGAAAAGGGATGTTATTGAGGGGGATGTTAGTGGTTGGTCCCCAACATGTGTGTGTGTGTGTGTGTGTGTGTGTGTGTGTGTGTGTGTGTGTGTGTGTGTGTGTGTGTGTGTGTGTGTGTGTGTGTGTGTGTGTGTGTGTGTGTGTGTGTGTGTGTGTGTGTGTGTGTGTGTGTGAGAGAGAGTTGGTACTTGAGGTTATTAAAGGAGGGAGAAAGAGGCTAAGTATTGGTGGTGCTATTAGTTGTGAGACTGATGTGAGGAGGCAGTGAGTAAGATATGGTGGTGGTGATGATAGTGGTAGTGGTAGTGGAGGAGCAAGAATGGAGGTGATGTTGATACTAGTGGTGATGGAGGTAGTGATGGTGGTGGTGGAAGTGGAGTACAACATTGGTACTTCATATATACCCACAAGAAAAAGAGTACATGTAGACTATGTGAAATAGAATTGGAGGTTGCCAAAAAAAAGCTTGCTCACTTCTCGCATGCACTCTATTGCAGTATGGTAAGTTAATTTGAATCACAATTCTTTTAAGACAAGATTATGCAAAGAAAAAAAATAAAAACCAATTGTATTATTTTATTTATTTATATGCCAAATATTTACTCAAAATCCATGCATCTCATACAAAATCAACCATGATATTTCTCTAAGGAGATAGAGTAATAGAGGTAGGTGGCTCTCACAATATCTAGGGCTAAATAGTTCACAAAGAATATCCCTCCACCTAGTAACTAGAAGCTTTGGATCAATGGGAAAATACAATATGGTTGGATTAAATGACCTAGGTAACTCTCCTATATGCCCACCAAGTTTGATTCATTGTCTCACCCTCGTGGTACTCAATAGGGCTAGGGAGACTAGGGTAAAATGTAAAAAGTTGAATTATATTGAGCCTTTTGACTCAATGAATCCTCCATAGATCATACACTAGGCAGTGAACATGATAGACATGGATGTGATAGTTGGGAGGCATTATATACCATCCTATCTACGACATCCACTTATAGGTCTTGAAGAACTAGTAGTAAGCTAGAATAAAGATCCAATCCATCATCCAAAAAAGATGCTCACATAGGGGAAGACTACACTATTGCCCTACTTAATAGATCAGGGGGAACATCATACAAAATTCCTCTTGCACAAGATTTTGGAAGAAGTAAGAGAGTGTCTTTTCATTATTGTTTATGAGTATTATAGTAATTTCTTTTCATTCATAGATAATAAAAAGACCTTTCTAAGGTTTATAAATTTTTATAAGATTCATTTTATCACTTTGATATTTTTCAAAGTTAATATTTATAACTTGAGCCACATATATTAGTTCTAAGAGAATCTTTTGATTTACAAGGCTTTGGCTAGCCTAAACTGGTATTTAGGTAGAAGAGAAGTGAAAGATTTACTAGTCTCAACGACATATTCGCGAGGAATTCCTCTTACATCTACAATTGTAATTAGGTAGTCAAGGAAACTAGATATTCTTACATTAGGTATGAATGATTCATGAGGGCAAATTCCAATGTGCTTAGGGTGAGTCATGGGCGGTCATCTAATTGATTATGTGGATAAGAGATTAGGGGTATTTTGTTTCAAAGAACCAAAAGGCCTCAATCAAGCTAAGCATTTCAAGAATCTTTACTCTCTTTATGTTCTTCTCAATATGCTTAAATTACTTTCTCAAGATGCACTAAGTAATTCCCATTCCACAATTGCCATCCAAAATGCTTAAATTACTTTCTCAAGATGCACTAAGTAATTTCCATTCCACAATTGCCAGCTTTCAACATAGTTTTTTGACCAATATGATTCAAGGATAGCCTTGGAGGTAAGCAAGGCAATGTTGATCAAAAGAAAAAATCACTTGATTCACAAGCCACGATATATATTGCTTAAAACACCTCATTGCTTTAAGTTGATTAAAGGAGCCCTTTAAAAATACTAGCTTTAATCAACTATCTATGAGAACTTAGTCTCAAGTTAATGTGAGTATTTATATGAAAAAAATTAATAAATGATTATATAATATTATTCTCATCTATGGAGTGCAATAAATTTTATGTTCTAATATCACACGAAATATATGTTGCAGGGTGTATGTTGCTATAGGATGCGGAGGCTTGTATCCCATAAGCACAGTGAGGAGAATGAAGAGGCTGGAAAGCTATAAAAGTATGTACTTGGTTCACTTCTCAAAGCAATGCTATTGTACTTTTGTTCTTTAGTCAAGATTCAATGTCAGTATCTATACACACAAGACTATGGTTATGAGTCGAAGCACTTAATCTTGGAACTTCTTTCACTTGTGTGGTAGTCTATGTCTCCATGAGGTTGTTCTTTGTGTTTCAGCCTCCATAGCCATGTCCAAGGTCCATGTTTTCTCACATGGTATCAGAGCCATGGTGGGCATGGTCTAACCTTCCTCACCACTCTCTTACAACCTCTGGTGAACTCAAGACCACTATGTGACTCCACCTTCCACTCAAATCACTAGTTCCCTATTTGGTCTACCATAGCCAATAGCACCCTACTCTAGTGGAGGAGTTGGATTTCTCAATAGAGACCATATCCTTGCAACCTTTCTTCTAGAGACATCATCCTTAGTTCACGCACTTCATCATGGCATAATACACCCTGACATTGGCCCTTCCTCGAACAAGGATTGCACAAATTCCTCATCTCCATCAGATCTACATCTAATGAAAGTCGTACAATCCATGCCACCTATGGAGGCTACAATTTATCCTACATATATGGGGCATTCAAAACCTATACTAGAGGCTATCTTCCACCCAAGTCTTGGTCCGAATGGTTGCGTCTATCTCTTGCGGCGAAAAAAAACCAGGGTTGTCTGAAACCCTAGCAAAGGAAGCCATAGCCAAAAACTTGAAAGCTTGGCAACCTTGTTCTTTTCTCATTGGCATCATCAATAGTGATTTTGATCACTATGGCATTACCTCTAAAGTCTATTGTAGATTTGGAAGTGCCTAAGGAAGCTCAAAAATTACCCAACAACATCAAGCCCAATATCAAGATCTTCAAGACACAGTATCTATCGATACTCAACTAATGCTTCTTCGCACTTAGGGTTTCTAGCTTACTCAAGAGTAATTCATCTTATGATTTCATTTCAGCTGCTTCAAAGCCTATTCTTAGTTTGTAATGATTTGAAACGTTATTGATCCAATTCTTTGTAAGTTTCAATCTCATTGTAAAAGGAAATCCCCGAGTGTCCTCGTGGTAAGACCTCATTCTAAGATGACTGAACTGGAGCAAATAGAAAAGTTTAATGGTGAAGGATTTCACACTTGGAAGGAGAAAACCATGTACCATCTCATGAGGAAAGACCTTTGGGATCTCTTTGAAGAAGATGATGCAGATGACAAGAAAGAAGATGCTAAAGAGGAAGATGTTGCAAAAGACTAGCCTAAAACAAAGGCATGGAAGAAGATGAACAACAAAGCTCTAGGTATTATTGTGTGGGGTCTATCAGATGATGTATTACACCACATCTCTAGCATCAGGGATGCAAAGAAGGCATGGGAAGAACTTGATAGGATCTTTCGTACACAAGCAAAGAACTCAAAGGTAAAATTGCTTATACATCTTTATAAGTTGGATGTAAAAGAGAGTTCATCTATGATTGTACACATCAATAAGTTCAAGAGCCTTAAAACTCAACTAACAACTCTTAAAAAGAACATTGATGAGGATGAGGCAATAGCAGTGCTACTTGCCGGTGTTAATAATGAACCATATGAGAACCTCATTTCAACACTAAGTAATGTTCCCAGTCTCTCACTCAAAGACATTGAGCACTCACTACTTGATGGAGAAAGCAAATTTAAAAGCAAGGATGTAAAAGAAACTAGCTCAAGGTATAACCTCTTCTACACCAAGGGTACTTATGCAGCAAAAGGACGTGGTCAAGGATTCACCACCAACAACAATAAGGATTGAATTATTTGTCATTACTGTGGTAAGACTGGCCATGTATCCAATGAATGTTTCCACAAGAATAGAGCACAACAGGTGCAAGATGATCACCATCAAGGTCAATTTATGACTGAAGAAGAAGAAGAAGATGCTTTCACTACCATCAAAAACTCTAACAAATTATTTTAAAGAAATTTTCATTGTATCTTTCTCATAGTGGATCATGTTTTTCCCATAGTGGATGTTTTCTTTCCCTTAGTGGATTTGTAGTGAAAAAACCCTTGCCAAAAATGTAAAATTTCAAGCTTGACTTGAGTAGGCTGCCCATGAGCTAGTCTCTCGGGCCATGTCATCATGTAGGGGGGTCAAAAGGCAACAAGTGTAGGAATTCATCGTTTCAGGGGGGTGTTGGAAATTATATCAAATGATGTATTTTGCAAGATGAGGAGACTTGTATCCCATAAGCACAGTGAGGAGAATGGAGAAGCTAGAAAGCTATAAAAGCATGTACTTGGTTCACTTATCAAAGCAATGCTATTGTACTTTTGTTCTTCAATCAAGAGTCAATGTCAATATCTATACATACAAGACTGTGATTATGAGTCCAAGCACTTAATCTTGGAACTTCATTCACTTGTGTGCTTGTCATTGCTCTAGTCTATGTCTCCATGAGGTTGTCCTTTGTGTTTCAGCCTCCATAGCCATGTCCAAGATCCATGTTTCCTCATAGTTTGGTAGTCATCTAAAGATTTAATATTAGCTATTCATACTACTAATGAGCATGCAAACTTGGGCCACTAGATCTTCCCTACATCTACCTCACAAGCGAAGCATCTGGCCTCATCCCATAAGGATCGACCTGCAAGTTCCTATCTACACATCTATGGTCTCTACTTGCATTCTAGCATCAAGATAAGACTATCACCATTGTGTGAGCCATCAAAGAGTCAAGACAAGCAAGTACCACACTTGGTTTAATGAGAGTGAGAAACGAGGGTAAGCTCAGCATCGATCCCTCTGCTCATAAGACATAGCCTCACACTGACTCCCTAAAATGATGCTAAACCATTTCTAAGACTCGACCCTATGATAGTTCTAGCCCTTTCCTAATTTTTGGGAGAAGCCACTCGGCTAATGAGGTCTACAAACCATAGAATAAACAATTTAATGGGGAAGACTATCAACCCAATTTCCAATTTTAGACATGGCATATTTTACTTTTCTAAGTAAACATGCTCCTCATCATGTGAAATAAATAAAAATCGTTATCTTAATTAATATTACCAGCATAAGGTTTATTGTTACATTTCCTAAGTACAAACATAAAAAACTCCTTTGGTAAATAAGGTATTTACATTATTGCAATAACTATAACTACTCCAAAGAACAAAATCAACCCAAAACCGGATTACCACCGTAGCATGTTCATCCCCAAGCCTTCCAACACTAAAACACATTGGGCTTGTATGATTTCCTTCTCTATCAAGGGGGTGGGTATGAGATTACATCCTCTAACTAGATCCCCATTGGTTTTTGCCTACCAATAAGGATGGACCTTTCTATACATACAACCTTATATACCTAAGTGGTGGTCAACCACCTTAGGCAATTTATTACTACTCTCGGTGAATAGTTTCTGGGCATGGCTTCAAGAATAGCACAATGCCTTAATCTTGTCCCATTGTGTCAAAGGCATAGATATCACTAGTATCATTTACAAGTTTTTTGCTTCAATCATACAAAATAATTGGGTAAAACAATCATTTCCAAACAGTGTTTAATATAACTTTTCTAGCTAAATCTCAAGAACTATTTTTAAATAATCATTTTCTAACAATGTTGAAGATCACTTTTTTAGCGAGATTTCAAGAACTTCCATTTTTTAAATAATCACTAAATCACAACTTTGGTGTTTCCATTAACTTTTTATTTATTGGAAAGTAATACGAAGAAAAGTAAATGATTTATTGGCGGTATTTGGCTAAATTACATAAAAGATCATTGAAACACATGTAATTGATTCAATTAATTTTTGAATTGTTGGAAAGTAAGAAGAAGAAAACTAAACCATTTACTTACTACATTTGGCTAAGCTACGAAAAACATAATTGAAACACATGTAGCTTATAGGAATTACTTTTTTGAATAACTTTTAGATTACTGTTATAAAAATATTTTTCTGACTAATGTTATAAAAACACATGTAATTTATGCAATTTGTAAGGAAGGGAAAGATTGAAGAAAGAAAAGAATGTCTTTTTATTTTTATTTTGTTAAGGGAAGAGAATGTAAAGTTTGTGGGGGAAATTTGCATATGATGTGGGGAGAAGGGTTGGACTGGTGCGTTGCATGTGCTGCCCCAAATTTAGAGTGGTCAACCCCCTTAGCTCCCTTTAAGCCAATTTTCTTGTCCCCCTCCCCTTTCTCTTGTTATGCACACATACACATACAAAAAAAAAAGTAAAGATATAAGAATATTTAAAAAGTAACAAATAAATTAGTTTTAAAAATAATTCATTAGAATAAAAAACTTTGAAAAATCTTATACTAAAAATATTTTAAAAATATTCATTCAAGTGATAAAAATTTTGTGTTAATAGGAAAATTTGATAATAATTCATGATAAATCAAGATAAATTAATAATAATTTGATAAATTATTATTATTAAATTAAAAATATTATAAAATTAATAATAAATTAGAAAATTTGATAAATATTTAGGATAGTTTAAGGAAAAGTTGATAATAAATCTAAAGATCATTATGATTAGAATAAAATAAAAGTCAAGTAGAATCCATTTGAATAAACTTCTTATAATTGAGATCAATTCAAATTAACTAAGAAAAAATAAAGTTAAATTGTATTAATATATTTTTTAATCAAATAAATAAAAAATTGAGTAAAATAGATTAGGTATGTTTGTGCATGAGTATTTGAATATATACATAAGCAAAAACTTGAAATAAGACATGATCATGTATGTTTGTTAAGAAAATTTGGATATGTTACACTCTTCTTGCAATAAGAGTACTCTACTTATTTTTCTAAAATACTTGTTGCATAGACTGCCTTCAATAAGCCTTCCTTTGCTAACTTTATAATCCAAACCATACCTGAAACCCCATCATCTCTAGTGGAGAATTGTAAGTACAATTTGATCTATTGACAAAATCTTAAAGACCAAACAAGGCAAGTTGGGTTCCTTGTGTAACCAAGGGTCTTCAACTTCTATATCTTTACTACGAGACCTTACTTTCGTGCTCTCCACGCAAACCCTTCATTCATCTAGTACTATATGCTCTTATGTGTACTCCTAATGAAGAATACTTCATGCAAGATACCAAGACTTGTTTGACTTATGGGACTTGAACATTAATCAGTCTACAAGAACAAAGATGGGTCTAGCCTCCTCATATGTTCTCCACAACACTTTGTACTATTTGTAGCTTCACTTCAATGATTGGAATCAAAGAGTCAATATCTTGCGAAATTTTCTCTCTTGTAATATTTTCCAATATGCATCGAACCTCATAGATGAATGTCTTTGAGGTCAGATTGTGTGTCATCCCTACGTAGCCTATGTGATTAATCGTACATGCCCCAGTATCCTTGGCTTTCCAATTATTGTACAAAGGTCTCTAATGCATCAAGACTTGGAATGTGAACAACAAAGTCTTATTTTTTAATATTCTCTATTCTTCTAATGACTCCACTAATGAAAGCTTTGCGCTCTTTTTTTGCAATCATTTCTCGCTCTTTGCACCTTTCACTTGTATGTGTCATCGAGACCTAGAAATATTCACAAAAACTTAAATTAAATTTTTTAATAAATTAATATAAGTATTTCTTAAGATAAATGTTAGTAATTAATTAATTTTAATAAAATGTAAATTTGATCATCATTATTCCAATAAATTATCATAGCATATAGACTAATCCTTGCAAGCTAATACTTTGTCATCTTGTAAGAAAATTATTGAGATATATTATATGTAGATTTCTAACCTTTTATAGTATATAATAAGCATTAATTCTAGGATATTTCTAGCCTAAGCATGCTAGTATATGAGAAAAACATGTTAAATCATGGCTAGTACAACATTGCCAATACTATACAATATGGCTATGTAAGCCGACTAAGCATAATTTATGAAAATCTTTCACTTCATTTTCTAAACATCATTTCCAACTAAATGTTTATCTCATTCTCTACATGGTGCAAGGTGCAAGTGTACTACACCAATCTAACATCTTTCCTATCACCTTGGGATATATTTTCTTTGATCCTAGACATGTTGATGAACGATGTATGCAACTTGACACCAATGTATTACTATCCTATCAGATATTTTTTCATGGCCCTAAATACGTTGTTATAGAATACATGCAAAATGACACCAAGTTGTTTACTAAGATCTAGCTTTTTTTGTTCCTGACATACATTTTTTCCTAATAATATAAGAAACTTGAGTGATGAGAAACTATAGAATTTGCATGAAATTCAAAAAACTAAAAATGAGGAAGCATTGAAAAGGTTAGCAAGCTATTATTAAACATAGTTGAAGTTTGAGCATATCATGAATAAGCCTGCTAGAGTTTTTGAAGATGATGAATACCAAGTCAATTTAGAATTGGTGGTTGATTTTAAACATATTAAGATAATTATCTTTGTGGGTGATGAGTATAATCAAACATTGTTAGAGCTATGTTAAGAATTTCAAGATATATTTTCTTGGGAGTATTGCTGACATCAAAGGCTTTGACCCAAAAAATGTAACGAGCAAGATATATAAGAACTAGGGGTTAGACACCCACTCACATTGACCAGGGTATATAAGGTGTAAGAGTCCCAGTTTAGGGCAACTAGTTATTATCAAGGACATACTCTTCACCTTCATCTTCAGCTTCCATGACTTCCTCCTCCCTTGTTCCCTCTTTTTTGTCTTTCTCTCTCCTCTTCTAGTTTTTCTTTCTCTTCTTCCTCCTCTCTTTCTCTCTCTTCAACTCATTCTCCTCTCTTGTCTGATCTTCATTCATTATAAGCGAATTCAGAGCATCAAGCTTTGGTCCTTTTTTCTTTCCTCTTTTCAAATCCCAAAACTCTCATTACTCAGGTTAGAGGTACAAGTACAGTAAAGAAGAACCATAGTTAGTCTCAGCTTTTTGGAGGAAGCAAGAGCTATGGCTGGAGACTTAGACATATCTAGAGGTAAAACTAGCTTAGCCGTTCATCGCTCCTTTTTGTGCAAATTTTAGGGGTTCCAAGCCACGTTTAGAGACTCAGGAGTTAGAAGAGGGCAAAAATCTCAATTACTTTTTGCCTTAGCCCTCCTTCTCTCTCTTCTCCTGCAAGCTGCCATGGCTACCAGCCCCTATAACCCCCAAGATCTTGCTCTAGCCACCTCCAGGACATCAGCTACTACTTGGACTTGATCCCCCACATCTCTAATAGCAGATTGAGTACCCTAGAGGCCAGGAAAGCCCAGCCCACAATTTGCGGCGCAAATTGCACTATTTCTCCTACTCTCTCTTGCACCTCTGCCATAGCAATCAGCCTCTTCCCTGGCTTCTCTACTCCTGGGAAAAGTGGCGGAAGCTCTTGACCACATTTTGGACATCCCTCCTTTATGACCTTTGAGCCCTACACGCTAAAAACTCTATTTCACACTATCTAAGACAGCCATTAAAGCTCAGCCCAAGCTCACAAATCAGCCCAGAACCTCTAAAGGATCACCCATTAGGAGATCTTCTAGCCCGTTTTACCCCTTTTACATAGATTGAAGACGTGGATCTCAACATGCAGGGAATTCTTGTGGGTAGCCATGAAAGCTCCATTTGAAGCTTTTTGTCCTTGAAGTTCAAGTTTGGGAACAAACATGGGAGCGCCCATTATCAGTGGAAGCATTCGAACGCTTGAAGGCTTCATCCATTGGAGTACTCCAATCCATTGAGCTTGCTTGATAGAGAAATTAGCATCACGGTAGATTATGCTTCAACTATCTTCCCCAAACACTCAAGAGGTATGTCAATCTAATCTTAATCTCTCATCTAAATCCATTTGCTAAGCTTAATTCCTTTTGTTGAAGAGTTTAAGGTTGCATAGACTTTGCTAGTTCAATCCTTCATTGTATGCTTGTGCCCATTGAAATCAATACCACATTTACCTCCTAATGCATCATTACTAATCCTAAATAAATTGTATCTACTACTGATATTAATCCCTTCTTGATCTTGTATGTCTTGGATTAATCCCAAGTGATTATAAATAGGCATTGTAAATGGGTAAATAGCATCTAGTGACTCACTGGACTACCAAGGTAACCCCTATCCAAGCTCTTGCTCATCCTTGCATCTCGCCAAATGACCCGATGTTTCTTTCCAATGCATCTCATGCTATTTTCTTAATAAATTTCTTCTATGTATGCTTTGGCTAAGGAAAAAGGCTGATGCCAAGTGAGATGGTAAGCCAAAAGAGAGGTGATACTACAAGATATAAGCCTTATACCGACGTTAAAAGCGACGAAAATGCAAATAACAAAATTTGCCCCCGTCGTCGCAAAAAGCGTTGTTATTGGCGACGCCATAGAACAATCGGTATCAGCGTCGCTATCAACGTCGATATCAGCGTCGCATTTGTGACGCTGATACAGATGCCAATACCGATGCTAATAGCGATGGTTTGCGACAAAAATAACGACACCAATAACAATGCGAGCAGTAAAATTTGCGACACTAATAGCGACGGTAACAGGGGGAAAAAAATTTTGTGGCCATACAAAATAGTTTCTACACTATGTACAATGTGCTTGCAAACAAAAACAAAGTATATTGAAATCATAACACTGATACATGAAATAAATATATGATCACATAATAAGCGATTGGTACAATCATGACAAGATATCACTAATACATAGAAAATTTCTACATAGATCAGGCAACCAAAAAATAAAGGTGTGTGAGCTCTAGGGATCCAAGGGCGAGCTACATATCCTCACCCTCCGAAAGCTCATCTCGCCGCAAAGGAGCATCGAACAGACTCTACAAAAAACCAAACAAGAACACATCAGTCCACCATACAATAATGCGTTCTAATTAAACATGGTAACTACGGACAAGAAAGATGAGTGACTTACAGGACTGTCGCATCTATACAATCGGTCGATCAATGAAGTGCGACCGTGCCTCTCTGCATATCGAGTCTCAAGGCCAGTCGGATCGCGATTTGTAAAGGAGTGCTGCAAAGAAAATAAAATGCTAACTGTTAGAAACATGATTGTCAGTACAAAGGATATTGCAAAAAAATCAACAAGCAAAACAAAAGAAAAACTTACAAAGTCCTCCAAATATGTCCTATGGCTGCCACTCCCAAGATGATGGACTACTCCAACCTTGAGTCGTGCCCTCGCCACCTCACGCTGCTGACTCCAACATCCTGGAGAATTTGTATCCTCCTCCCTCAGTCGACGCCAGTCGTCTGCATCTAACCACTCGGGCTTTGCAGCCCCACTTTTGATTGCCTTGCGCACGTTGGATCGTCTGTGTGACATATATGCACGCATTCAATCCATCATCCAGCCCGTAGAAAATCTATCTACTGAGCCTGGAACCAGAAAATCCTCATGCAAGGATGCTACTATGTAGTCCTTGCTCCCCTCCAATATGTTCTTCCAATGATCTAAGACGTTGTGCTGAAAAACTTGTTGGCACAACTCTCTCATGCGAGCCATCACCCTCCTTCCCTCATCATTCATGATGATGGCTCCTGACCTATCATCGACTAGATATTCGTATCCCCCTCGGGTCTGCCTAAGATGGATCCTCTTCCATCTATGTCTATGCTCCTGGGCATATCCAGGAGACCCCTGTGCATCTAGTATACCGATCGGGGTAATATCTCTCGGAGTGGTACCCATAGGGGTGCCACCTACTACTCACAGCTGAGCAAAAGCTGAAGTAACTAGAGTAGACGACCCCACAGGTGTGACAAATCCTAGAGGTGACGCAACTCCAGCTGAACAATGAGACGGAGACACCACATTCGTGCCTCCACAGCATCCACCTGAGCCTGAGCCATGCTCCCTGGAACTGCCACGAGAGTGAGAAGTCGCACCTGTATCCTGTATCGATCACACGCTCACTACATCTGTATCTCTACAGCATCCCCCTGACCCTGAAGCACTCCCTCCCTCTGGCCCAAGTCTAGAGCGTCAAGCTCGTCTGCTTGAAGCTGAAGCATCCGATCACACTGAAGTAGATCTAGCAGAGTGCCCTGACGAAGATCGAGACAGCTCCTAGTCTGCCATATCTCTGAATCTCGTGATTTGGTATAGAGACATGCGTGTGAAGATATCCTATAACTCCTCTTTGCTCATCCCTCGACTCATCCTGAAAATGTCACCTGCACAGACAAAAAATGATGTTAGAATAATCAATTTAAATCATACAAAGCACAGTAATATAAATCCTAAAAAAATATCTCACTTAAAATGCATATCTTATGTACCCTTATAAGCGATTGGTCAACAAATTGAGTAAGTGGATACTCCAAGTATGAAGTATCCTATAGTCCCATGTCAATCTTCTGACACAACTCGCATACACTGGAAGGTTGATAGACATATCACCACAAAAGGATGAGTCCACCTCATTCTCAAAGAATTCTTGGACTCTTGTATTTCCATCATTGTTAGTCGATACTAGCTCCAAGCTTTCGATGGCCTCCATCCCTTGCAATATCAACCCCTCTATTTGCATATTATCTTCATCTATGCTCGGAACATCGCTTTGATCATATACTCTCGCACTTCGGGGAGTTGAAGGTATAACATACCACCATCGAGGTTGTCGGGGGTTTGGATAGAAGATAAACTATTCATAAACACGTACAAGAGAGTTTAAACCATTGTGACATAAACCATGTCGTAATACAATTAACAAACAAATGAGTCTATGCACCTGTTCACAATGGGCTGGCAACACAAAGGTGTCGCACAAATCCGTCCTTTTTTTTTGGAATCTATTTCAAGAAATCCAGATGGACCTCGTCAAACTGTTGCTCTAGCTCCTCCAAGTATCACTTTGAACCATTGCACATCGAATAGTATCATGGAGAAGCTACGGTAATCCACTGTAATAATACTTTGCAAGTTTCCAAAATATTCCATCTCATCCACAACCGTGTTTGGATCCGTTGCTCGTCACCGGCTCTCTTGCTCGAACCTTGCCATGATACCACAGTTCATTGTGGAGTGCATTTTATCAATACGCTCCACGCAAAAATGCTATCCGTGCGACCACGCTGCACTATTTATTTTGTATTGTATATTGAAACACTCAAATTAGATGTCGCATATAAAATTTAGATACAACAAATCCTAAACACCTCATCACCTTTGGACTACATCCCCTCGAGAATTTCCACTCCTCCATTGAGACCTCTGTCCCTTCGCGAGACGCTGCGGTCAAAGCTCCATGCAACCATCGCATTGACATGAACCGCGGCATCTCCTCCATGCCCTCGGGATATTGAACCGTTCGATGACACGTACTACATCAGAATTCATCTCTCGCTTCCTCTCGATCTTGCCTAGTGATCTGTACTTAGCGAGCCACGTCTCTATAGAGGCATGGTGCAACATATAAAAGTGATTCACCTTCTCCTCCATTGAGGCATCCATTCTTTTTTCTACCCCATTTCTAGCCACCACATCTCCAATCAGCAACCATAGCATTTCGTTGTCTGGATCCACCGTTGGTAGCCATTGTGAAATATGCACTAGCGCCTCAGACACCAACCAACCTTCAACCATGCTACCTGCTGGCCGAGCTCGTTGTCGCACAAAGCCTTTCAGGGATTTCATGAAGCGCTCCAAGAAGAACATCCATCGTGTATGGACAGGTCGAGCAATCTCCACTTCATCTACAAGATGCACAAGAAGGTGGATTTGTATTGTGAGCATGCTGGTGGGCAGGTATTTCTCAAAGAGACAGACCGTCTCCACTGCTCCCCGCCTCATGGATTCAATAGAGGATGTCTTAATCTCCTTCTGTGAGATCCATTGCACCAAATTCGACAACCTGTAAATGGCCCCGCATATTTTTGGAGTAAGACATCCTGCGATCGCAATCGGCAGTACAAACTACCACAAATGAGAAAGCATTATGAATAATGGCTACACTCCAAATAGCAAAATGTGCATGCCAATTACAATCCATTCGTAGTACAAACCTGACATATCTTATGCCAGTCATGGAATTTTAGCCCTGATAATTGGTCGTCTTTAGAAAATGCAGACCTGAGAGAACGCATCATACCCGTCGAAGTGCGAGGTAGCTGCACGCGACCATCAATACTCGACTGCGGCCAAAGCGCCTCCATCTTACCTATCTCCTTCAAATCCATTCGTTCCCCTATAGTGTATCTCTTTCCTGTGATGTGGTCCCATAGCAAGCTACCCACATTCTTGAAAATATGCATGGGATCCAACAAGTGGTTGACCTGTAAGTGGGTCCAATATGGCAACTCATAGAAAACTGAGAACCGCCTCATTCCGTTTGGATGTGATTCCACGTGGACCATTTTCAGCTCGTACCATTGCGGCGTTCATACGTGTTGGAGATCATCCAAGAAAACCTTCCCTGAGTTCATGATCCTCTGGTAAGAAAGCAGCGTGTCCTTGATATACCATCTTTTTCATGGTTTGTGACCTTTGGGAGTCTAACTGTGGCCTGCATAATGGACATGCATGATAACCTGAGGTAACCAGACCCGTTCCAACACCAGGACCCAGTGAGAATACAAGCTTGAATGAGATAAAATATAGATATTACCAATGAGAACGAAGGTCTGTTCACCTGAGCACTCTTCGAATCCCGAAAATTCATACATCGCCCACATGAGAATGGCTCGAATATTGGCTGACCATCGCGCCTGCTCATATATGATATTTCAATAACCTGAAAAAAATCATAAACACCTTGAAAAAGCACAAATGTTTTTAATAATAGTGCCGAAAAAAAATCAACAATGCATATGTACAAGGTACTTGAACAACTTGGTCACACTCGTATCGCTCTACTCGTATTTTGCTTGCTTACTTAAGAGTGTAAGCAGTGTCTTCAGGCGAGATACTCAGCACCCATCATATAATGATATGGATGCTTCCTCTTTAAGTGGATCAGAAGTCTCGACATCCATGGGAATCAATGCATCGATCATTGCCTCCATCTTAGGCTCCAAGCTTGTAGGTAGGTCTGGAAGGTTGCCTGTCTCCTCTGGCATTGACGGTATAGATTGGCCTTGCAAGTGGTGGATTGGGTCATGCACTCCATCCATCACACACCCACGAACTCTTCTAATTGGCCGCAAAGGGTGCACTCCTCCTTGGGACGAGACATCACCTCCCTGGATAGAAAATTTGCCAGTGAGATCCAATCTTATTGTATATGGTATTCAATTAGCTTGCGAGTACAATGCATAATTGATATCAACTTTTCTTACCGTTTGTTGAAAATCCGCAATCACCTGATCAATGATCTCAGATTGAAACTCACCAAATCGTTGTACGTGTTCTATAGACAATCGACGTTTTTGTCTAATTGCCAGCTTGCATTGAGAGCAAGTACATGGGACACGCTGATTAAGATATGCCTCGCGATCTTGAACAACAGGACCTTCATCATTTTCCATTTTGTCTATGTTACAACAAACAATTTGTTTTTGTTATCGTTATTTTTTTTTCTTAAATTGTTATCCTCTCATTCCATCTCTCTTTTTTTTTCTTTCTTAAATTGTCATCCTCTCCTTCCATCTCTCTCTCTTTTTCTACGTTACAAGTATGACCACGACCACGACCACGACCACCACAACCATGACGATGACTACGACCACGACTATGATTATGATGACCATCACCATGACTACAACCACGACCACGACTACGACCATGACCACAACCACGACCACGACCATGACGACCGTGATTATGGCTAGATTGCACTCACTAAGAATAGGATTGGCGATTCACCTCATCTTCTCTCCATCATCAATAGAATTCTCATTTACCATTTACAACTCACCCATCTTCTCTCCACACTATTGCACACTACAATCTCTACGAGGGCATGAGATTGGGATCTCCAGAGATACCAAAGCATGATCTCTAGCTTGATGGTTACATATATACTACTACTACTCATGGAATAAACCTTAAAATAGTTATTATGCTCAAATATATTCTTGTTAGAGCATAAATTTGTTCCTAAGACTATTCTAAGGAAGAAATAGGGTTAATGATAAAAGAGTGTCCTTCCTTGCAAGTGATTTTATATTATATTTATTAATTAAAATTGATAGTTGAAGATGATTTTCCTAAGAGATCTTGTGGTGATGCTGTTTAAGTTTTGCGAAGCATATATATGAATTATGCTGTTTTAGTTTTCTGTATTTGTCTTTTTAAGAAGAGATTGATTTTTATGGAATATCCAAAGTTATTTTTGGGATTACGTTATGAAAAATGAATGTTTTTCACACTAATAGGCTGATTGCCTTCGTTGTATATTTGCGTGGTGGAGGCTAGGACAAGCCCCATGTATGAGAGGTCTCTTTGCAAGAAGAACATTATGCTAGGAGGCACAAGTATGCTAGGGCTCTCTAGCCATATATCCATTAGGTTTGTTGAGGATCGGCCTAACCCCTATGAGCCTAGGATGAGCTTATTGTAAGGTCCTATTTACTTTTCTCTCTTTCTCTCCCTCTCTCATTTCCTCTCCCTCCCTTTCCATGACCCTCTCTTTCTCTCTTTCCCTATTAGGTTTAATGATTTTTCTCTCTTTTTCTCTCTCAAATTTCTTTTTCTCTCTCCTCTCCATCTCTCATTTCCCTTTCTCCCTTTCTCTCCCTCTCTCATTTCCTCTCCCTCTCTCACCCTCACCCTCTCTTTCTCTCTTTCTCTCTTTCTCTATTAGGTTTAATGATTTTTTCTCTTTTTCTCTCTCCTCTCCCTCTCTCATTTCCTTTTCTCTCTTTCTTTCCCTTTCTCATTTCCTCTCCCTCCCTCACCCTGACCCTCTCTTTCTCTCTTTCTCTATTAGATTTAATGATTTTTTTTCTTTTTCTCTCTCCTCTCTCTTTCATTTTTTCTCTCTCCTCTCCCTCTCTCATTTTTCTCTCTCCTCTCCCTCTCTCTTTCTCTCCCTCTCTCTCCTCTCTCATTTCTTTTTCTCTCTCCTCTCCCTCTCTCATTTCATTTTCTCTTCCTCTCCCTCTCTCATTTCCTCTCCCTCCCTTGCCCTCACCTTCACCCACACCCTCTCTTTCTCTCTTTTTCTATTATGTTTAACATCTTCTCTCTCCTCTCATTCTCTCTTTTTTTCTCTCTCCTCTCCCTCTCTCATTTTCTTTTTCTCTCTTCCTCTCCTTCTCTTATTTCTTGTCCCTCCCTCTCCCTCTCTCATTTCCCTATTATGTTTTCATCTCCCCCCCCCCTCCCTCTCCCTCTCCCTCTCCCTCTCTCATTTCCTCTCCCTCTCTCATTTTCCTATTATGTTTAATGTCTCCCTCCCTCTCTCTCTCCCTCTCCCTCTCTCATTTCTCTATTATGTTTAATGTCTCCCGCTCCCTCTCTCATTTCCTCTCCCTCCCTCTCTCTCCCCCTCTTTTTCTCTCTCCCTCCCTCTTCCTTTCCCATTTCCTCCCCCTCTCCCTCTCCCTCTCTTTCTCTCTCTCTCCCTCCCTCTCCCTCTCTCATTTCCTCCCTCTCCCTCTCCCTCTCCTTCTCTCTCATTTCCTCTCCCTCTCTCAATATACACAAATTATACCATAAAAAATAAAAAATAGAGAGAATACACTCTCCCTCCCTCTCGTTCTCTCATTTCATCCCCCTCCCTCTTCCATTTCCTCCCTCTCCCTCTCCCTCTCTTTCTCTCTCTCTCTCCCTCCCTTTCCCTCTCTCATTTCCTCCCTCTCCCTCTCTTTCTCTCTCTCTCCCTCCCTCCCCCTCCCTCTCTCATTTCCTCCCTCTCCCTCTCCCTCTCCCTCTCTCTCATTTCCTCTCCCTCTCTCAATATATATACACAAATTATATAAAAAAAAGTAAAAGAGAGAGAGAATGACTCTCCCTCCCTCTCCCTCTCTTTCTCTTTCTCTCCCTCCCTCTCCCTCTCTCATTTCCTCCCCCTCCCCCTCCCTCTCTTTCTCTTTCTCTCCCCCTCTCTTTCTCTTTATCTCCCTCCCTCTCCCTCTCCCTCTCCCTCTCTTTCTCTCTCATTTCCTCTCCCTCTCTCAATATATACAAATTAAACCCTAAACAAGTAAAAGAGAGAGAATGGACTCACCGTAAAGATTTGCAGGAGGGTTTGGCGGCTCCTCTTCGCGACGGCGTCTCCTCCTCTCCTTCGCGAATGGCGGCAGCGGTAGCGGCGGTGGAAAGCCTTCTTCCTCTCCCTCTCTCACCCTCTATGCAAAACGGTCGCTCTCCCTCTCAAAATGTTTCACGAATGCGCGAAATGAAACACGCTCGAGTTTCGGCCCGCTTTTTTTTCTCTATGGGGCGTCGCTATTAGCGTCGCATTTGCGACACAAATAGTGACGCTGCTATTCCTGCATCGCTACCCACCGTCGCTATTCTTGTGTTTCCTTGTAGTGTGACCCTCCCTTACCGCTTAAGACCCTAAAGAAATGCACAACCCGGCCCAAGGGAATGTTTGCCCACCTTCCGGTGATCCAAAGTCCAATACTTGTATGCGGGTGTAGGTACTTTCCTATGGTCACCACCTCTCCCAATGAAATGATCCCCCTTGGACACCCTTTTAATGCAATGGTACCTATGTATGACACTTGAAGTGTATGTAGTGAAAAGAGATGTATGGCCTTAAGTTTCACTTATGCAGTCATAACATAGTAGATGGACATGCAAATGTGCTTGGGATGGTGATCAATATGCTCAAGATGTTATTTATGATGTTTCTCATGCCCCTTTGTCTATGAGCCATTCATATAGTGCTTTTGCATTAAGGGATAGTCAGTCCTTTTAGTCACAATCAATCAAGAAAGCCATAAAGTTTCAATTACGAAAATTATTATATTATACCTGGGAGTGAACCCTTATAGCTCATCTTGAAGAGGGCTTTGTCCCCTCTAGTTTGAATAAAAAATCTCCCCAATCAAAGCTATGGTTTGAAAATTATGGCCATTGTGCACTAAGGTTACTCTAGACAGGATGCAAACCACTCTAAGATAGACACAAAAATCCAATTGCAGAAAATTTTGATCATTTGTTGTCACAAAGCTTAATAAAGTATCTCAAAGAGGGATTTCTCCCCTCTGATTTGAATAAAAAATCTCACCAATTGGAGTTTTCCATCAAAAGTTACACCCCATTTATTAATAGTGGGTCCTTATGGACTGCATCCAAGTGGCTAGCTAGAAAGGCAAAAGTAAGGCCCATGAAGATTTCCAAAATGAGTTTAGAGACTCTAGGACCTCCATGAATGATAAAATTAGCTTGACACAAAACCATGGTGATATGCATGAGGAAGTGCATGGTATGGATTTCTATAGCCTGCTCAACCACGCCTTATATCAGCATGAGCTTCACCTGATGGAGAATAATGACATGGTCACCAACCAGTGCCAAATGATGTCCAAGTTTTGATGGAACCATTGAGAAAATGGCTCTCTCAAACTCTAGGACTCAGTAAACCTTGGAACAACTCACCACTCTTGTAGCTCAGCTAGCTACAACTTCATCCCAAGAGAAGAAAAATGAATCCAAGTGCAAATCTCAAGGCCCTCCACTATCACTAGAGCCACTTATAAAAATTACATGGTGCAACAAACAAAAAATCTGAGAAAGAGATAGAGAGTACACAACAAATAAGAGGACAATTTTAAAAAAATTCTTTATCTCCAAACAACAAATATAAAGATGGCTCTATCCACCCATGCACTTCCATTCTGAAGCTTAGATGGCGATCTAGACAGAAGATAGGTGAAGATTGTAAGGCTAGCTTAAACAACTCTGACTGGGTGAAAGATAGATGATGGATGGTTATGAAGGGGTTTAGCTTTTATAGCCTGCGAATGTGGTTAGATCGGCCTAACTGACCTACCATATGAGCCTTCACTAGTCGGCCAGGGAATATTCCCTTTATTGTTGGGCCAGGGGCACTGCCCCTAAACCCCCACTAGGGGGGCCACTGGCCCCCTTGGGACCCCTCCGCAGAGGGCCACTTCCACGGCCCCCAAAACCCAAAATAGGCACAAAGCAATCAGATGGGCACAAACATGAGTATTTAGAGTAGTGTTACCACCAAGGTCGAGTGATCCGATGGAGTAAGGGTTATTACATTACTGAGGAGCAAGACAGATCTTTCACGTGGGATATTAAGGTCTATTGCCCCCATTTTCATAGGGTTCTTATTAGCGTCCTTGTTAAGTTTAGTAAGGAATATGGAATTGTACTTGTCATACATCCTCTCTCTCGGCTCGACTTTGACTACCATAAATATGAGTAGGATGATTGGTATGGCATGGCCTGTGAATGAAGAATAGGTCTATATTTTGTATTTTGATGAAGCTTTACAAGGGCTCACTAAGCATGTGAATGTCAATATGGTTATTAAAAAACCCCGACATAGAGTTGTTAATGGAAGTTTATTTAGCCATTGGTTTCACTAATAACATGATAGAATACAAGGCCTAAATCATGGGACTGAGTATAGCCCAACTTGATGGTATCCACCATTTATTGTTGGTGGAAGGTGACTTGTAGTTAGCGATCAACCAATTGAATGGGACCTATAGTGTGAGGGATCCCATTCTACAAATGTATCATCATGTAGCCTTGGATATACTTCAGATTTTTGAGACAATGATCTGTCAGTTAGTTTCTCGTGTGGAACCGCTTTGCAGATTCGTTGAAAATTATACCTTTATTGAGGAAAGAGGGCCATTTATTTTGCATTGCACTTGTTGATTTCATAAGGCCAAGAGAGCCATGTGTTTGTTTGGTGTGAGTGTAGTTAATGGTTTCTTATGTTAGTGCTATACTAAACAAATTCGATGGAGCACCTAGAGCAAGCCTCTTACTGTGCAAAAGCTTCTTGTGGCCAAGGCCAAGTGATGTCCTTCCTTTATGAGTTATTTTCCTTTGTGCTATATATGTATATGTATTTGGGGGGAATTTTCTTCTTTTGGGGACCGGCAATTCAAGGCATGAAGTCCTAGGGTTTGATTCGGTATATTTGGGGGAGATCTGAGCAATTATCTGCCTCTCATGTAAAGGCATTGTCATGCATTCAAATATTTGTTTTGAGGCAGTCCTTAGTGACCCTATGCTGCTAGCCTGCTAGGTAGCTATTTCTAGGAGCTTTTGCTAATTGTGAGGCAATTAGGTAAGCGTACCAAAATAAAGACAGAAATTGATAAATATCTTTAGAAACTAGTATATGGAGGTGTGTAAAAAGGGGTTCTAATACTTGAAAAAAAGAAAAGAATGCAAATATAAATTCAAAGAGCAGATGATCATTGCCTTTTGAAGGCATGGTAGGTTCCTTGATGAGTCAAGACCTGGGGGACCGATGTCTTGTCTTTTTGGGGGTGACATTTAGGCAAAAAATAAATAAGGATGGTTGGAGAAAAATAAAAGTAAGAGTGAAAATAAAAGTAAGCAAAGGAAGAAAAGGATTTAATGTCACCTTACGATAGCTTGGTAGGTTCTTGGGTACCAAGACAAAACTTGAGGCCGATGCCCTATTCTCCTTGGGTCATAATACACTCAGCTCCCTCCTTTTTACATGCTCGAGCATCAAGTCCTGAAGTCTAAAAAGTGATAAATAAAAAGTATCTGAAAATTAAAAGCTAGGCTATAGGAGTCCCTGCCTAGTAGGAGTTATTGGTCTAATTGTCCTCGGTCCATTAGGTAGGTTGACGAGCACTTAGAATGAATCCTTTGATAGTTTTTTTAAGTCGGTCTATGTTGGAGAAATTGGTCAATGACTAGCTCTAGACTTCATATCAATTTATCCTTAGTATGTCGCTCATGGATCTTCATGCCTTGATTTTGTCAAGGGATAGGGTAAGAGTTGTGTTCATGTTTTGTTATGTATTCTTCTTTATAGCAGCTTGATGCTCTTTATGGTTTATTGGTGTGTAGATCAGTTCGTGGATTTGATAGGTTGAGTTGCCCTATCCCATGGTTGCCAATGAAAGTAAGATTTTAAGCCCAGAAAGAATCCAAAATTATGCCAAATTTTGTCAAATTTGTTAGAAATCCAGCTCCACCCGTCAGTTTGTCTTGGTGTGTAACCGACATCTGTGATGACAGCTACTGTGTATAGCTGTCTCCATGTGACTACATTAAATAATTCGGGTTAGTAGTTTGTCAGTGACTTGACTAGAGTTAGCCAGTCTAGTCAGTTTAATTTACTTTATATTTTATTGGGTGGTTTAGTGTCATGCTGATAATGAAGAAAAGACATTGAGAGTCTGAAGGCTCATGGATATGGAGTTTTTCCCTGTCTCTCTCTCTCTCTCTCATCTTTTAACATGGTATCAGAGCACTCAAAAGACTGGGCTCTGTGGAGTAGAGCATTGCAGAAGATGACTTCAAGACTGACCTGAAGGGCTGGAAAAAGAAGAGGACTGACTGTCATTTTCACCATTTTGGTCACACAGAGGTATGCATTGTTGAAGGAGACCAGCCATTGATCAAGAGGTTGTTGGTGACCCTGCTGGAGCATTTGAAAGGCCCTATTGAGCCTATGCAAGCCTTGTATAGGCTTAGATCAGCCATTGTGTACAGCAGCAACCCCTGCTGAATCTGCGTGAACTGCGCCTGTAGGGTTGAATGGACTGCAACCTGTCAAACATCAAATGGGGCACTTAAACAAGACCCATAAGGCATGTATGCTCACTCTTGAAGGTACTTGAAGAGTACAAGAAGCAAATGCTTGTGTGGGAGCTCTGTTATGAGCTGGAGTAACAGACACAGACCTGTAATCAGTTCTGAACTACTGTGAAAATGAATGGATAGCATGCATTCAGTCATTATTGACATACAGAAGCTTTGTGCTACACTCAGAAGGCATCTTTAAAGCACAAGAATGTGTCAAAGCATGTATACATTGGATCAAATGTCTTGGAGCTGAGATTTCTTGCCTAGAACACTCAGATTTGAAAGCCATTGACAGGCTGGAAACTGTCATACACAGTGAATAGCAAGCATTGTATCTTGCTGAAGCAATACATGTCACTTTGGAGCTTCTATCACCTGTATGAATTGACATATGCATGCTGAATGTATGGAGGATTGTGGAAAGCATTGGATGTTGTTGAATACTCAAATCTAGACCTGAAATAATTGCCTTGACAGTGCTTGGGCTGGTTATGAATAGTCATGGTTATGAGCAATCATGTATTCCTTGACAGTGATTAATGAAGACAGGTTGTCTATGCCTACCCAAATGCTCATGTATTGAACCTATCACTTCAAAGCAAATGTATAACATGATTTAAGACTTTTTGGAGCTGCTTAAAGCTTGTTATGCTAATTTTTGGTTGACTACAACCTGCAACCAAATTAGTTGACACTTGTACTTGCTAGTTATGCACTGTTTTGTGCTTCTATGCCTATGTATGGCTTGAGACATGTACTAGAAGCTATCTGGGAAGTTCTAGGACATGTATGCATGTTGTTTTTGGACTTGAAATTGTTGCTGGTTATACACAGTCTACAGTTTTCAGACTGCAACTTTGGTCCTGGCAGTGAGGTTGCAGGAGTTTAAACTGAAGCAAATACATTGCATATGTATTGACTATTTTACCTATGGGTTAGACCATTTTTTTTGGGACTTTTTTGGGTTACCAATGGGCTGAAATACCCTAGTTTTTTATTGCAATTAATTGCAGAAAACTGTCATAAACAGTTAAGGTCTGAACTTGGTCAGTCATACTTGTTGGCTTGCAGGTAGTCAAGCATCTGGTAGACATAGTCTATTGCATCATGGCTAATGCACATGGGACTAATAATATCACTCAGATAGTTGGAGAGAAGTTAGACAACAAGAACTTTGCATTATGGAAATTCAGAATGAAGAACTTTTTAGTTGGCAGGGGTTATTGGGATCTATGTACAGGAGATGAGGCTGCTCCTGAATTGCCTGCAAACAAATCCAACTAATGAACAGAAAAGAGCTCATATGCTATGGAATGAGAGAGCATGCAAGGTGATGCATTGGTTTTCTCTATGTATATCTGATGCTATGGTAATTCAAATCACTGGATGTGAAACTCCGAAGGATGCTTGGGACAACTGATGAAAAATTATGAAACCATGACACATGCACGAAAGATCCAGTTGAAATAGTAGTTCAACAACATGTCTAGGAATGGCAAGAGCATCCAGGTGTATACCACAGAGATTAAGACCATAGCTGATCAACTTGCTACCATTGGCTCAAGTGTATCAGAAGATGATATGATTGTTGTTGCCTTTGAATGGATTAGGGAAAGAGTACAAAGCTTTTGACACATCCATTTTTGTTAGAGAAGAGCCCCCTACCTGGTAAGAGCTAGTTGCTTTGTTGATGCATGAGGAGGTCAAGCTTGATTTGAATACAAGCTCCAGTGTATCTCAGAGTAGAGACACTGTGTTATACTCTAGCCAGCATGGCAGAGGATTTAGAGGTCATGGTTCATTTCGAGGTTGTGGTGATACTCGTAATGCTTATGGACAGCAGTAGCAGCAGGGTAATTGGCATGGTGCAAATACACAAGGTCAATGTGGATCTGGTGGATTTAGAGGCAGGGGGAGATCACCCCGAGGTAGAGGTGGTGGATCTGGTTCATGGCAGTCATCTGATCAGTCCAACAGGGACAAGGATTGCATTATTGTGGCAGGTATGGGCACATTGCAAAGGATTGCTACAAGAAGCAGGGAGATATGAAGGCAAAGGGCAGATAGCATGGGCACTATGCATCTTCCAGTGGTGCTCCTGATGAGCAAGTTGATAGACTATTTGCCATGCATCATGTATCCAAAAATGCATCGAAACATAATAGAGATGATAGATGGTACATTGACTCTGGAGCATCAAACCACATGACACCACATGGAGAGTGGTTTGATGAGATGGTTGCAGGTACACATGGTCATTTATGTACTAGGGATGACACCCAACATGACGTAAAGCATAAAGGGATTGTTCCTCTCATGATGCCTTATGGCAAGAAGAAAGGCCTGCATGATGTATTACATGTACCGACCATAACAAAGAATCTTTTGTCTGTGGGTCAAATGGTAGAACAGAATCTGCAAGTGAGATTTAACAAAGATGGATGTTTCATTGAGGAGTATGGAAATGGCTGCAAGTTAATTGCCAAGGGCAGAAAGGATGGCAGGATGTTTACTTTGGATGCGACCATTCCGGGACTTAAGGCATCCATGTTTGCTCATGATGAGAGTGCCATTCGGGATGTAGAGATTTGGCACAAGCGGATTGGACATGTCAATGTACAAAAGCTGAAATCTATGCAGCAGAAGGAAGTAGTACTTGGATTACCTAAATTCAAGTATAATGACTTTGGTCATGTATGCCTTGCATGTCAGTTTGGGAAGCAGGCACGGTTTTCGTTCATGAGACATGTAAAAAACAACACTAGGCCTTTACAGTTGGTGCACTCTGATGTCTGGGGTCCTCCACATAATGCTTCGTTTGGAGGTGCACGGTATTATGTCTCATTTATTGATGATTTCAACATGTACACTTGGCTTTATGTTTTGAAGCATAAAGATGATGTGTTTGATGCATTCAAAGATTTCAAGAACCATGCAGAAAATGAGTTGGGCTGCTACATATCATGTTTGAGATCAGATGGAGGAGGTGAATATGTCTCTAATTACTTTGACAGGTATCTTGCTAAATATGGGATTAGAAGACAGCTTACTTGCAGCTATACACCGCAGCAAAACGGTGTTGCAGAGAGGAAAAACAGGGTCCTGATGGAATCAGCTATAAAGCTATGCTGAATGAGAAATGTCTGCCAAATGGTTATTGGGCTAAAGCAGTGATGATTGCTGTCTATGTACTGAATCGAACCCCTACAACAGGGATTCATGATGTCACTCCATATGAGAGGTTGTATGGTCATAAACCTGATATTTCGCACTTGAAGGTATTTGGTAGCATTGCATTTGTGCATATACCAGATGAAAAGAGGAAGAAATTGGATCCTAAGGCAGTGAAGAGTGTGTTTCTGGGATATGCACAGGAACGGAAAGCTTATAAGTGTTATGTACCTTCTACGCATGAGACACTCATAAGCAGAGATGTGGTATTTGATGAGTTAGCATCCTCGTATGGGAATCCTGTTGCAGTGCCTACTGATGGCTCACCCTGTATGAGTCGTGTTAAAAACAATCCTACAGAGAGTACTTCCGTGAGTGGTCCAACAGGTGATGTATCATCTACAGTGAGTCCTTGGACAGGACTATTGCGCAGTCACACTACTGCATCTACTGACATGGATATGTCAGTGAGGGGAAGAACAGATAAGGGAAAAGAAAAGGTTTTTGAAGATGTAACAGGTCCACTCAGTGTAGGTTATGAGTCATCTAGCAGTGACAGCTTAGACAGTAAATTGGGGATTCCATCTGTTATGACGCCAGGTGCTAGGCAGAGTCGTTATGTGCCGCCTCATGAGAGGCAAGCTCATAGTGAGCCACAGCTCAGGAGATCAGAGAGGGTCAAACGACCTGTTGATAGATACACTTACACTGGATATTCAGCCCGTCATTATGCTTGTATGACGAAAGTAACAGGTTTTAGAGAACCAAGTTTGTTTGATGAGGCAGTTGTGCAGATGAGGATTGGTGTGCTGCTATGGATGAGGAATATTCAGCTTGGGCTGAAAATGGCACATGGGATTTGGTACAATTGCCTAAGGGCAAAACACCTATTGGTTGCAAGTGGGTGTATAAGGTAAAATGTAAATCAGATAGATCATTTGAAAGATACAAGGCCAAGCTGGTTGCAAAAGGATATGTGCAGCAGTATGGTCTTGATTATGAGGAGACTTTCAACCCTGTAGCAAAGATGGCTACAGTTAGAACTGTGATGGAGAGCGGTGGTGGCCTCGATAGCTATTCATAAAAGGAAGATTGAAGACAAAGATGAAGATGAAGTTTTCTCAAGTGTTGATCGTGGTTCTTCTCCAATTTGTTCACGAGGACGCTTCACATTTAAGCGCGGGAAGAATGATAACCCCCAAATTTGTGCAAAAATACACACCAAAATGTGCTCACATGGAAACAACTTTTTGTAAAATGACTCATTGCAAATGTACCTCTTGTGAAAAAAAATTCAAATATAAAGCAATGTAAAATGTGTAGTCCAAAAGGATCACATTAAAAAATGTAGAAAGGAAATGAATGGTCAACACCTTTTGTCTCATGCTAAAATAAAGGGTCTTTAGACCTTAGCCAAGATGCATGCAAATTCAAATTTATAATATCAAGAAAGGAAAAGGAGGAGGCTTGTCAGGTGATTTGAGGAGGTGGGAGGTTGAGGTGGTTACACCCTCTCTCTTCCTTTATCTTCTTCTCTCACACTTCATTTCTTTATCTCCCGTTTGGCACAACACTTGCCTTCTTGTTCTTTCTTCTTTCTCTTGTGCTTCATTGCCTAATCTAATGGAGAGTGAGGAAGAGAAAGAGGGTGAGGATGGTTTGGAATTTTCAATCTCTTGTGTGCCTCTTTCTTGTGTGTTTTGGAGAAATGACATCTAGAAACTTGAAGGTCCAGGAATCAATCAAGCACAAGACTTCATATGCCAAAAATTTTAGCTATCTCTGCCATGTCCATGGGGAGCGTAATGCCATGTTTTTTTATTTTCCAGCTCACTTATTCTGCTTTCTAGAGGGAACCAAACTCTCTTTCCTCATTGTCATCTTTCTCTCTTTGTATCCTTCTGTGTTTTCCATCAAACATATCTAACAGTTATAATGGCCGCAGCTTGGTTTTCTCCTTAGGTTGTAGCAGGGCCTCAAGCTCAATAGGTTGGGTTGTAGTTACGGTTGTGGTGCTACTAGATGCGTTTGAGATCTAAGGGGCACCACCAGGGATGAAAATTTGTTTGAAGCTTGGTTGTGATGTTTTGAGTATTGTGAATCATAAATTACAGAATCCATATCTCTGCTATGAGTTATTAATTTTTAAATCCTCGAAATACATGTTTTAAGTGAAAATTTGATGTTTTTCTTGGTTTCGAATGATCATGCTCATATGGGATGATATTAAGTGTGATGATGGACCAGAGCGTGAATTAATTTCTTGAATTAAAAAATTTAGAAAATACGTCATTTTACATAAATAGAATAAGAAAAAAATTCAAAAATACTATTTTGATATTAAAAATAGAGAAATTGGTTTTTATGTCTAAAGAATTATGAAAAAATAAGATTATATTTGTGCAAGTATAATGGAGATAAAGCATGAGAGTTGTCCTCAATTTACCTCTATTTGTTTGTTTTAATGCGTATTTATTGCTTTTATCATGAAGAAACATACATGAAGATACCTCTTAACCTACCCATCGCAAACAAAACCTTAAACAGCAGGGAGAGAGGGGGTCTTATGTGTTGAATATGGTCAAAAAATGATTTATTTATTACACTTTTCATACAAGGTTCGATCTTATTTTAAGTATTAAGAGGTACAGTGGTAGGAAATAGTCTAGCAGTGCCTTATCATCACAGCAAAGTCGTTAATGAAGGAAAATCATGGAAAGAATATTTGAGTACATTCACAATGCTGATTTTGTTTAAGTAAAATGTTTGTGCACTAAAAGTCATCCACTTTGCATTGCATTGCATCGACATAGTATAAAGAGAACCATCTCTTGGATACATGGCACTTGATTTCAAGCTATCGACCCACGATGAGTGTGAGGCTCCCTATGCTACAGGCCTTGTATAATCATTTCTTTGGGGGATTGATTTAGTGAGGAATATACTATCTCATGTAATGAATATCGTGAAGAGTCACGGACTTTGTGTATATGTGTTATATACTGAGATGGCGCTTGGGGCTAATCCTTAGGGTATAGGAGAGTCATAGTGCGGGCACAATGATAAGTTGGGGATGCTTCCTTTGTTTGTATTATGAGGTGCTAACCACCTATTTGTTTGGGTACTCCTTTTGCTTGGAGTCAGGAAGGGCATCACGTTGGACTACAATGTAGAGATGGTATCTACAAATGCATACTTTCGGTAAATCAGCTCATAGTGTCTATACGCTCCTAGATGCAAGGTGATGGGGTTTGTTTAGGTGAGTATAGGAGGCCTGATTAGAGCCCTAGAGCCTGTGTCAGGCCCATTTTTGATCCCAACAGTAGCAATAATAATGACCATCATCATAGCACATGTGCAGAGAGGATATCACAATTGGTAGCAAGGGGTTTGACTATTCATTCATCTTTCTTGGTTTGTCTATGTATTCATTGTGTGCCTTTTGGGTCTTTCAACCAATTCTTTGACTAGCATCTTGAGTTCTACAATAATAGCAAAGTAATACCTCTTTTGTATATCCTAAGACATGAGTATTAGTAGTCATATTGCCATCTCCTTTTGTATTACTCTTTGCCTCTAGGTCTATGAGATGATATTATTCCTTCAATGATTATCCCTATGTATCCAGTTACTATTATTTCAATCTCTGTCAAGACTATTGTATTGGTTTCATATATCAATACACACTTAGGAGATATGTTTGAGTACTTCGCCTTTATCTCCATTGTTTTGATGATGTTAGTCTCAGTACTTCAAACACTCACTATAGAGTAGGATGTCAGTGTCCACCTATGTCAACTTTGAGTATACTTATACTCTACCATGTGGTGGTGATGCTAGGACTCAATTACACATGGCAACCACGATCATTGTTCCTTTATGCACTAAGTTGAATGTGTACACATTGTCGTAATGTTATAAGGACACAGTGTGAAAAAGTATGGAATGCATCATCATCCAACTTCTCTATTGATCTAGAAAGTCAATGTGATCTGAGCCATTAGTACTAGTGTGAGTTGCATGGATTATCCAAAAATACTAGATTTTTGGATAATTTTAGTTCATTTTTTATATTATTTATTGTAAAAATCCGAAAAAGCTAGAAAAAGCTTCTAGATTAGGATGGCATGCAAAAAGCTAGTTGCTTTTTCAGCCAATTAGGAGATTTTTCATAAAAAAGATAGATTGACAAAATCGCGCGCATCGCGACCACTGTAAACAGGCTAAAACCTGTAGATTGAACTAAAGGAAAGAAGAAGAAGTGATCTGGGTTTTACCCCCCTTTCGGAGCCAACGAAGCCATCAGATTCGGGTTCTGGGCAACAGAGAAAGAGCTGATTTTTTCTGATCCACGTTTTTGGTCTATGAAGGAGCTCCAGGAGAACTAATGCCTGGAGATTGATTCTGAGTAGTGCAAAGATTACAGGTTCTTTCAATATACATTGATTCAATTCATTGTGATTTGTTTTTGTCATGTTTAGCACTTGGGTATTCTCTATCTTCTCTTCCATCTCCTATCTCTACTTCCTTCTACTTCTGATCCTCGGTGAATTCGAACTTTTGACAAAAACCTCTCCGACATTGGTGAACCCAACGTGAAAGGTCGTCACAAAAGAAGGAAAGATAATATGGGAGAACCTTCAAATACAATCTCCATTGATGTTTTGCAACAGTTGGTGCAAAATATGAATATGGTTATGTAGGTACAACAACAACAACAGGTGATGCAATCTTCAACTCAAACAGATAGTGTTGTGATGAATGCTTTGCAAGCAGTTGAGCGTGAGGTGAAGTTATTCAATGGCAAGAATGTATCTGCATATGTACATACCTATGCTCAGAAGATGGAATTCTTTGGAGTGGCTCAATCTACATGGAGCCAGTATTTTGTACGTGTTATTGTTCATGAACTGAAAGCACGGATTACTGAATTATACTTGTAGGATGCAGACTGGGTAGCCTTCAAGAAGACACTTAGGTAAGAATTTTACATTGAGGACACCAGTTTGATTACGTGCAAGACTTTTCAGGAGTGGGTTATACAACCCAATAAGGGTCTTGTGGCTACAGAATTGTTAAGAGAATTTGAAAGTCTATTCAAGCAGTTGGATCTTGCAGAACAGCAAGCTCTTGTAAGTCAGAAAATTGAATTGTTTCTACATACAGCTGATCTTGAGCTTCAAGAGAAACTTGGAGGATGAGACTACAAAGACAGGTTTGAAAACAGAGTGGATACATGTTGGAAGAAGCATAGAAGAAGAGAAAGATTGCATGTCTCCAGCTTGCGATGAAATGAAGCATGTATTTACTATTGGTAATTCTCAGTTTACAGCAAACAGCTCATGTTGGTTTAAGCCTATGGAAGCTATGTGTAGGGCTGAATGCATATCTATGAAATGGGCTATTAAGAAACTGAGATCATTGGGGCTGTTAGCTGAAAATGATGGCATTTCAGGCATCTTTTATGGGATGAATATTACTGACACTATGGCTGGAATTTCAGCAACTATACATGCAAAAAATGAGGCTGAAAATAGAGTGTTGTCAGTATGTTCTTTGGATATGTATGATGTTATAGCATTGTTTGCTCAGCAGGAAGGATTACAATGGGCTGAAGCACTTGTGGAGATAAAGTATAAGACAGTTGACAAAAAGGTGAAACTGATTTCTTTGCCACTTCCACCAGAGAGTGAGGGTATGTATGAAAAAGTGTCAAGGCAGCCAAGCTTACGGGATCCTAAAGATATAGGTCATCAGTTTAAATCTAAAACATTACAAGAATTGAAAGTTGGTGCAGAAGGGTTTCTTTTGCCTGCTGAGAGAAACTGTTTTATGTAGATGTTGGCTAGACATGGGAAGGCATTTGCATTTCAACCAAGTGAAATAGGTTGTGTGGATCCAAATGTTGTCTCTCCTATGGTCATATTTACTGTGCCATATGTACCATGGAACTTGAGGCCTATTCTAGTGCCTAAAGCTTACTTGCCAAAGTCGATGGATTTGCTAAATGAAAAGATTCGCATGAAGATCTTGGAGCCTTCTTTAGCCCCGTACTCAAATCGTTGGTTTACTATGCCCAAAAAGAATGGGGCTTTGAGATATATTCAAGACATGCAACCGGTCAATAAAGTGACCATAAGAAATGTGGGTGCAGGTCCTGTGATTGATGAATTTGCAGAGGCTTTTGCAGGCAGAGCGATCTATTCTTTGGGCCATCTTTACTCGTGGTATGATCAGTTTCAGCTTACAATTGAAAGTAGGGACATCACAACCATGAAGACTCATTTGGGGTTAGTACGGATGTGTACTCTCCCACAGGGTGCAACAAACTCAGTGGCACACATGACAAATGCTATGAATAGGGTACTCAGGGATTTTATACCACAATTGACTATGCCCTTCTTGGATGATGTTTCAATCAAAGGGTGTGCAGTGGATGAAAAGAATGAAGAGATGGATACTCATGGATGTAGACAGTTTGTTGCAGACCATATTGTGGATTGTGAGAGGATTTTGACACATCTAGAAGAGGTGCATTTAACTCTTTTTGGACAAAATTCTGTCTTTGGAGTTGAAGAGGTTTTGATTGTTGGGCATATGTGTGGGCCTTATGGGCGAAGGCCATCACCAGCAAAAATAGATGGGATTGATAGAATGCAAGATGTATGCACGAATGTATCAGAGGTCCGTAGATTCTTAGGTGCATGTGTGTTCTATTTGATATGGATTCCTCACTTTGCACATGTAGCCGATGTTCTTTATCAGCTTCTAAGGAAATGTCAAAAATTTCATTGGGAAAGGAAGCATCAGAAAGCAATGAAGAAATTGAAGCAACTCTTAAAATCTGCTCCTACGTTGAGAAAGGCCGACTATTCACATGGAAATCCTATCATTATTACTATTGATACAAGCCCAATTGGGATTGGATGGGAAATTGGGAGAGATGATGAGGAAGGACAAAGATATGCAATTCGCTTTGGTGCTAAAGTATTGACTAAAGGACAGAGAAGATATCCACATGTTAAAAGAGAATTATGGGGAATTGTGACAGCCCTTAAATGTGATAAGGATTATTTCATGGGTGCTCATGTAGCCATTGAGACCGTGTTGTTTGTCGGTATTGTGTATGATTACTAGTTGTGCTACCCCGGACATTGCTATGCTCCAGTGGATTGCATACATCAAATCTTTGAACCTTGAATTTCAGCATATTGCAAGAAGAGATAACCCAGTGGCAGACATGTTATCGCGAGCACACTATGAGAATGAAGATGGGATGATGGATGAGGAGGAAGATGATGACTTTCTTATGGCTGAAAATGATGTTGCAAGAGTGAATTTAGCAATGCAAGGTGTTGCTATATCATTAACAGAAGCTTGGACAACAAAGAGAAGACACTTTAGATGTTTTGCATCTTGTGTAGAAGTGTTTCTAGAAGACAAATATGCAGGAGAGTGGCTGAGAATTGGTCAATATCTCAGTACGTTAACAAAGAGAGATGAATGGTCAGATGAGGAGTTTAAGAAGATCGAGAGGAAAGCCTATGGATTTTTCTTAAAAGATGGATACTTATGGAAACATGCTAAAAAGAAACAGGGTATGCCATTGCGAGTTTTGGGTGACAGAGTTTTACAAGTAAAAGTAATGCAAGAATTTCATGAAAGCTTGTGGGCTGGTCATAGAGGTGTTTGGGGTACTTTTACAAAGATCAAAGAAAGATATTGGTGGCAGGGTATGTATAAGGATGTTGCTCACTTTGTGGAAACATGTACGACATGTCAAATGTATTCAATTGTGAGACATCGGGATGGATTCCAACCCACATATCCATTGTCTCTTCATTTTAAGTGGGTGGTGGATTTGGTCACAATGCCTACAGGTCTTTGGCAAATGAGGTATCTTGTGCTTGCTCGTGAAGACTTGACTAATCAAGTGGAAGGGAGACCTCTACGTACTAAGACGACAAATGTTGTATGTACTTTTCTCTTAGAAGAGATCTTTTGTCAATATGGTTGTGTGGGAAAAATTACAGTAGATAGGGGTGAGCTAGATGCAGATGAGGCTCATGATTTCTTTGCACGATTGGGGATAAAGCTTGCTTTAACATCAGCATATAACCCTAAAGGAAATGGAAAAATTGAAAGAGGTCATCCACCTTTTGTGAAGGCATTGGCAAAAGCATGTGGAGAGAAGATAAAAGAGTGGCCACGATTGGTTCCTTATGCTTTGTGGACTGACAGAACAACTCATAGTGTTGTTACAGGATATATGCCTGCAGAATTGATGTATGGTCAAAAACCTATCATGCCGATAGAAGAGATGACAGTCACATGGAGTGTGTTACCTTGGGAGGAGGAGTTGAATCGAGAGGAGTTGTTGACCTTATGCATTAGACAATTGGAAAGAAAGTCAGAAGACATAGAGGCAGCAACTGCAAAGTTAAGGGCAACAAGGATACAAAACAAGAAACGATTTGACAAAAGACATAGACTAAGACCAAGAACCATAGAAGATGGGGATTGGGTATTGGTTTATGATAGCAGTTTAGATAACCAGCATAGTGCCATGCGTAAAGTTTCCAAAAGATGGTTTGGACCCTATGTGGTAAGACAGGTGTTTGATAATGCTACGTATGCATTAAATGAGTTGGATGGGACAACCATAAAACTTTCGATAGCAGGGAAAAGAATCAAATTATTAAAAAGGCGGGAATCTACTGCCTATGAGTTGCCAGAATTGGAAGAAAATAGTGGCCATGATACAGGGGCTAGCCAAGAAGATATGGAAGATGAAGAAGCAAAGGATATGGTTGCAGAGGATGAGGAGGACTCAGAATCCTGTGATAACTAGAATTTTGGCACATACCAGAGGATATGCAGGTTCAAAGGGGGTGGATGATGTGATGTTATGAGGACACAGTGTGAAAAAGTATGGAATGCATCATCATCCGACTTCTCTATTGATCTAGAGAGTCAATGTGATATGAGCCATTAGTACTAGTGTGAGTTGCATGGATTATCCAAAAGTACTAGATTTTTGGATAATTTTAGTCTATTTTTTATATTATTTATTGTAAAAATCAAAAAAAGCTTCTAGATTAGGATGGCATGCAAAAAGCTAGTTGCTTTTTCAGCCAATTAGGAGATTTTTCATAAAAAAGACAGATTGACAAAATCGTGTGCGTCGCGACCGTTGTAAATAGGCTAAAAGCTGCAGATTGAACTAAAGGAAAGAAGAAGGAGTGATCTAGGAGATCTGTGACCACGTATCCTGAGGTTTTACCCCCCTTTCGGAGCAAATGGAGCCATCAAATTTGGGTTCCGGGCAGTAGAGAAAGAGTTGGATTTTTTTGATCCACGTTTTTGGTCTACAAAGGAGCTCTAGGAGAACTAATGTGTAGAGATTGCTTCTGAGTAGTGCACAAATTCCAGGTTCTTTCAATACATATCGATTCAATTCATTGTGGTCTTTTTTTGTCATGTTTACCACTTGGGTATTCTCTATCTTCTCTTCCATCTCCTATCTCTACTTCCTTCTACTTATGATCCTCGGTGGATTCAACCTTTCGACAAAAACCCCTCCGACAACGTTCGCAAGGTGTACACCCAATATAGTTTTGGTTCTTGGCTAGGCATGGCAATCCACCAAATGACATCATTTCGTAAGGCTCCTTCTATCTTGAGCAATGATGTATCATACATGCTACAATCCCCTCATTGCTTTGAAGTGCCATTCGCACTTCATTCCTAGGAATGGAAGTGAATCTACACTCCCGAAAATCACTTCTACTACTCCATTGAGGCTAGTCGGTCAATTCTTTTCTTCTACTCATCCAGTTGTTATTCCACCTATACCCCTTTCTCATGAGGATCTAGATTCTTTTATCCATTAGTTTGATGTTGCTTATGTTGGAAATCAAGCTCTCAGTATTTCCCCATCCTTCTTTATGTCATGTGTGGTAGACCAACTCCAACTAGATACGGCTGTTCATGTGTGTGTCATTGAATAAGTCGATGTAGGGTTAATCTAACCTTAGTCAGGTATTGGTCAGTTAGACCTAGAGTAACACTTACTCTTACTTTGTGTCTTTTAGAGATTGTGTGAAATAACAAAAGAAGATGGAATATGAGCTTGAAGGCTCTTGAGTCTGCTCCACTCTTTGTCTATCTCTGCCTCTCTTCAAATATGGTATCAGAGCTTAGTCTAGTGCACTCTCAGGAGTAGGAGGAACTAAAGAAGATCTGAAGAAGTTGAAGACTCAAGTAAGCAGGCTGCCATTGTTTCTTGGCGATATGCACTATAAGGTTGTGGTCTTCATTGGATGAAATGGTGGTAATGGCTTGTTGGGGAGACTTGTAAGACTTCATTGAGCACATTAGAGTTCCTGGTCATCATCATTATCTTCATCATGTGCTACTTGAACAAGATTATAGATCTGCGTGACTATGCTTGATACAGGGTGAAGCTCCATTGTGCACAAATCAACACATTGGTTGCATTCTAAGTGATAGAATGCTTGGTTATGCCCTTTGGGAGGTGCTCAAAGATTATAAGAAGATGATGCACTGATGGGAGCTCATGTGTGAGCTGTAACAGGGATATACAAATCTGAAAATAGTGAAGACATGTTGTTAACTATGACAAGGCAACATATACTTGACCTTGGTTGATGCATCGAAGTCATATGACATGTACCTTGGCCATCATTGAAGCATAGGCATTTACTTGAAAGACATATGTACTTGCTCTTACGCATTGAAGCTACAATTTGTGACAAAAGTACTCAGATCTGAGAGCTTGTGATAGGCTAAAAATTGTCATGAATCTATAAGAAGCAAGCACTTAATGGTCCTGGAGTATTAGATGACTTTGGTTAGTACTATGTACCGGATGACTTGGCATTTTTCTTGCATATGTCTTGTGGATCAAGAAGGGAGTTGAATGCAAAAGTTTGAAGCTAGAAATTAGTGCAGTCATATTGTATTGGCTAGTTATAAACAGTTCATGTTCTATGCCATTGGTCATTGAAGATAGGTGTTAGAATATCAAGCTCGTACATGTGTGTTTGACCGACATGAGCTGGACACAGCTAGTCTGGCTAGATCAGTTAGGTATATTAAATAAGTCGGTGTTACTTCTAGTGTGAATGGTCTTTATGACCTTAGGTTGTATATGCACTATGGGTGTATTAAATGAATAAGAAGAAGAATAGAGAGAGGAAGCATGTTGCTTCACTCCGTGTTGCTCTCCTTCCTGCTTCCATGAAATCTAACATGGTATCAGAGCCATGAATGGGCTCACTGGTGGAATGCACAGAAGAAGAAGACTTGAAGACTGACTTGAAGGGCTGGAAAAGGAAGAGGACTGACTGTCATTTCCATCAATGGTCACACAGAGGTATGTATTGTGAAGCATTGGATTCCTATTGCTTGAAGGAGGAGTTGTAGCTTGCTGAGGAGTATTCAAAGGCTTGATTGAGTATTAGTGTGGGTCCTATCATGATTATTATCATCAAATGGTGCTGATGTACACTCCTGGCAGACCTGCGTGTTTGCGCCTGATGAAGGTATGGCTTCTGCTGAAGCAAAATTGGCATGAGCACTGTACAAGAAGTCATCAAATGCTAGTGAGCATATATTGGAAGGTAGTTCAGGGTTACAAGAAGCCATTGCTTGTGTGGAGCTCTGTTATGAGCTAAAATCAGAGTACACAGACCTGCGACAGAAGGTTGAACTGCTGTATATAGTGTATATACAGCATATGTAATACTTTGGAAGATCCTTGAAGCTCTCTGACATGCTTTATGGACCTCATTGGAGCCTAGGAGCACTCTGGAAGACATATGTATGAGTTCTCATGCCTTTGAGCTGAAGTTCCTTGAAGAAAATACTCAGATCTGGAAGTGTAAACAGGCTGGAAACCTATCTCAAAACTGTTTTGGACTGTCAGTGGGCTGAAATACCCTGGTTTTTTACTGCAATTAATTGCAAAAAACTGCCATAAATAGTTCTGCACTGAAGCTGAACTGTTAAGAAGATCTTGGTTTGCAGGTAGTCAAGCAAGGTCTACAACATGGCAAATGCTGATAGAACTGATAATGTAACCCAGATTGTGGGAGAAAAGCTTGATAGCAACAATTATGCAATATGGAAGTTCCGCATGGAGAACTTTCTGATAGGCAAAGGATACTGGGACTTAGTGACAGGTGTTGAGGCTGAACCTGAAGTTCCAGATAGGAATCCTACAGCTGATCAAAGACGAGCGCATCGAGCTTGGATGGAAAGAGCTCGCATAGTTTTACATTGGTTGTCATTATGTATCTCGAATGCTATGGTGATACAGATCATGAACTGTAAATCCCCAGCAGATGCATGGAATATATTGGTCAAATACTATGGCACAACTACAAGTGCAAGGAAGATACAACTGAAGCAGAAATTCAATAACATGGAGAGGAAGAACAAATCCATACAAGATTATGTCACAGAGGTTAAGACCATAGCAGATCAACTGGCATCTGTTGGCTCATAGGTAGAAGATGAGGATATGGTTGCAGTGACCTTAAATGGCTTGGGTCCAGAGTACAAGTCTTTTGACACTTTAGTATCTGTGCGGGCTAAGATGCCTGACTTTAATGAGCTAGTTGCATTATTGATTCATGAAGAGGTGAAGCTTGGCTTAGCTACAGGGTCAAGCAGCTCAAAGAATAAGGATGCAGTTTTTTACTTGAATCAGCGTAGTCGTGGTAGCCGTGGTAGAGGCTATGGATCTGGCAGAGGAGGCCAGCAGAATGCATCCTATAGTAATAGCAATCAGCAGTCATCAAATGCAAGAGGTGGTGGAAACTTTCGAGGCAGGGGGAGATCTAACTCCCGTGGCAGAGGCTCATGGCAACAGCAGCGTCAATCAGACAATCCAAATAAAGATAAGGATTGTCACTACTACGGAAAGTATGGGCATATTGCAAAGGACTACTGGAAGAAGCAGGGAAACCAGAAGGGCAAGTAGCATGGACATTACGCTACGTCCAGTCAGGCAGATGACTCTGGTGATAGACTGTTTGCCATGCAATATGTCAAAGATAAGGTTGCTAAAAAATCATCTGATGATGCAGTGTGGTACATTGACTCGGGGGCGTCGAATCACATGACCCCTCACGGTGATTGGTTCACGGATATGGTGGCTGAAAAACATGGCTATGTATGCACAGGTGATGACACGCAGCATAGCATTGAGCATAAAGGCAAAGTGCCTCTTGTGGTCCATAATGGCAGAAAAAAAATTTGCATGATGTATTACATGTCCCTTCAATTACGAAGAACTTGTTATCTGTTGGTCAAATGACAAAGCAGAACTTGCAGGTTAGATTCAATAAGCATGGCTACTTTATTGAAGAATTTGGAAATGGCTGCAAGTTGATAGCTCGTGGTCACAGGCATGGCAGAATGTTTACTCTTGATGCTTCTTTGCCAGAGCTGAATTCAGCTATGTTTGCCCATGGTTCTGGCACTGTTAGGGATTTGGAAATATGGCACAAGAGAGTGGGGCATGTCAATTTCCAAAGGCTGCAAATTATGCAAAAGAAACAGCTGGTTACAGGGTTACCGAAGTTCCAATATTCAGATATTGGTCATGTATGCGAGGCTTGCCAGTTCGGTAAGCAGTCACGATTGCCATTTGTCAGGCATGTACGACAGAGTACACGTCCATTGCAATTAGTGCACTCTGATGTTTGGGGGCCAGCTCATAATGTATCTATGGGAGGTTCGAGATATTATGTATCCTTCATTGATGACTACAGTCGATATACTTGGCTTTACATATTGAAAACAAAAGATGAGGTCTTTGTTGTTTTTCAGCAATTTAAAACACAAGTTGAGAAGGATGTTGAATGCTACATCTCTTGCTTGAGATCTAATAGTAGTGGGGAGTATGTATCAAATAAATTTGATGATTTCTTGGCTGAAAATGGCATTCGTAGGCAGCTCACCTGCAGCTACACTCCGCAGCAAAACGGAGTAGCTGAAAGGAAGAATAGAATTCTGATGGAAGCTGCTAGGGCTATGATGAATGAAAAGCATATGCCACTTTACTATTGGGCAGAGGCTGTTATGATAGCCGTATACATTTTGAACAGGACTCCCATTGCAGGTATTCATGAGATGACACCGTTTGAGAAGTTGTATGGCTATAAGCCGGATGTAAGTCACATGAAAGTCTTTGGTTGTCTTGCTTATGTGCATATTCCAGATGAGAAAAGGAAGAAGTTGGATCCCAAAGCACATAAGTGTGTTTTCATTGGATATTCACAGGAGAAGAAGGCATACAAATGTTATGATCCCTCTACCAGGGAGACTTTGGTAAGCAGGGATGTTATCTTTGATGAGATGGGTTCTTGATATGTATCATCAGTTGCAGTGCCAGCGGATACTCCTTCCACTCATGCCTCTACAATTGATTTACAGCAGAGTACTGTTATGACAGGACCTCGTAGTCAGACAGTATCCCCATGGATAGGGAGATTGAGGAGCTCGCCGTCCACTGACACCGGTATGTCAGTGAGGGGGAGACATGATGTCTTGGACAGCAAAGGAAAAGAGAAAGTTATTGAGGATGCATCTGGTATGATGACACCTGGCAGAATGACTTCTGGCTATGAGTCTGGTGATACTTTAGACAGCGAACTTGGTATTCCGACTGTCTATACGCCTGGCACAAGGCAGAGCAGGTATATTCTGCCTCATGAGAGAGGGGAATCGAGTAGTGCACCACAGCTTAGACGCTCGCAGAGGGTCAGATACCCTGTTGACAGGCTGACATACAGTGGCTACTCTGCAAAGCATTATGCGTACATGACAAAAGTGATGGAGGTCAAAGGACCAAGTACATATGCTGAAGCAGTGAAAGATGAGAATTGGTGTATAGCCATGGATGAAGAAATGAATGCCTTGGCTAAAAATAAAACATGGGATTTAGTACCATTGCCTGAAGGGAAAAAGACCATTGGCTGCAAATGGGTCTACAAAATCAAATGCAAGTTAGATGGCAGTGTGGAGAGATACAAAGCCAAGCTGGTTGCAAAGGGGTATGCCCAACAGTATGAACTTGATTATGAGGAAACATTCAGCCCTGTTGCCAAGATGGCAACCGTACGCACTGTGATGTGAAGGGATAAGGAAACTAGAAGGGAATGGAGAAAGAAAACCTTGGCAAGATGCCTGGTCATGTAAAAAAGGAGATGTGTGCCCAAGGGATATGGGGTTTTGTATATAAACTCAAAAAGTGAAGGAAAAGCTCATTCTTGGGTGTGTGGAAAAAGTGATCTCTTCTTCTTCTCTTCTTCTCTCTTCTTTCTTGCTTGTGTGTGTTTGAGAGAGGGAGTGTGAGAGAGTGAGTGTATGAGGGTGAGGGATCGTGGAGAAGAAGCTCTCCATCATCTTCTCTCTTCTTTTTCTCTTCTCTTCTCTTGTCTCACGTATAGCTATGGAGAATGGAGCTTGAAGGTTGAGACTTGAGGTTGCTTGAGCTTGCATCTTGAATCGTGGAGCTACCGGCTTGCTCGAGGAAGGAGGCTACTCATTCAGGCATCAAGGTAAGCTCACTACACCCTCGTAGGATCAAAGGCGTGTCGACTAGGTGAGAAAGATCCATTTGTACTGGCTTGAAACGCTTGAAGCAATAAGCGGTCCATGGGTCTTGGTAGTTGAGCATGAGCTCCCATTACATTTTGGTTCCATTTCTGGGACCAACGGAGCACTTCCACGCACCTCAAATCAAGCGTCGAAGTAGGGTTGCATCCCCGAAGTGGTGCTTGAGATAGGTAGGATATTTGGGCTTTTGATCTTCAAAACAAGTAAATATTTTGGGTTTTTTATGAGTAGACGAGTAGGAGGATTCATTTTAGTATTTGTGTTTTGATTCCTGTTCCATTTAGAGTAGGATAGGAGCAAGAAATTGAAGGAAAAATCTTTAGGGTTTCTACTATAAAATAGGCCAAAACATGGAAAAATCAAGGGGAAAATGGGCTTGCACTCCATTGATAAGGCTTGAGCGCTAAACGGGACAACACTTGGACATTAGGATAAGGGCTTAAGATCCAAGGAAGGGGATGGAAAGCTCATTTTCAGTTTCCATAGTAGAGAGAGAGAGAGAGAGAGAGAGCTTGAGAGAAACTTGGAGCTTAGGGTGAATCTATCGGCTACCACAGGAGTTTTCTGTGCATATCAAGTACATAGAACCCTCCTTTTGTATGCATTCGTGCATTCTAGAACTCCTTGCTTGTGGGCATGGCCACGATTCAAATTTTTATTGTCACTATTTATGTGTCGGTGGAATCGAACATGATCCACTGGGGTCCGATTCCTAGAATCGAACACTTGGACGTTTGATTCCTAGAATTCAGACATTCGGACTAAGTTGACTTGTCCAATCGAACATTGTCCATCCGATCTTGAAAATTGGATGTCTAATTGGGCATTCACCTTGTCTCATTGGGACAATCAAACTCATTAGAATCAGATTCAGACACTCGGCCAATGGCCACTAGGACATACAAAAATCAGACCTTGTCAAAATCGAACGCTTGGCACTCGGACATGCCAGAATCGGATACTCTGAAATCAGACATCAAAAATCGAATCCCTAACTCTGAGAATTTGACACTGTAAAATCACACACTGTCAAATCAAACCAAAATTCTGATAGGAGAGACTAAAAAATCTAACGTATCCCTAGCGAGGCAGAACACCTCTCGAAAGGCTCTGAAAGCCTTACGTACACAATTGACCCTAGAAATTATAGTTGGATGATTAGACACGACCACTCAAAGTCACGTCAACTTTTAGTCCCTATTAGAGCAGTGAGATGGCATACCCTAGACCCCCATTTGACCTTGATCAAGCTAAACAAGGTAGCACAAACCCTAGAGACTAGAGAGAGAGGCCAGTGATTGCATAAAGCCTTATTCATATGAGAACATAGACTCGAGTTTGGAAGCTACACTTATTGTCATGTGTTTGCACCCACATTGTTTTTTACACTTGAAGTGCACATGGAAAAGCTGAAAGCCTGATTGTGCACAGTGTATGAAAGCTGTTAATAAAAAGGAACACACTCAAACCTAATTAACAGAACAAACCCACCAATAGGAGGTGACACTCAGACCTAAACAGTACCATTGGGAGTGCAATGCTGCTTGACATGATCAACCTCATCGACAACTTAGTGGAGCAGGAAACCGCAAACATGACAGAACTCGATGTAAACTACAAAAACGAGGAGCTTGACCTAGGAGATTTCCTGGTCAAAATCCAACAGATGGTGAATGCATACGACACACAAACTAGGATAGGCCATCATTGCAAACCATTAGAAAACATCATAGTGGACCTTGAAGATGAATGAAAGCTGGCACAAAAAGTCCTACAAGGTATAGAAGAATACCACAAGCAATAGCATGCTAGGAGATTGCGACATGACATAGAAATGTGAGAAGTCCTAGCCCTAGTAAATAGAAACTAAACATGACTAAATGTAGAAAGGGAGAGAGTACTAGAGGTAGACTTAACACTGAGTGAGATTCTCATGAAGTGACTGATAGACAACACATCGGCGGAGCAAAGCATTGAAGCACTAGCAACATCATTGCTGGCACGATTAGGAGTTAACCAGGGCTCCAAGAGTCAGTCAAGGATCCCTATGGTTGTGAAACAATTAAAAAAGTAGCAACGACCTGTATAGTTTTGTGGAGTAGTTTGAGCAGGTTTGTGAGGTTAACAGCCTCACAAATCTTGCTAGCACTCGCAGGCTTTTGGTCTATGCTTAGGTGATAAAGGGCAGATGTGGTACACTAGTTTGGATAATGATGAACGCAATGACTTCAACACCCTATTATCCATGGTCATGGTCTCACACTTTATGGATCATGTATTATGCCCTTAGCATGGTTGGACCTTGGTTATGTTAGTCTTATGTGTGAGGTAGCCTCTATTTGTCTCATGAAATTCACTGCCTCATGAAGTGCAGTTTTGGGGATCTTGCAAAAACGTGACCTGATGAGGCATTTGGTGTATTCTTCTCATTGATCTAGTCATATGTGATGTCTACGCCTGATGTATGATGGATTTATCTTATTATGAAGAGAATATGGCAGTTGGTGCCATCATCTATGGTGTCTTTGTCTCATTTTCAACATGTTCCATGTGTTGCACTTCTCATTTTCTAATCTGTACTACTGAATATAGTATGTCTATGCTTTTATATGGTTAGTTTTGAGTTTTCATGGTTTCTAGATGCCATATCGAGTATTTACCCCATAAAGCATTGTCCATCCTATTATGTATTCTACATAGATAGGGCAGCAACGCTTTGGCAATCCTGTCATGCTTTTCTAAATATGTGGTGTGGAAGTTTAATAGCAAAATGACTTCAGTTGATGCCACAAATTTGAAGCTCTGTCAAACACGACCTTGTTTGGGGAAGGAAACCTAATTTCTTGTATGTAGTTTGAAAGGTTTTCTGGGTGCAGAATTTGTGTAGAGATTTGAAGAAGTACTTGAGATTTGTGAAAAACGACTTTTTTTAATGGACAGAAAATGTATTTGCTGTGTGGAGTTCAAAGGGTTTTCTGTTGGTATATGTTGCCATTGATTCTTTGTGTTTATGTGTTCAAACACCATTAAAAACGACACAAATTGAGGCTAGAAATTTGAATTTGTTATATTGAGCATGATCCCTACATGGAGTGCAATTTTCTACATGAAGCAGAATTCCTGCATGGAGCAAAATTCCTACTTGAAGTAGAATTCCTGCGTGGAGCAAAATTCCTGCATGAAGTAGTTTCCTCCACGAAGTGGTTTCTTGCATGAGGCAAAGCTTTTGTATGAAGCAAAATGTCCTAAATCTAAAAAAATTTTCAAGAGATGAAGCATGGCAGACTGCTTGAAGTAGTGATAACTACTTGAACCAGTGACAACTACTTGAAGTAATTGGTAAATCAAAGTAGAAGAAAAAGTGGTGCAAAGTTTGCTTTGAGTCTGGACATACTTCAAAGCATTGTTCTTATGTTCATGGGTCTTGTGAAGGCGAAAAATCTTGCAATTATTTTTTCATGTTTGATTTATGTAATGAGGTTGATGGTATCCACAAGAGTAAAGAAGGCTTCAAGTTCAAAGATGGATAAAGCATGGGAGAAGTTGGATTCTTTTGATGATATTCTTCATGATGCTTATGAGTGGCATGATGATCATGAAGGCCAAAAAGTCAGGTCTTGTTCAAGTGTTAAGCATATTGGGAGATTGCTTACAGCAGTTGAAAAGCTCAAGGAAAGATATGAAGATGTTTTGGATTCAGATTTATATTATGATTCTGATTCAAGTTCAAGTGATGATGATGATTATTGGTGCTCTTTACCCATGGTCTTTTCAAAGATTGAAGTAAGGGGAGTGAGAGAGGACAAGAGCCAGAGAAGCGAAGGATCCTCAAGTGCCCCAAACCCCACAGAGCAACTTGCCAATGGGAGAGTGGATCATCATACACTTTGCATAAATAATCTCAAGATATTTTCCATATTTTGGTACTTTGCAAACTGTCATAATCAATCTCTAGTTAGCTTTAATCAAGAAGAAAGCAAGTCAACAGTTATGAACAATGAAGATAATCAGATTGGTGATCAAGAATATCAATTCTATATTCAAGAAGATGATGCTATTATGGATGATAAGTTTGAGAATTATGGTTGTTGCAATGAGGATGTCATTGTGCATGATTTTCTTGGTTCTCTTATTGATGCTAAGGAAGACAATGCAGCTACTAAGTTGGATTTCAATGAAGGAACTTTGCCAAAACTTGAAGACGTGTCACTACTTGTAGTGCAAAATGCACCATCTTAGGATGTATTTTTTCAAGATACTGATGTTTCCAACATGCAAGATAATATTTCATGTCATTGCATTACTCGATTGAAGAACAAGTCAATGTTCTGCTCCCAAAATTAAGGAATTGCAAGATTAGCACTGTAATCCCTTTGCCGGAAGAGCAAGCTTAATGCAAGATTTGCACTACTGTTCTTTTGCAAGAGTTGGTTGAATATGAAGCATTATAGAATGCAATTAGTTTGCATGGTTTTTTTTAAGTTCCCCATGCGATACACTCTATGCTTCAATCTCCAGCTAAGATGATTCATCGGTTTTCTGTTGAGCTTGAAAAGGAGAGAAATGGAACCAATGTTGTAGCAATTGAAGCTTTGTATGTTATTAATCGACTTCAAGCGGAGAAAGCATTACTATAGCACGAGGTTTCTCAACTGAGGAATGTAATGGATTTCCAAGTTTCTCATTTTTTTTGAAGTCATTAATGCTCTTGAGGAAGTTGTTTTGAAGAAGGATAATGAAATTGCTTATTTGCATACACTGTTGGTATTTTCTCTTGATTCAAGTCAAGTTGTTATTGAGGATCTCTATGCATTGAATAATCAAGTTGTTGATGGTTCAATTCCAATTGCTATTTTTGAATTCCTTTAGGAATCTAATCTATCACTGAAGTTGAAGTATCTGGAAGTATGTAAGTACCTATAATGGATATCTATGCAGTTCATATTGCAACAGGAATGGTTGATGTTATTCATGTTGATTGCTTTTTTAGCATGAAAGTATTGATGTTGTATGAGGTGGATGCTTGTAACAATTGTATGTTACAGTTTTTTGTATCAAGAAAGCTTCAGAATGATATGCAAGAACCTAAATTTTAGCAATTCTTCCTACTTAATTCTGAATTCTTACAACAGTATCTTAACTTCATGCAATAGTAACCAAACTTCATGCAGCAGCAAGCTAAATTTGTGTAGTACCTACAATAGCAAGCTGAATTTTTGCAGTACCTACAGCAACAAAGTTGAAAGATGACCAAAATGAGATGTGAACAACATGTTGGGAATGGAAAAAGTGATGGTCCGCACCAACGATGGCATTGGCCTAGCTAACATCCACATGCGAAGTCCAACTACAGGCAAAGATGGTGTATGCCTTGTTTTTTTAGCTAAAGGTACAACGCATTGATGAGTAGAATCATTGCAAAGTATTTTGATGAGGTGAACCTAAATAGCTTCTTGAGGAAGATAATAGAAACATTGGCAAAAGCATTGTTGGCCACCGGTGGATGACCTGTAGGTGGAGAATCCCCGGCCTCCAAAGCTAGAAAGTCATCATCGTCAAAGTCCTCCACCATTGGGTTCAGAGGGGTCCTTACAACTATCATTAGAGAAGCCTTGGGGGAAGCACAAGAAGATGAGGAAGTTGGTGAGATGCCAAACAAGTCACCCCTATGCCAAGAACAGGAGCACTCTAGCGAAAGAACGGTGAGTGACAAGGAAGGAAAGCAGCAAGCACCATCTATCCGAGAAGCAGCCAAGAGGTCGAAGAAAAGGACCCCACAAAAGAAAGCCAAGGAAGAGAGTAGGAAGAAGGAGAAAGTGAATCTTCTCAAAGAGCACAAAGTGAGTCCAAGAGTTCCAAAGAAAGGAGAAAGAAGAGGGAAAAGAAGGAGACCAAAAGAATAGAAGAGGAATCTAGAAAGGAAGAAGAGGAAAGGAGGAGGAGATCAAAGTGAGAGGCTAAGGAGCTAAAGAGAAAGGAAAAAGAAGACATAGCCCTCGCCATCCGCCTCTCAGTGGAGCAGCCTTCAAGGGAAGAAGAGTTGGCAAACACATGACCCCCACGTAGAGGAATGCCATGGCACAAGCTTCCAAGCACCCAAGAGTGTGCCACCCCCAATAGTTAAGGGAAAAGGCAAGGGTCTAATTGATCCCATCCCACCTACCCTAGTACCTACCATCCCAGTCTCTACACCCACCCAAGGCTCTTCTACCATGGTGGATGCCAGCAATCTTGTGGCCTGGGTGCAATTTTTGGTCAACAAAGAATTAGTTCAAGGTGGAAGTGGAGGAACACCTGTAACCAGAGAAAAAAAGACTGGCAGCTCTACAGATGCAGAGTCCAGACAGGACCCCAAAAGGCCGAAAATAGAAGCATTTACGACCACTACCCCCATCGCTTCTGCTATTGTCTGCACACTACGATGACTATGTTCAAGAGCTCTTGTCATAGATGGAGAGGGCAAAAGAAGAAAAGAAAATCATTGTTGCAGAGCTGAAGGCCAAAAAAGAGGCCATGGCAGCCTTCCAGCTAGAGAAAACACACCAAGTGGCAAGCTACCAGAAAGAAATAAATGAGTTGAAAGCATAACTCAAGGCTAAAGAAAGAGAAGAGGATAAGTGGCAGAAGGGACTTGAGGAATAAAATCAAGAGCTGACAGGCCTGCAAAGGCAATACAAACTCCACATAGTGCAAAATGAAGAAATAATAGGGAGAATGGATAGGATCCAACAATCCATGGATCAACTCGCAATAGTAAAGGCAGCAAAATCCCTAGAAGGGGAGGAGCACAAAAAACAAATGGATGAACTGATGGGTAGGCTGCTGATAGAAATGGAAGAGCAAGAGAGGTTAGAAAGAGAGATTCAATGCTTGAAGAAGGAGAAGGAGACAATAATTGGAAAGTGGAAAGCACAAGAACCAACCCTAGTGGCCCTAGTGCGAAGGCAGAACAAGAGCCTAGAGGAGATGCAACAAAGAGCCAATGAATGGGTAACAAAGAGCGAAAAAAGAGTGAAAGACCTAGCGAGCCGCCTGGCCCTTGCAGAGGGAAATAGAGTGTTAGTAGAAAGTAGGGAAGAGGCCGCACAAATCACTTTGGAAGCCCAACAATGTTCCTTCCTCAACACTCTCCTAGACACCACGCAATCTAAAGGGGAGGAGGCCATTGAACCATTAAGGAAAAAACTAGAAACTACCATAGGGCCATGAAGCTAGGACTGAACAACCAAGCATAGGCAGCAAGCATTGAGGAAGTAGGGCCACATGAGCAGAAAAAAATAGGAAATGTAGAGGCTAGAGAAAGAGGCAGGATCAAGCTTGGAAGGGGAACTGTAAGAGGAGGAGCTAACCCCATAACCTCCTTCCCCTTGACTAGAGGAGCAACCAAAGATAGATGCCCCTACTGCCAGGAAGGCCACACTCAAAATGAAGAGAAAGAAAATGCTCAAGCTTTCCCGAAGAAGGCTAAATGTGCAACTACTAGTGATTCTAGTAGCACCCATTCCATTGAGAGAAGACTGCTTCCCAATGAACTATAATGCTGAACTCATATCCTGGGAGCAGAGGGAGAACAATCATGAGCCCTTCGACTTCGATTTATGATTCCCCACTACATTAAGTAGGGTATTATCACTCAAGGTAGTGGAAGAGGTAATCAAAGTTAGAAGAAGGCTCGGAGATAGGTGGACCTCTGAGAGAAAGAGAAATCCTACCCAATGGGGAACAAAGGCTCCAGACTACTGGAAAAACAAAATTTATGAAGTGCCAAGAATAGTAAAGGGCTATGAATGCTAAGCGAAGTGGAGGAGGCACATTTGGGAGGGTAACGCTGACACCTGGATGTCATTTTGCAACACCCTACCCTTCAAAATAAATAACCCCACTTTCATGCCATATCCAAGAAGGGTAGGAGTGGATTACGACCCCGATAACCATGGCCGATATGACTTTCCCAAAATATACAATGTCAATGCCACAAATCCTGAAGAAGCCCTCACCTTTACACTACAAGATCTACATGACTCCATAACCCACTTCCTAAACGAATTCACTTCATGCCTAAACCCAACCTTCCTAACCACATGTAATTACCTTAGATTACTTAGAGTACTATTAAAATATTAGAAGAAATATGGACTCTCTTTTTTGCCCCTTAAGGAGTAAATAAAGAAATATAGGCCTAACCAATGAGAGAGTTGGGATTCCAGATTCATGTAACATGAATCTTCTAGCCATATCTTGGCCCAAATCTTCCCTCAACAATAAAATAAGGGAAATATGAGGAATACAATGCTGACACTTCTTGGAAGTTTGTGACTCGAATTTTCATTTTCTTTTCTTTTATATGTTTGACTTCTCATTTCTACCCTTTTCAGTTTTCCCCTCTTTCTTAGTCGGAACTCAAATTTATCATATCTCTTTCCCCACTTATTCTTTACTGACGAAATCTTACAGCCTCATTGTTTCTTGCCCTATCTGTAACCTTGTAAAATTTTATTTCCTCTACACAAACACAGAGTGAGTTTCACATGTTTTATGAGAGTAGAGATTGTTCTACCAAAGCCCTAAGATTTTCTCCACAAAACTTTACAGGTATATCGTTCTCTTCCATGGATGTTCTATGGTAAAGTTTTTTCTCATTTGGACAAAACTTGTGCAAGTTATGTGCATTCTCTGACATGTAATTTCTTTTGTTTTGGTACTCTAGGAGTCTCTTATAGTCAAGAACAATGACCTTTTGAACACTAAACTTTTTCTTCAACATCTTACAGTTTCTTTGTAAACAAAGCTATAGGTATGTTGTCTTGTTTTTTGTTGCTCCATGGTTAAATTTTATCTTGTTTGGACAAAATGTATGCAAGCTATATGCATACTAAGTTTTCCTTTTTTTTTTACTCCCAGAGTCTTTGAGGGTGGAGAACAATGATTTTTTTAAACCTCAACTTCTTCAACATCTTTGGGCTTCTTTGCAAAGAGAGCCACAGGTATATTGCCACTTTTTTATGTTGCTCCATGGTTAAGTTTCAACTCATTTGGACAAAGCCTATGTAAGTTATATGTATGCTTTGACTCGATATTTCTTTTGTTTTTGTACTCTAGGAATTTGTCAGTGAAGGAACAATGGTCTTGTTATAAGTCAACTTCTTGTTCAACATCTCTGGGCTTCTTTGTGAAAAGAATTGCAGGTATAATGTTTTTTTTTAAATTGCTCCATTTAAATTTCATTTCATTTGGAGAGAACATTTACAAATTATACACATCCTGATATGTATCTTTTTTATTTGGTTATCATAGATGTCTTCACGTAGGAAAAACATCAATAACATACTTGCAGTGGAGGTCTTCAATAGGAAAGATAGTGGCGGTAATTGGAGTTGTGATAAGTACTGTAAGTTGGATTGGATTTTGATGCACCCAAGTACTCGAGGGAGTTCCAAGGTTAGGCGTAAGGATGCTGCAAACCCTAGCAAATATTGAAAAGGTAGAATTTTAGAGTTCAAAAAAGTGTTCAATGGAACAAGTGTAGTAACAGAAGTGTTGATCCAACATGTTTATATGCACAAACAAATCTCTATACATGACAAGAACTACATTGCAAATTATAAACAAAATAGTAAGTTTTTAAATTTTATCATTATTTATTCTTTTGCATCAGAGTTGTTTTTAAAAATCTTTGCAGTGTTCTAATTCAATTTTGTTTTACTAACAGCTCTATATCCATCAACTTTGCATGAATGGCAAAATGTGGAATGTTTGAGCGGCAAGATACATGTTTAGCATGAAGACATAGGTTTTTTTATCTATGATAATAACTCTAAAAGTCAAATTACAACTCAAAATATATTTTTTTATAATTCATTGTATGTAGTAGAAAGCCAAAGATTGCATCATGTCCCATTGCCGCCACTATCTAGTGGTGAATGGTTGATTGCTAGCTTGGAGTTGTCCGGAGCATGTAAGTCCAAGATAAAATCTGGCATTAATAGTACTATGAAACCCACCACAAGCTCCAAAGATGTGCATCTTAGTTAGTTTATTCCATTCTCATTGTTTGCACATTTATTTGGTTCATGTGATGTTCTAAAGAAAACAAAGATTACTTATCAATGCAAGTGTCCATCCGATGAATGGATGACTAAGCTATTGGGTGAGTCTTGGCAAGTCAAAAGAACACATTTTGATAAGACGATTGTGTTGGAAGAGAGGGAGAGAGACAGAGTGGAGTGGAAGATGAGCCTCAGCTCATTGTTATTCTTCTTTCATTATTCTTCCATCATACTAACTGAAAGAGACTTATACACATAGGTATGACTAACCAAGACTAACTATGGTTAAGTCAGTGACTATATCGATTTATTAAATGTCACACACGTGTACAGTTGCATCTAGCTAATGTCAGTCACATACATAAAGATAGACTGACTGAAGAGTAACAAGAGCTTGATATTCTAACACTCTCCCTCAAGCTCAAACCATCTGATAAACTCCAAGTAGCTATCTGAAATATATGAATTTTTCTTTACCAAGAGACTTGGTAAATATATCTGCTATCTGGTCTTCAATCTTCATATGAATCAAGTCAATCTACCCTATAAGAACCATTTCTTTGATGAAATGGTAGTGAGCCTCAATATGTTTGGACCTGGCATGGTAGACAGGATTGCTAGCCAACATAACACTACTGAGGTTATCACAATGCAATCTCACTCTGCTTTCCAGCTGTATTCCCAAGTCTTTCAGCAGTTTCATTAACCAAACTACTTTGCAAGCCTCTAAGGCAGCTCCTCTATGCTCAGCTTCTGTATTGGACAATGCAACAGTAGGTTGTTTCTTACTCTGCCAAACTGATCATACTGCTGCCCAATCCAAATGCATAACCACTAGTTGACCTCCTATCATAGGCACAACCATTCCAATAAGCATCAGTAAAACCTATCAAGTCAAGAGATTTTACATATGCATAAAACATCCCATAATATGTAGTACCCTTTACATATCTCATGATCCTCCTGATTGCATCTAAATGTGGTTTGCGAGGCTTCTACATGAACTGACTAATCAGTCCCACTACATAACATAAGTCAGGATGGGTAATAGTCAAGTATATCAAGCTGCCCACCATTTGTCGATACATGGTTACATTCTCTATGTCATTTCCAACATCGATCTGCAGCTTGACATTCTGATCAAGAGGTGTATCCATAGGCTTGCATTCAGCCATACCATACTTTTGTAACATGTCATGAGCATAATGCTTCTGTAGTAGCCATATACCTTGAGGTGTAGATACTACCTCAATTCCAAGAAAATACTTCAGCTCACCAAGGTCTTTGACTTTGAATTCAGCCTGTAAACATGATTAAATTTCAGCAATGCCCTCTTCATCATCTCCAGTGATGATAAGATCATCTACATAAACCACTAGAAACACATATCCATGATCTGTCTTCTTCGTGAATAGACTGTGATCTGCATCACCCAATCTAAATCCATGTTGCTATAAATAACTGTTGATCCGAGCATTCCATGCTCTAGGTGTCTGTTTCAGTCCATATAAAGTCTTTTTCATCTTACATACATGTGTAGGAAAGTCCGTGTGAACATAGCCTTCAAGCTGCTCCATATATACTTCCTCAACCAAATCACCGTTCAAGAAAGCATTCTTGACGTCCCTTTGCCATAATTTCTAGCTTTGCATGCTACCAAAGCAATGACAATTCTGATTGTTTCCGTTTTAGCCACTAGACTAAAAGTCTCCTCATAGTCAAGGCCATACTGCTGCGCATACCCTTTTGCAACCAGCCTGGCCTTATAGCGTTCTAACGAACCATCTAACTTGCACTTAACCTTGTACATCCATTTGCAACCAATGGAAACTTTGCCTTTAGGCAACTCAACCAATTTCCATGTCTCATTTTCAGCCAGGGCTGCATACTCCTCATCCATGGTAGCACACCAGTTATCATCTGTAACTGCATCATCAAACTTTGTAGGTTCTTTGTAACCTATCACACTAGCCATATATCCATAATGACAGGCTGAATAACCAGTGTATGTAACCCTGTCAACTAGTTTTCTGACTCTCTAAGATCTCAGTAACTGTGGCTCACTATGAGCTTGCCTCTCATGAGGCAGTACATAATGACTATGGCTTGCTCCAAGTGTCATAATAGATGGAATTCCCAACTCACTATCCAAGATATCACTGCTGGACAACTCATAACATGCTGTAAGTGGACTTGTCACATCCTCAAGCATCTTTTCTTTTCCCTTATCTAATCTCCCCCTCACTGATATATCCGTGTCAGTGGACGTAGGAGTACGACTTTGCAAGCGTCCTGACCAAGGACTTACTATAGGTGACCCATCACCTATAGGACCAGTCATAGATGTACTCACTATAGGTGTATTTTCAACATTACTAGTGTTGGTTGATCCATCAGTAGCCACTGCAACACAATTACCATACCACGATGCCAGCTCATAAAAAACAACATCTCTGCTAATCAATGTCTCATGTGTAGATGGCACATAACACTTGTAATCTTTCTGGTCTTGTGCATAACCAAGGAACACACTCTTGACAACTTTAGGATCCAATTTCTTCCTCTTTTCATTAGGAACATGCACATGTGAAATGCTACCAAATACCTTCAAGCGTGAAATGTCAGGTTTATGACCATACAACCTCTCATATGGAGTTACATCATGAATCCCTGCTATAGGGGTTCTATTATACACATAGATAGCAATCACTACTGCTTCAGCCCAATAACCATTTGGCAAACTCTTCTCATTCAGCATAGCTCTTGCCGATTCCATCAGTACCCTATTTTTCCTTTCTGCTACGCCATTTTGTTGCAATATATAGTTGCAAGTTAACTGTCTTCTGATCCCATGTTTAGCAAGGTACCTATCAAAGTAATTAGAGACATATTCTCCACCTCCATCTGATCTAAGACATGAAATTTTACAACTCAACTCATTTTCAGCATGCTTCTTAAAGTACTTGAATGTATCAAACACATCATCCTTATGTTTCAGTATGTAAAGCCAAGTATACATGCCGAAATCATCAATGAAGGATACATAGTAACGAGCACCACCAAACGAAGCATTATGAGACGGACCCCATACATCTGAATGTACCAACTGCAAGGGTCATAAGCTATTCTATACATGTCTCATAAATGGAAACCGTGCTTGCTTTCCAAACTGACATGCATCACATACATGTCCAAAGTCATGATACTTGAACTTAGGCCGTCCAAACATGATCTCCTTCTATTGCATAGATTTCAACTTTTGTACATTCACATGGCCAATCCGCTTATGCCATATCTCAACATCCCGTATAGCAACATCATCATGTGCAAACATGGTTTCTTTCAATTCTGGAATTGACGGATGCATCAAGAGTAAACATTCTGTCATCTCTTCGGGCTCTAGCAATCAATTTACAACCATTACTATATTCTTCAACAAAGCATCCATCTCTATTAAATCTCACTTGCAGATTTTGTTCTACCATCTGCCTAACTGACAAAAGATTCTTGGTTATTGTAGGCACATATAGTACATCATGCATGCTCATTTTCTTGCCATTAGGCATCAACAACGGAACAATTCTTGTGTGTTGAATGTCATGTTGGGTGTCATCCCAAGTACACACATAACCATGTGAATATGCAACCATCTCATCAAACCATTCTCCATGGGGTGTCATATGATTTGAAGCCCCTAAATCAATGGACCATCTCTCATCTTTGTTCTGCCTAGATGCATTCTTAGACACATGTTGCATGGCAAACAACCTGTCACCTTGATCATCAGGAACTTCGTTAGATGAAGAAAAATTTCCATGCTATCTACCCATGGCTTTCATGTCAACCTGCTTCTTATGAAAACCTTTGGCTATATGCCCATATCTACCACAATAATGACAGTCCTTGTCTCTATTTGATTGATCATTCAATTGCCATGAACTAGGTCCACCACCTCTACCATGGGGTGATCTCCCCCTGCCTCTAAAGCCACCAGATCCATGTTGGCCTTGTGTATTTGTGCCATGCCAGGCATTCTGCTGATGCTATCCATAAGCATTTCAAGTGTCTCCTCGACCTCGAAAAGAGACACGGCCTTTGCTACCTCTACCACATTGGCTAGAATAAAGAACAGTGTCTCTGCTTTGAGATGTACTAGAACTTGTATTCAGCCCAAGCTTAACTTCCTCATGCAGCAGCAAAGCAATCAGCTCATCCCAATCAGGGGATTCAGGTCTCACATAAATAGATGTATCAAATGCTTTATACTCTTTGCCAAGTCCATTCAATGTCACTGCAATCATCTCATCCTTAGACACTGAAGATCCAATGGTGGCAAGCTAATCATCTATGTTCTTGATCTCTGTAGTGTAGGCCTGAATGCTTCTACCATTCCTAGACATGTTATTGAATTGTTGCTTTAGCTGAATCTTTCTTGCATGTGTTACATTTCCATAATTCTTCATGAGTATGTCCCATGCATCCTTTGGAGAACTGCATCCAGTAATTTGTATAACCATAGCATCTAATATACATAAGGAAAACCAATGTAACACCTTGCATGCTCTCCTAGTCCATAGCTTATGAGCCCTTTTCTGATCATTTTCCGGATTCCTTTCATGCATTTTAGGTTCAGCCTCATCGCTTGTACATAAGTCCCAATAACCAACCAAAAAATTCTTCATATGGAACTTCCATAAAGCAAAATTTTTGTTGTCCAGCTTTTCTCCCACAATTTGAGTGATATTGTTAGTGCCTTGAGCATTTGCTATAGTTGTAGCTTAGGTATTCTGTGATGTATACAACTTGTAAGTATCTGACTCCTTTTCCTATAGTTTAGGACCAATTTCCTGCTATTTAGGACAATTTCTTGCAATTTAGGATAGTTTTCCTAACAACCTGCTTGCTATAAATTGTATTCCAACAATAAAAAACACAATCAACTGAGCATAAACCAAGCTCAAATCAGTTCAAAACATTCTATGGTAGTGGCAAAACATCTCAGTAACAAACTATATCCATACAAGTATCAAGTGATGATGATAGGTATCCTTCCTACAGACAATAACCAGTCAATACCCTGGTATAACTAGCAACAAATCAATCCAAACTTTGGACTTTCAGCACTCACAATATCGCAAAAAGCATCTACCACTCAAGTGGTATGATCCAAGAATTTGTCAGTAGCAAATAAGCATCACAAATACTTCAACTTTGTAGGTATATTGTTTCCAAATTCAGGATAACAACTAGTTCACTATTTCCAGCTTGCAAATAAGCTCCAAAATTGAGTATTTAACACTCCAATATCATGCTCAAATGCATGATAATAAGGGCATATACATTGTTAGGATGAAAGCCACCGGTGCCTTGGAATCACCTGCTGTTTACTGTAGTAAATAACCAATTTGCACAAGGCTATGCTAAATATCTCAAAATCTATGAGGAATTTGAAAAAACTTTCTTCTACAAAGTTGTAGACCACGTCAAAACAGCCGAGAAAAAGAGGCTGTTTCTCCAAAAACCATTTTTGTAGCAAGATATAGCTTCTGCAAAAAAATGGGCTGTAGGCACAATCTCCTTTAATGGCGTTTTCTTCATATCTGATGTCTTGATGTCAAATGGCCATTGCCAAGCCTTCAAGCTTTAGGCGTTCATGCTCTGATACCATGTTGTAAGAGAGGGAGAAAGACAGAGTGGAGCTGAAGATGAGCCTCAGCTCATTGTTGTTCTTCTTTCATTATTCTTCCATCATACTAACTGAAAGAGACTTACACACATAGGTATGACTAACCAAGACTAACTGTGGTTAAGTCACTGACTACACCGACTTATTGAATGTCACAGACATATACAATTGTATACAGCTAATGTCGATCACATACATAAAGATAGACTGACTGAAGAGTAACACGAGCTTGGTTTTCTAACAAATTGAATGCAAGGTCAACCAATCTAATCTCACATTTAGATCAATCTTTTTTACTACTTTGAATGCCTTGATTTAATTGATATAGGTCTTTCTTAGATGAATTGTTGTGTTATTCACATTTACTTACCATTATTTTTGTTTTTATTACATGTATTTCATCGCTAGACAAACTCTATGCATTCACTTTTGATATAGAAGATGGCGACTTTTGCAAGGGGAGTGGATCAACTTGGATCAAGATACCCGAGAGATGAGACACATACAACTCTCATAGATGTGGTTATCTTGTGGAATGGTCATAATCCTTTTGTGGTCAGCACAGAGAGCCATTTGCCCATTTCTATTCTAAGACAAGGAATCCAATTAATGTCCAATGAGCCCTCTGCAACTTCTATTTCAAGTTAGATAATAGAAAAGTCAGAATTCGCAGTGAGCAATCCATGGCATGTAAACAATGTGCTTCTCCAAGTGTCTGTGAGATAGTGGAATCCTTGTAATTTTTTTTAATAAATAACGAATATAAATTTTTTTAAAACTTCTAAGTACTTTCAATTTAGATAATCTTAGTTTAGTATAATCCAAGCGTGCGATAATACATACTGTAATTTGTCAATTGTGCTGGTTAAAATCAAAATAAATTGGATCCAAGGGATTTCGAAGGTCTTTTAGATTTCTTTTCTTAAAATTTTTCTATATTTTCTATAGTTGGACTTGAATATACTCAGTGATCCAAGTATATTTGAGGATATAATAATGTAGAACGAAGCATTTGTCTATATGAGTAAATTTAACGGTTACTTTAAAGTATTGAAATAAAGAAACTAAGATAAGAGTTTTAATTTGAAACTTTAGGGTTAAAAAAGAACCTTTATTTAAAACCCTAGATACATAAAAGCTATAACTCCAAACTCATTTTCACTTTCATTCTCTACTTCCCTACACTTGTGCTCTCCTCCCTTCTCTCTTTGTGTGCCATGGCTACCACTCTCGCCTTCACCGCATGGATTAGCTCCACATGCTACACACACATAGGAGACCAAATATACCCTAGTTTTTGTGCGGCCTTGAGTCTAGAGAGCTCACTTTTCACCGTAGACCCTAGCTCTAGTATATTGGCATCATTTTGTGATGTGACAAAACCTCTCACCTGCTCTATTTCAAACTTTGCTCTCAGATGGGTCCCCATAGATTTCCTATATAGTTTACGGACTAGATCAAGCCATGCAAAGGTAATAAATTGAGTCCTCGTGCATGTGGGGTAGCATCTCCGTGCTAGAGCACTGTCCACCTCATCCCAGAACCACACCACGATGGATCTCATCAAGCGCGATGCAACATTTGCCATACATGTTTTGTGCACTGAGGTGCAAGAGGACAGTGAGCAAGACATCGACACACCCTCTCGGCCATAGCTAGAGTATTTCAAGAGGGAGCTTGAAGAGATCACACTCGATCCAAGAGTAGAGACATCACAAAGCTTAGCCATTATGCACCCACTTCCTTGCCCTATTGAGATGCCGACAAGCGATGAGCCACCTCTTGCTTCTCTCCATGCTATCATCATCGAGGGGGTGGAATAGTTACTTATGCAGGATATACTAGAAATTTTAGAGCTAAGGGAAGAAGAGCTATATTGTATCATGGTGCGTGATGCTTCGGTAGGTCGGCTCCGTCCCTAACCCCTTAGCCCATTTTGATTCTTCACATTACACTTAGGGCACATTAAGGTCACCCTCCCCTATGGTTAGACCTGTCTCCCTAAGCCACACTCATCACATCCCCTTAGGCAAGAATTGGGTTCTCAAGTGTGGGAAAATACCCTGGCCCACGCGTGGTTTGACCCAACTCCCAATTCCACTAGCATGAGCATAATGCACCACACGGTAAGGTAGACACACCCCTAGGTAGTGCACCTTCTTTTCTTTACAGTATGTAACTACAAAAAATACAAGCCACCAACTTTGAAGGCCCCATCATCATCGACTCACACTACTGCCTCTCAAATCATCGAATCCTCATCAGCTCAGCCATGCAAGTGCCATGGGACTGGCACTCGTCTAGGAGGGGGTAACTTTACAGACATGTTATGAACACAGACCATGTAGCCAAAAAGAAGCAGAGGAAGACCAAGGAAGCCGGAGTCAAAAAGTGAATTGAAAAGCTCATTTTGCCTAGGTGAGAAAAGTGGAGGAGAAGGCAAGCTTAGAAAAAACGTGGGAGAGCATGGAATATTCTGGCAAGGTGCTCAAAAGGGACGAAGGAGAGCACCGAATATTCTAGCAAGGTGCTTAGAAGGAAGGTGGGAGAGCATTGAAGATTCTAGCAAGGTGCTCCGAATGTCCTAACAAGGAAAGTGTAGGGCGCAATGTAATTCATTTCATAAGAGTGCCAGGTTCCCTCCTATGCAAATTGTAAAGTATTAATGGACATATGTGAAGGGATAAGGCAACTAGAAGGGAATAGGGAAAGAGGACCTTGGCAAGATGCTTGGTAATGTAAAAAAAAAGGGGATGGGTACCCGAGGGATTTAGGGTTTATATATAAACTCAAAAAGTGAATGAGAAGCTCATTCTTTGGTGTGTGGAAAAAGTGGTCTCTTCTTCTTCTCTTCTTCTCTCCTTCTTGCTTTCTTGTGTGTGCTTGAGAGAGGGGTGAGGGATCTTGGAAAAGAAGCTCTCCATCATCCCCTCTCTTCTTCTTCTTCTTCTGTTCTCTTCTTCTTCTTCTTCTGTTCTCTTCTCTTCTATTCTCATCTCTTGTCTCGCACACAGCTATGGAAGATGGGGCTTAGAGGTGGAGGTTTGAGGTTGTTTGAGCTCGCATCTCGAATTGTGGAGCTACTAGTCTGCTTGAGGGAGGAGGCTACTCATTTGGGCATCATGGTAAGCTCACTATACCATTGTAGGATTGAAGGTGCATCAACTAGGTGAAAGATAGCCACATTTTCTCTCTTGAAATACTTGAAGCAATAAGTAGTCCATGGGTCTTGGCAAATGAGTGTGAGCTCCCACTACAAGTATCTTAGTACTCCCCTTCTTTTCTGTTTGTGGTGCAGATGTTTCAGATTTTGCATCAGGTACTTGCATTCTTGATGTTAATTTTGTAGTGCTATCCCTCTTCAAATTAATCCTCCCTTATGCTCTCTTTTTCTTTTTCTTTTTATTGTTTTTTCCAATAGAAGAGACATCCATATTGCCATGTCTAGGCATTGACACTCTGGCCTGCTTGGTTGGTGTCCTAATCACCACACTAAGTGGTATGGGCATTGCATCATCATTATGAGGCTCTATTTCAAACAATCATAAGGGAACTGATTGCATGTTCAAGCCACTTGATGATGCTTTTCTTCTAGGACAATCCACATACAAGTGTGTTGTGCCACATTCAGTGCACCACAACTCAGTTTTGTCTTTGTTAGTCTGTTCTTTCTCAGGGTATCAGGAGGAAATCTGTCTAGGATGATTGCAATTCCAACATGTCACTGGTTCTTGTTACTACATTCCTCTAGACCCTCGTCCTCTTCCTCTACCCAATGCCATCACCAAGATGGGCTTGTAGTCTGTTCTAATAGGTCTTCACAAGGCATCTTAAAGCTTGATAATCTCTAGCTTGAGGCTAGATATCTCCTAAGAGAAATCCATAGTCTAGCCTTTTTCTTATGCTTTAAAGCATTTGCAATGCTCCTCACCTTCAAAACATACTCATTGACATACATTTTCCGACAGATATTTTCCCTTTCTTCAAGGTATTCAACTCTTGCTTGAGTTGAATCTTTTGTGCCTTTGTATTGATTGAAAACATGTTCTCAAAAATTGTCTAAGCTACATGTGAAGTTTTTGCATTCCTAATATGTCCCAACATAGTATTATCAATGACTGCAAATAGCCAATACATCACCTTTTTTACTTTTGCATTCCATTCTTTCCATGCCTTTAATTCATCTGCAATCAGAGGGATACTCAGCTCTGGCTCCTTTTCTTCACCTGAAACAAACTCATAAAGGCCCTTTCCAATGAGGAAGTTCATCACAAGGAACTTCCATGAAGGGTAGTTTTTCTTGTCGAGCTTCTCAATAGTGGGTTTTCCATTGTTCTCTACCATTATCACAGAAAATGACACAATACGGCAAGCTAGTCTTCTACAACCTTTCACAACAAGTGCACAGCAATACAACAAGCAACCTTTCTCACTGATTGCTCAAGAGTACATGTAATCTGCAAGCTGTTTGCACATAAACCTTATGTTTTCTTCCTAGAAAACGCCTCAAAAATTACAGATTCAAAATTTGTAACCTGTGCACCCACTTTCGGTCAATACAGCCAAAATCACACTATATCCTGAAACTATTGTCTGTAACCTTGCGGCTCTAACATGGTGCCAGAAATAGCCTCAAATGCCCATAAAAACTAGGGTTTATCTGCAGAATATACAGTGCTTTGCTTGCATACCAAATCTTACAGCAATCTGAGATTTTCACTCCACCCTGCTTTTGATGCCTCCACAGGCACTATTTAAGGGAAAGAGTGGAACAATGGGAGAGCTTCTTACATGTTGCTTGCTTGCTTGAACCTTGCTTCTTTTCCTTCACTTCAGCTTTCAAAATTAGCCTCTCTTACTGGTGCCACTCTGATACCATGTTAAGAATCGCGCGGAGAAGAGAGATGGAGGCCAAAAAATTTTCTTTCTGATTTCTTCTTCTTCTTCAACACACTATACAATGTACACAAAGTATAGATAAGATACAACATAAAGGAAAGTGGCCTACTAAGTCAAGCAGTGCATAACTAACTACACTAATCGACTGGCGCTATATCTTTGCCAGTTGTAGGTAGGTGTAACAAACTAAATATAATAATCGACAAGTTAATGGCCATGAGAGCATCATAATGACCACCAACGTGCTAAGTGTAGACGTGCGGACCCATCTAGCCAGGCAGTTCATCATCAATGTCCGCACGTGTTGAGCTTGCCATCTCAACAATTACAAGCCACTTCACCTACATTTCTAGATATGTTGTAGATACGCAAACATGGATGATAGACCAAGGAAAAGTGTACCTTTATATACATGTTGATGGAACAAATATGAATATGTTTTTTGGGTTGCAAGAGTTTGAGCAAAATGTAAAAGAGATGTTGGAATACTCAAAGTTACCCTATGATCTAGGGAAATATATAGGCTATGACATGTTTGTTGGGTTACCTCTACCATTTGATCTAGGAGGGTTTATGGAATTTGTGCATCAAGATCCAAAAATGAGTATATGCTATGTGGGCTACACAAACCTGGGATACCATACAACTTGGGAGGAGAAAAATGGTTTGAATGCAACCGTGATGGAGGCTAATCACAAGGCAGAAAACCTAGGTCTTGCAACTTTTGTGTTATTGTAGGATATTATGCATATGAGTGTAGGAAGAAGCAAGTAGTTATACACTAAAGGAAGATTCCCAAAGTAATTATAGTTCAAAAGATCAACCACATGATGGTGATCTATTGGTGATGTAGCATGTTCATAAGGTAGATAAGGAGTGGTATATGGACCTTGGTGTGTCCAAGCGCATGAGTTTGCATGTTAAGTGGTTTGATACTATGAAGCCAATAGCGCACGTATCTTATATTTATGTGAGGGATGACACAAACCTTGAGATTACACATATTGGAAATATGCCTATTCAAAGTGATAGTGGTACTAAATAGGCTTTTATGTACCTAACATCACAAAGAATCTATTTTCAATCCAAAGAGGGATCTAGAAGTATTCAGAATATGAGAAGCCGAATCCAAGACTGCCTCAAGTTTGAGTTTTGTACAAGAATCTTGATTGAGTAAATCCTTTGCTCCATTCTCAACTTTCTTATCATCCATAGTGGAAGCTAGTGATGCAAATGGTTGTTCAATAGGTGGAGAGGCTAGTGATGCAAATGGTTTTTCAATAGATGTAGGGGTGTGGAGAAGAAACACCTCTCAATCAGTATATACTCTTTCCAACATAGCCTTCTCTCAAAGATACTTCCTGGGTTGCTTGTCCATGTGCTTGTAAAAAAAAGGCTTTGGATCAAATTCATTCAAAGCATTGAGAGTGAGGAATGTTGTATTTACTTTCACATTAGGAAGATTGTGCACCTCACATAATTTGGCAACTAGATAAGTATCTTCATTCAACTTCCTCTTGTAATAGTGATAAACTACAAATGCAACTTCCTCCCCTTCAAAAGAAAAAGGGTTGGGCTCTTGAAATTCCACTCTATTTCTATCTCTTACAAGTAGTTATTGAGAAAAGTTTTGATTAATATAGGAAGCCTCTACACTCAAGAAGGATGTAGAATTGATGTCCTCTTTGGCCTCTAGTGATGGCTCTTGAAATGTTTTGTTAGTAAACAAAAGATCCAACTATGATCCCCTACAGGTGTGGAGTCACTACTCTTGGAAACCTTAATTACTTCTTTTGAGATAGGGGTTTCCACCAATGCAACAAAGTCGTATCATCCTTGGGGGGGTCACTCATGAATATATGTATATATAACGTGAGTTCAAAATAAGGGGTTTTTAAAACACCATTATTATACATTTTTTACATACAGAAGGGTGTCATATAAAGGGGTTACTTATAGATTGAATAGAAAAGGGTTGTGTTTTATTCAAGAAAAATTCACAAATTAGGATATTTATAAATAGGCCATGAACACACGTTATATAGAGAATATATATATAGTGAACCCCCCGAGGTATCATCATAGAATTCTAATGGAATTTCAAAACTAAGTGAGTTCTCATACTTGCTAGCATGCATAAGTGTCGAAGTGTAGTAGTTAGCTTGTAGCTTGAGCACTCTTCCACCATGACTTGGGCATTTGAGGAGTATGATGGGACAAGTTTTAGTGGAAAACGTGAGGATAGGAGGGGCAACAACAACAACAATGACAACAATATCTTTCCAAAAGACAGTTGCAAATGCCTCTAGCAACATAATATGCCTATTGAAATAGATTTTGTCGTGTTCTCAAAGAATTGCAAGTTAACAACTATAGTCATCATAACTTTGAAGAAAGGGACTATGATTTGAGCAATTATTTGAACATCTCTCCACCATTAGTGACTTTAGGCCTCCCTTTTGGAATCAACTCTTGTAGTATAACAAGTATACAATATGATGAGGATACTTTGATAAAAATTCCTTTGTTAATGCATACTTAAAGACTGTCAGTAGATTTCATGCCATGATAATGCTTGCAACTATAATGGAATGTCCAACCAAATAGGTATTTGAAGCAAAATAACTGTTCAAAATAGCTAAGGCTTTCCTTAAGTATGCCAAGGCAGCAATAAAAGCCGATGCTACATGAGACATATATCCCCACAATTGATATAACCATATGCTAAGATTGATGTTTATTGGGGTAGTAGCAACATCAAACCTCTAGTTAATGAGAGTAGATTCATAAAGAATAATGACAAGACCACATCACAAGGATTTGGATCATGGAATGCCCATGGCAAAGGCTTCTTTTGGAGCCTGAAACATTTCCATAGGGGAAGCCTTATTCAATGGAACATGTCCAACTTCAACACAATCCATTATTCAACTATACATATCTATCGCTTCGTGTCCTGAATCTCATCTATATGTTCATGATAGGATTTTAAGCCTTTATCTTGTAATTGTGTCCTTGAGTCTACTACATAATAGCCTATTTGAACCTTGGTCCTGAAAGGAAGAAATATTTGCACAACCTCACCCTTTATGTTCTTCACTTGGTGCACAAATCAGATGATGTATGCATGCGTAGTGAACGCCGGAAGGTCCCTAAGAACAAAGAACTCTACTAAAGCTGATAAAACAAGAAGAAAGATTTGCATGACATGAAGCAAAAAGGCAAATTGGGTAATGAAATATTTAAACCGAGCGCCCATGCACATACAAAATAATAAATGTCTGTCAAGTGCTTTAATAAATAAGCGCGCCTAAATAAGTATTAGCACCATGCCTTTAATGATAAGGCACATGCCCATCAAAAATGTTAATTTCTTCTAGGTAAATTGAATACACGCTATCGCCCAGTGCTTCCCAATGCCACTGCTGCTTGCTCTACACATCAACTGAAGCTTTCACAATTGTTAGAAAAATATAAAATTAAACAGATAAAAGTGAATACCTAGTAGTCTTCAACTACAAAATCAATAAATAGATTGGAATTTAATACGAGTACACTCTAAACTCATAATATGTATTTTGCAAAATCACCCGTTGTGGAATCACCCACGTGCACATTAAATTAATCTGATGCTCAAAAAGGACAGGCGTCCCTGTCAACTTCTCACACAAGCAATCCACCTTGTGTACAAGCCCCGACAAATAAATATAGTTTTACGAAATCCACCGTAGAATAAAAACCTCACAGAATCCACCCTGGTCTCACGGAATCCACCGTGGAATATGCCTCCTGGCATCATCACTACAAAGCCTATTTCCAAGCACATGTATGAAGTTTGAGATTAAATCAATTACATTTTTCTTACCAGGAGCTTTGCTATATGTAAACTCCTATTCAAGGGATTAGTCTAATATTGGCAAAGAGCTCTCTTCAGTAATTAGTAAGACGACATATGTATAGGCATTCTACTACAAAAGTTAAAGACAAGACTCTAATAAGCGATGGATAACAACCAATTCTCACAAGATTAGTTGAACAGACTCTAAAGAGAGATCTCACTAGCCATTGTCAAGACTAAAATACTAGCCATAGTCTTTGAAGGTGGTTTTGGCATTGAATCCAAAGACAATTTGTGAATGCTACAGTGTTGGGCATAGCAAGGGAGCTTGAAGATAGAGAAGATCGGAATCAAATGCTAGAGGAGGCTCCCTTGATATCTTCTGATAGAGGCTAATAGAGAGCATCTAATTGGCATATGATGCACTTGCATAACATGCATGCTAGTTTGTAAAGATGATGGTAGAATGTTGTATGAATGCAGCAAGTATTGGCCATTTCACAGTATTTCATCTCAAAGAGATTTTGAGAGTCTCATGCTTGGGAGTGGGCTGAAACAAGTGACTTCTTATGGGAGATAGCTTCCTAGGTTGTTGACCAGCAACACCAAGGACAATTCCCAACTAATATTGAGACTTGAAAGGCCAATAAACTCCTTTTGTTTAAGTTAGATATTCTCAGTTCTCAGTTATCCTCTTTTTGACACCACATACTTGTTGTTGTCCTACTACTACCCACATACATAATCAGTACTAGACAACATGTCCTTTCCTTGATCAAAATATGCATATTGCATCATGTGCAACCAAACATTGAAATAGAACTTCTTAGAAATGAGCTTCCTTGAAGAATATATATTGCAATGAGTCCATTTTTTCCTATCCACAATATCTTATTGAGCAATATATTAATGAGCTTTCAAAAGATGATATAGATACATTTGCCAGTAGCATTTTGTAGACGAGCCACAAATTTTGGAAAGCTCAAGCTAGGAGGCCCCTTAGAATATGAAATGTGGACTGGAGGAAACAATGCAACAAACAATGTGCATTATCCCCTTTTCTAGGAATGCAAGTGTTGGAGTCGTTTGAAAATTTCCCTTCTTTCTTACAACAACATCATCAAACTGCTCATTTTTAGTATGAGCTCTTCAAGAATCATCAACTTCATTTAGAACACAAGCAACATAATATTTTTCATGAACATTGAAGGCAATAATTACAACAGTTCTATAATGCAAAGATGGACAAGAGTAGCATTCATGATGTGGCTGCCAAAGAGAGGAGACTGAGAAGAGAGAGAAAGTTTGAACGAGTGGAGAGAAAGAAAAGTAGAGAGAGAGAAACAAGAATGTTAGAGATGAAGAGGATTTCTATTACTGAATGAATGATAGTATGCATATCAATGAAGAGTTATTATGCTTTCTTTGGTGACAATCCAATGGATGTATAGATGTCACCTTTCCCTTTGATCCAAGTGGATAAAAAAGGGGCTTGAAAGAACCTCTATATGGATCAACAACCACCTTTAATATCCCCATATCTTTAGAATGATCTTTGGATGCAAAGGACATAAGTTAAGAGTCATGTCTCATTGTAATTTACTTTTTTCTAGCTCTCTATTTGGAGCTTTTGTGAATTTTGAATTACTCACAAAGAAGTAAAACTTACATGAATTGAAAGTTCATTAAAATACCTTTCTAGAGAGCTATTAAACACTTTATTTGGTTCATCCTACCCAAAGTTAGGGTCTAGGGAGCTATTGAACACTCTATTTGGTTCATCCTACCCAAAGTTTTCTATAGCAGGGTATGGTTATCATATGAGTGTTTATGATTGAAGAAGAATACATCAAGTTACCATTTCTATATTCCACACTAATGTATATGTATGAAAGCATGATTGTAGCTACAAAAACAACCTTTCATTAGAAGATTAGAGATTGTAGTGCCTTTTGAAATGCCTACATAGAGTGTCCTATCCTTTCGATTATAAATTTGTAACGCCATATAATAAGTACATCTCTTTATTTTGGAGGCCAAAAACATCCAAGCAAGGATGGATTGTAATGAAGAAGAAATAGGAAAAACAAATAAATAAATAATGAAAATTAGGGGAAAAATAATATCAACCACAAGGTGGGATATATAAGATGTAAGGAGGCTTATTTTTCAATACTCATTGATCAATAATACAAAGTCTCTTTCATATTCTTAAACTCTCAGCATAGCTTTCATGACTTTCCTTTATTTTTCTCACCTTTTCTTGTACTTCTCTTGCATTTCTAATATTTCTCTCTCCTCGTCTAATCTTTCTCTCTCCTTTGTACTCTATTCCTCTCTTCTAGTCTTCTCTCTCCTCTTAGTTCCCTTCCTTACACCTTGTGAAGAACTTGAGGGGGAGTGTTGTTGCCAAAATTTTATTGAGCTTCTCAAAACTAGATTCCTCGATGCGGATCCACAGGATATAAGTTTATTTCTTGAGCAAGTCAGTGAGGGGTGTGGTAATCAAGGCATAATCATTGATAAATAATTGGCACCATCTAGTAAATCCCAGAGAGATTCACATCTCCTCAACCGATTTTGGAGGTGGCCATTCCTATACATCTTTGACCTTGGCTAGGTCTATGTAGTATCCCTACTTGCCACCTCCGCTCATGAACAAGGGCTTGTGAGGTGGGGGCGGGGGGCATTAATTTAAAAACTTTAACTTTAAAACCTTAATTTTAAACTAATATGGCACACACCATGCCGGGTGGTGGGATCTACTAGCTTGTACAAGGTAAGACAAAGTAATGTATATGGTAAATAAGCGGGACATGTAGCACTATGCTACTTTGCACCATTAGTTATAGTGTGTGTGTGTGTGTGTGTGTGTGTTGCCCATATATAAGACATTTAATCATTTTTAGTAGATAGAGTGAGAATGCACTAAGAAATAATAGAAGAGAGCAGAGCCCAATAAGCTTTCTTCCATCATATCTTATTTGTTGTGTGTGAGTGCACAATACATATATTACATTCTTAATATATCCTAGTATGTGTAAATTGAATCAAGCTTATCTCTTCTTTGTTGAGCTCTTTGCGTATTCAAAGCTTGTCTCGACAAGTCACCTACTAACTACTCTGAGGTGGTTGAGAGCTAGTGGATAGCCTTCTCTTCTTACCTAGGGTGTTGATCTTCTATCCATCTATTCTCATTTTTGACATGACTTCTGTGTGTGTGTGTGTGTGTGTGTGTGTGTGTGTGTGTGTGTGTGTGTGTGTGTGTGTGTGTGTGTGTGTGTGTGTGTGTGTGTGTGTGTGTGTGTGTGTGTGTGTGTGATCTTGCTTGTTGACTTGGAGGAACATGGGAAGGAGCTAGATACCTTGCATGTGTGCTCATGGGATCGAGAGATGTAGAGCTCGTCGATACACACAACCAACAGGATCGATGGAGCTTAGAAGTGCATTGACTCTTCTAGACTACAACTCGGTGAGTACTCATGCTTTATCTACTTTACTTTGTCTTGTTTTGGTAGCTTGGCTAGATTGTATATTAGATTCCATAGTTAGGCTAGGCGTGAGGGATAGGCATGATTAGGGAATCCATGGTGTAAGAGATTGTGAGCGATTGAAGGATTGAGAATGCGTGAAATAATACTCATCTATCTACCTAGGTCTAGCACACTTGGAGTATTGGGCTACGATTTTCATCTTTGATAAATGTCGTTGGGTGTTTCCCTTAAGACATTTTCATATTTTCATTTGTAGAATGTTTCTCATGTCATTTATGATCCACGGGTGGCAATGTGGGAGATAATGAGTGTTTGAAAAAAGAGGAAGGGAGAGAAGTAGCTTTATGATTGCTACACTTGATACAATGAGGCTACAAACCTAATGTTCCTTTGTGTGCAAGGAACACTATTTTATTTATCGTGATCAAGCTTTATTAAGACACGTGCTATTTAGGCACGTTACAGATCGGGGAGGGGCAACCCAGTTACGGTGAATTGGCCAATCGGATGGGCCCTCGATGGGCCAAAATGAAAAAAAAGAGTGCCCCTCGTTACACATCAAGGGCGCCCAGTCTCGCAGGAGTCGCGGGGGGTTATTGAAGGCCCCCCGCCCTGTTTCGTTGTTCCACAAGGCGGGGGAGCTCCCTCGTTCAATCTCATTCATGGGTGAGGTGGGCTCCTCTGTTGCTTGCCTATTGGTCGAGCAAGAAGTCTGTGCGTGGAGCCATTGTTGATCGCTGCTTGCCTTGCTGATCACTGCTCTGTTGGTGATGATCGTCGTGTTTGCTGATTGCTATTGTATAAAAACGTGAACAAGAAAGATGCCATGCTTGCACAGAGGATGTCCTGCAAAACAGATCAAGGTATGCTCCTCTCTCTCTCTCTCTCTCTCTCTCTCTCTCTCTCTCTCTCTCTCTCTCTCTCTCTCTCTCTCTCTCTCGTCTCCACAAGAGAGCAATGCATCATGCAGCATCTTCTTCATTGCTAATAAGCATGTCCTTCATTGCTCCGATTAGTTTAATTTCTGGTTTAATTTGATGTCCTTCATTTTGGCCCTTCCGATTGGTTTAATTTTTGGTTTAAGTAACCTATGAACTTTGAATTTCTGGTTTAATTCACATGTGAACTCCAATTAGAAGGGCCAAAATGAAAAAAAGGACGCTTCCTCCCCCCCATTACACATCATCTGAATTTTTGGTTTAATTAAACATGCATCATCTTCTTCATTGCTAAGCATGTCCTTCATTGCTCTGATTGGTTTAATTTCTGGTTTAATTTTATGTCCTTCATTTTGGCCCTTCCGATTGGTTTAATTTTTTGGTTTAAGTAACATGTGAACTCTGAATTTCTAGTTTAATTAACTTGTGAACTCCAATCAGAAGGGCCAAAATGAAAAAAAGGGTGCCCCCCGTTCCATATCATTTGAATTTCTGGTTTAATTAAACATGCATCATCTTCTTCATTGCTTAGCGTGTCCTTCATTGCTCCTTATGTCTATAACCTGTGAACTCTGAATTTCTAGTTTAATTAAACATGCACTATCATGCATCATGATAATCGTGCTTTAATTGTGTTTTTGGAATGATGCATCATGTTCCGGATTTTTTGAAATGATGATAATCTGAATTTTTGAAGCGATTAACCCTTTATTTCTCGCGCCATAATCATGAAATATGAGCCATAATTTCTGGTTTAATTAAACGTGCACTATGATGCATCATGATAATTGTGCCGTAATCGTATTTCTAGAATGATGCATCATTTTCTGAATTTCTGGAATGATGATAATTTGAATTTTTGGAACGATTAAATATGTATTGCCCGCACCATGAACATGAACTATGCATCATGCATCAATGGTGTCTAGGGTTTTTGGATAACAATACAATGCCACTCCATAACTTCAACATATTTGAAAGGTTTTCATGAGAATGTTGTTAGCCCATTAAGCCATGAATGATTATTTGGTGCACGAAACTCACAAGACAACTTATTATCACTTATAATTAAATTTGTTGGTATACACTGGCTATCACAATAACATATTTTTGTAGGATTACTCATGGGCTCTTGTTTTGAATTTGAAGTAGGAAAATTTTTAATGAGGTCTCTATTGGTGAGGCCTATGACAACATTGGATCTTGTTTTGAATTTAAACTAGGCAAAAATTGACATTTCAAAACATTAGCCATTATGTAAGTGCTCTAAATTGAGGTCAAGCAATATAGATAATCTTATCTTTTATACATAAATGATGTTTTAGAAAGCATTGAACAACATGGCATACATGTCAAGCAAAGAGGTGCAACCTTGATGGAAACTATGGGTTAAGGAAAATGGCACCTACAACAAACATTTTCAAATGATAACTCTAAGTGCCAATAGATGAAACCTTAAGCATGTGTTCATAAGCATGTGTTGACAATATTCTTAAGAATATGTGTCTCATAAAGTTATGCAAGAATATTAGATAGGTGGCATCATGGTATAGCCAAGCTCATATTACATATTTGCAAAGTAAATTATGTTTTTGTAAAAACCTAAGTACATTCTAGTTGCTTGATAAGTTTTGACATATTGTAGTTAGTTTTCATTAAAGCTATTTTAACTTAACAATTCATAGGTATGAATAGAATAAAGTTATTGAACAATAAACCTATTTGTCCATTTACGTATTGTAAATTATGGATAATTTTCATGCATAAGGTGGAGTTCGATGGATTCTCAAGAGAGCACTCCCATTGAGGAGTTTCATCAGTTCAAGTCTCAAATGAGCCAAGATGCAATATGCAATAATGACTTTATGTACTTTTCGAGCCAAAGTTTGGATGTTCCAAGCCACATTCCAAGCCATAGTGTGGTTGGTAGTATTCTTGTAAATGTGTTTCCAAACCGCCCTCCTTTGATCAATCCTCGTCCTCCTCAATTCGCACCGTTCCAATGACCAAGACATTTAGGTGTAGAGAGACCCACAACAATACACAATCATGTAATTTGTCGTCCAATTGCACATAGTCCTCAATATGGCCCCTCGGCACCACCACAACAAGAACCACAAGCAATAAGTTCCTGTGATGCAATCCAATACACATGTGAAGAGGTTGACTTGGTTCAGGAGCATGCAATAAGAAGGGTAGAAAGATAGAGGAGTCTCTCAGTGACATGGTTAGCACCGCTCGATCTATGTTAGCCAACCAAAAATCAAACCTAGAGGAAAAGAAAGCATTTGAAGAGTGCAAACTCGTTATCTTGGATACACTTGCCTCCTCTGTATTTAGTTTGTTAGATGTAATCAAAAGTCTTAAAAAGAAATGATGGTTTGAACTATAGATGAATTTGGAACTTTTAAAAAAATGTTTTTTAGTCTACCTATAGATCTCTCTTCAATTGTCTCAAAGAGTTTCATCAAATCTTTTGACAGGTGAATGGACGATGACAGTCTTTTGATAATGTGTGTCATTGGTGTTATAGTTGTTGTCATGGCAATGTTTCAGCTATTGTTAAGTGATTTGTATGATGGGGACAATGACAGTATGCAATTTGTATACTTTGATGGAGTGCATGGCTCGTGATTACGTTGCACATCGAGCTGGGATAGGTCAGCAAAGGCACGATCAACGATCATATTGGGCCTATCCAAGACCACAAACTTTTATGGAGCAGGGGCTTCCGGGGAGTTATTCAAACTGAATGTTCAAAAGCAGGTTATAAGTTATTTGAATATCTCATCACAAAGTTAGCACCACAATTGCGACGCAAGAACATGAACTATAGAAGAGCAATATCTCTGGAGAAGTGGGTTTGTGTGGCTTTGCATCGCTTGGCGAGCGGCTCAAATTTGAGACTCATAGCTGATTTGTACGGAGTCTCAACTTCGTTTACACAGATGGCTGTTCTAGACTTTTGCGATGCACTGGCTGCATGTGGATTGCATGGTATATACATAAAGTGGTCAACATCACAACAAATGCAAAAAAATACAGATGCATTTCAGGCCCTTCGAGGTATACCTTATGTTGTTAGTGTAGTAGATGGTAGTCATATTCCCATCATTGCCCCAAGAGAGAACCATGAAGATTATTTTAATAGGAAGGGCTTCCACTCAATTATTCTATAGATAACTGTGGCAGCCAATTGTGTTGTTTGGGACTATGACGTTGGCTGGGCAGGTTCTATGCATGATTGGAATGTTTTTCAACGTTCAGAACTAGGAAAACGATGCATAAACAAAGTTTGGGACAATACTATCTACTAGGTGATTGTGCTTATCTTGTACACTTTTGGATGCATCCTCCTTTCAAGGGTGGTAAGGATGGACTATCTTCAGAACATTATCATTGGAATTACATTCAATCAAGTACTCTATGCCAGTTGAAAGGGCATTTGGCATCCTTAAAGCGCGATTTCGTATATTGTTGAAGAGATGTGACATGCTTTTACAAAATGTCCCGAAGATTGTGGCAGCATGCCTTGTTCTACATAATATATGCATTGTGCATGGAGATAGTTTTGATGATGCATGGATACATGAAGTGACAACGGAACTTGAGAGAGAAAGCAATGTGCCTCGTCAAGATATGGACCAACAAAATAGTTTGATGAATGGATTAGTAGAGGTTGCTATGCTAACCAACACAGGTACTACGCAAGCAATACAAAGAGCTCAAGCAACGGAGTCAACACCGGATGCAAGTCATCTTGGGGGGGCATCTTGAAGAGACAACATTGCTCAAGCCATGTTTTAAGAGAGGGAGAACGCAAATGTGAGAACAGTCTTTGGTGATTCTGACTCTACGGAGGAAATCGACGACAAAGACAATGGTGAGTAAACTTCAGTAGCGTCTACAGTGCAGGTGGAAAGCTGGAAAGAGGGGTGATGTGCTTAAAAAATTTCCCTCTTTTCACCTTTCTGCAGAGAGCTGGGTAGAACCATGCCTCAATAGCATGGTGAAGGGGTTCAACTCCCCTACTCTCTTTTTCATTACTAATTTGTGTTAGTGTCATAAGCCGTTTTTTAAAAGTTTGTAATGCTTTTAGTTCTATTAGTCGTTTTTTAATAGTTTGTAATGCTTTAGTTTTATCAATCGCTTTTTTTCAAATTTATTAATCGTTTTTTTTAAAATCTAGCATCAATGATTGTGTTTAATCATGTATTCAAATAATAAGTATTATGTTAATAACGATCAACATCCATAGCATCCCTTCATTCACACATGAGTCGAGAAGTGTCCGGTGTGTAAACGATTGCGGACAAAAGATGGACGGACACTTAATGACCATGAAAAGCGTCCGTCGCCCAGTGTGTAAGCAGGTGACGGCCGCCCAAGTCAACTTTTCCTGTGCCTACCAATTGGGCGCAGATGGGCAGGCAATGGCAGTGTGTAAGTAGCCTTACAGATTCTGTCTCTAATTTGAGTAGCAAGTGATTGTCTATCATTTGCCATTTGAAATGCATGAAGGAACGCTACTCAATTTATCATGATATAAGCTTTTGCACGACACTTGGCATTTACATGTTTTGGCTCTCATTTGACTAGAGATGATCATTTATTGTTTAGCATTGTAAAGGCACTTAAAAAACGATTATGTTAATGTTAAGAGACCGGTCGAATTCCGGTGGCCCTGGCCCGGGGCCGAGATATAGTCTAATGCTTCAATGACTTTGCAAGCTAATAACAATTTATTATCGGACACGCACATCGGAACTAAAGGCCCTTTGGTAGAGGGACCCAGATAGTCATCATGTGAACCACGGCACCCGCCAATCATCTCTGTGAGAGACTGACTCTGACTGTGTATGTGTGCCAGTGTTGAGCCTGGAACGAAGAAGACGACGACGAGGAGAAGCTAAGAGAGCGAGAGCGAGCGAGAGAGCTATGGCAACCTCCCTCCCAGCGGTGCCTCGTACCAAGCTCGGGTCACAGGGCCTGGAAGTGTCTGCCCAGGGGCTCGGTTGCATGGGCATGTCCTTCTCGTACGGCCCCCCCAAGCCCGAGCAGGACATGATCGACCTCATCCACTACGCAGTCACAGAGCTGGGCGTCACCTTCCTCGACACCTCGGATGTCTATGGACCGCATCTCAATGAAATCCTTCTAGGCAAGGTACTCATAATTACAGCTTTCCAGTTTTGGCAGCCCAAGAGGCATCATCCAGCTCACTCATCATCATGTAAAAGTCATCGCAGGCGTCGATTTCAAGTAATGTTATCTACCACATCAGTATCAAGCATGTCTTGAGAAGTCTATCTAGCTAATTCCTATTTGAAAGCAGCCAAAGTCCCCCTAATGGTGCCTGAAATGGAGATCGAGCATGTTGCCACACTTCGAACAGGCCCTAATGCAAGAAACTCTGGTTCCAATGCACAAGAAGTTTTTGACTTTTTCCTATGTGGGAAAAGGAGCTCTTTTCCCTTGTTTATCCCTGTAGTGTTCAACATCCTGAGCTTCTACTCAGGAGGCACTGCATACCTAGCTAGGTGCAGTTGGGGTACAGGGGGCTGCTGGCCCAGGGCGAGCTACCACATCAGTATCAAGCATGCTATGAGAAATCTGACTAGCTATTTCCTCAGTGAAAGCAGGGAAGGTCCCCTTAAAATGATGTCTGGAATGGACATCAAGTACGTTGCCATACTTCAAATGGGTCCTTAATGCAAGCAATTCTGGTTCTAATATATAAGCTAGTGCATCATGCTTTGTTTGGTTGACAAGAGTTTCAAATGGTAGGCCTTTTACTTAAACCATCACATTCTGATGAATTTACCTGACTAAAACCGACCTGGCATGTGTAGGCACTTAAGGGAATACGAGACAAAGTCCAATTGGCTACAAAATTTGGAATCACTATAGAAAATGGACAGCGAACATTCAGAGGTGATCCCACATATGTTCGTGCCTGCTGTGAGGCAAGCTTGAAGAGATTGGATGTGGACTGTATTGATCTCTACTATGTGCATAGAATTGACACAAGAGTACCCATTGAAGTTACGGTAAGCTCACTAGGAGACCCATTGTTGGCAGTTCCATATGCAAAATATTGCCTCAACTGGGGAACATATCATTAAGATAATGAAAATTGAAATCCAATCTGTATAGCCCTCACAGTTTTAGCTATGTTTTAGGCTTTTCTTGGTTTTGCAGTAAGTGCTATCAAAACTAATTCTACTGAAAAGTTGATTCTGTGCTAAATGAAAGACTGAACGGCTTTGCCTATCATAAACTATAAGATGCCTTCAAATGGACACTTGAGCACTAGAAGATGCTTCTTGCTTGCAGATAGGAGAGATGAAGAAGCTGGTAGAAGAAGGAAAAGTAAAGTACTTAGGTCTTTCAGAGGCTTCTGCTTCCACAATACGGCGTGCACATGCAGTGCATCCAATTACAGCTGTCCAGCTGGAGTGGTCTTTGTGGACTCGTGATGCAGAGAGAGAGATTATACCAACTTGCAGGTATTTTTTCTTTGTTATGTGCACTGGCTGTTTATATTTTATAGCTAGCGTGTATTGATGGACAATGTCAGTAGCACTTGTGAGTATTGTTGTTGTAATGAGTAGAAAATTTGAACTCCTTATACTTGTTGAAATGTCCCTCTATGTCAATAATATGACTCAAGATGCCTATGCTCACTATGAGATTTCTGTGGTACTATGTGGTGACTTGTCTGGAAAAAATATATCTGGGTTCGACTTCAATTCTCTAAAAGTCTTCCAAAATTTCCATGTTTAATAGGACTAGAGAAATCTAGTTCCTTATACTAGACTGTACTGCTGAATCAACACCTCTATTATCTTGTAGCTCTTTAGACTATTGACCAGAGTGCTGTGATTTGCCATATAGCTCCCTAATATGTAGGATGAAATGCAGGATTATACTACTTTGTACTTCTAACTTACTTTTTTTATCTGCATCTACTGATGGTTAGTTAATGAATTTCAGAGAGTTGGGGATTGGAATTGTCCCTTTCAGCCCACTAGGCCGTGGTTTCTTTTCAGCGGGAACAAAGGTTTTGGAGAATCTTGATGACAAGGACATGCGCAAGGTACACTTGCACAGAGCTCACTGCTAGTGCCAGTATACTTGATGTTCAATGCTGCTTCTATAATAGCCAATTGATCGTTCTATATTTTCTTTGCTCAGACTAGTCAACCCCGGTTTGCGTCAGAAAACCTGGACCATAATGTGCAACTGTTTGAAAAGCTGAAGGAGCTTGCTAGTCGGAAGAGCTGTACTCCAGGACAGCTTGCTCTTGCATGGGTACTTCATCAAGGGGATGATGTGGCTCCCATTCCGGGTACAACAAAGCGAAAAAATCTAGAGGAAAATGTTGGTGCCTGCAATGTGAAGCTTACCAAAGAAGAGCTGCAAGAACTTGAAAGTTTTTTCCATGCTGTAAAAGGTGCACGGTATGCAGACATGAGCTGGAGTACTATGAATGAAGAGACTATTTCTCTGTCTGAGTGGCAGGGAGCAAAGTAGGTGTACATCTACTAGTGCACTATTCACCTCTGACAACTACTGTGTCCAGGGTCATAGGCATACATGTATGGAGTTTAATATCTAAACTGAATACTTTCATTTTGTGGAAATTGTATTGAAAAATTAAACTTTCCCTTACTTTCTGTCAAGCCATCTGTGATAACCAATATGTTGAGGGTACATAGGCGTACATGTATGGTGCTTAACATCTAAAGTGAATGCTTTCATTTTGTGGAGTATCATATTGTGAAATTAAGTTTGCCCTTCCTTTCTTTCAAGCTGAAGCCTGCCATGCATGAGCATGTGCAGTGCTTCAATTACTAAACTTTGTACTGGCTAAACTGATTATTGATTTGAGAAAGTATAAATTACTTGGAAAGTAACTTGTACTGCTTAAACTGATTATTGATTTGAGAGAGTATAACTTGCTTGGAAATAAACTTCAAAAGTGGATAAAAAGTTTCTCTGCTGCAAGTACATTATTGCAGATCATTTTAGTTTAACGTTGTAAGTGGCATCTTTATTTATTATGTCCCAGTGCGTCTGCTAAGGAGAATTGTATGGAGAGATTTGCTGAGATTTTCCGGTACCTGGATTACCTTCCTGTAGGGGAATAGAATATAGATTTAATGACCAATTTTAGATAGACAATTCTAGAAAAAGGTTGGACTTGGATGATGCTGGCATTCTAGGCAATGGTGAAGACATTTGCCATGTGCATGACTGGTCCATGGTAGACAGGTATACTTCATTGGTGTTTAGCTTCTGATCATTTTTACCTTGTTTTTCTCTTGTCTAGTGTTGAGCTCTGATAGTAACGGTCAGACTTATTGTCTCCTTTATATGATAGTCGACAAGAAGAGAATAATCAAGGCTTGAGATGATGGTAACACTGGCAACACAATGGACCAATCATAATGCTGCTAAAGTTCAGAAGGAAGACCAATGATAAGACTATGATGGTTAGGACTCTTTTATTGATATTTTGGTAGATCCTCTAGGTGAAAAGAAATGATGCTTGAATATTGCAAGATGGTGAAGTTTACTTGGAGGTACAAGAAGTCAAAGTGCAGGCTGTTAAGAGTTCAAGCCAAAGTTTTTTGGCTGGAGATTGCCCCTCTTCCTTACTCTTAAAGATGGTAGGAAGAAAAGATTGAGGATAGCACTAGTGAGGCTTTGGAAAATTATTCTGTTTGACATATTCACAGCCTCACTCTCAAACATAGTCGCTTTGGGGTGAGAATAAAACGTGTAATGCTGTTAGGGACAGGGTTACTTTCTTGGACACAACCCTTTCAGCTGATGATTTGAACAAGTTGTGGTTTCAAAGAAGAATGGCAAGTCTCCTTGTCCTGAAGGGTTTCCAAGGGAGCTTTTCTAGAAGCTCATTTTGATGTGTGCCCAATTATATTACTTCTAAATATGAAAGAATTAGCTGGACCTGAATGATTACAAGGTCTCTCAGGGCAGTCTCCAGATATTGAGTTATGCTGTCAAGGTGTTTTAAGGGCTAGAGTCTCAATCACCTCAGTCAATGCTCTTTGATCCACTAGAATTTCCATAGAAAATTGAGCGTCTTGTAGACAGTTCAACATCAAAAGATGGTGAGCCATGTTGTATTTTCCCTTATCTTTTTCTCATCTCTTCCATCAAATTGCTGGTTAGTGCATACCAATTACTCATTCATCATTTACAACATTTTTACTAACTTTGATAACTTGTGTGATGGGAGACATTTTTCTACTTCTTCCTCAACTCATCTTGAATGGATACATATGCAATAGATCTGGACACATTAGTAGAACAAATGTGACTTCTTGCTCATGAAATGTAATACCATGGAGTGCTTAAATGGGGATTTTGTTCAAGATGTGGATAGTTGTATGCTCCATGCTAGTTGTTGTCTTTGCTTTTGGAGGGTCAAAAGCACTTCCCAAAGCCATTGAGCTCATAATTTTCCCACGTAGGCACATGCCAAAAACTAGTCTCACCAACTTCTCAACAATGTCATGTTGGCATTTAGGGTGATACTCCAGACACAGCATCTTCAAAAGCGGTATGAGAATTGCTAGTTGAGTAGGAGTGGTGGGGGTGAACTTGGTGTGGACCACAACAATGTATTGAGGGGAGATCCACCTTATATATATAGCTAGGGTGGCATCTCTTTCAAATGCCCTTTGACCCCCTATCTACTAGCAAACTCATCTATATCCACATGGCTTGCAATTATAAGAAAAACTATTATGCTAAACCATATTCTCTAGTGTGCTTCTAGCTTAAGTCAATTGAAGGGGCATTTCTATTGGAGCCTTACGCTCGCCTATGAATTGGTGGCCTTCTTAATGGTCCTACACTATTGGTGCTTGCTTCTAACAAGCTTCCTAGGTTGCGGCTCATTCATGTCAATTCTTTCACTCTTGAGGGTTGTTCAACTAGCCTTTTGAGGGTTATGTCCTCTGTTTCTAAGTCACTCCTCCCCTTGCTACATCAACCTTTGTTTCTTTTCTTTCCTTCTTGGATTCTTCTTTGACTCTTTCTAACTCTCCCTCTTCTTTTCCTGTGCCCTTTCCTCATTTGGTCGACACTTTGATAATAAACTTTTCCATTTTTTCCTTTTTGGATGTGATCGATTTTGGATCCTTTGGTTGCATTTCTAGTTATCACTGCTGGGTTTCTAGGCTCTCCTTGTAGCATTGCAAAATAGGGTGGGCCACCACAATTGAGACTATAAGATCTTCTGAGTTGTGGAGTCTCCATCAAAATGACCCCTTGCAATTCTTCCATGTGCTTCATCCAAAACTTCATGCATCTCATACTTGTAGACATAATGTCGTAGTAGGCTATCTTGGCCTAATCGATACAATTGTCTAATAATTAGTTGGTAGGGTTATGCTTTGATTATGAGTCAACAAAGTCGAGCCTTTTTTATTGGGCGGTCAGATATTCAATCTCCCAAGATATAAAAAATTTCATCATCCCAATAGGGAGTTAGGTCCGCTTTAAAGAGATTCTTTGTTTTAGAATACCTTTTTTGCCAGCTCTTCATTGGGTATTTGAGACAAATGATTGGCCATGTAATGTTGCTTTCCTTTTAGTATGACTACTGAGAAGTCAAATTTAAGAAGTAATAGTAACCATTAGGATATGCATCTAATGGCATGGCTTATTCACAAGGTATAACGGAGCTTGGTGGTGTACGAAGAAAGTGAATGGTGTTGCCAGTTTTTAAAAAAAGATGAAACTTCATGGAAAACACCATCACGAGTCCTTTCCTCTCAATTGTAGAATAATTCTTTTCAGTGTTTGTGAGTTGGTGGCTAGCAAAGCTTACCAGATAGTCCAAATTGTGCTCCCTAGATTGGTAGAAAATTGCTCCCATGATAAACTTTGAGGCATCAATGTGCACATGGAAGACTATATTCCAATCTAGGGCTTGTGGAATTGGTGGTGTTGTTAGAATATTCTTTAGTGCCTCATAAGCACATTGACATTCGTTGGTCCACTAAAAAATGATCAACAACTTGTATAGAGATTGAGAGATTAGTATGTAGTTTAGTACAAATTATCAATAATATCTAGTGTAGTTGACGAAGCATTGAGCTCCGTTGCAATTCATTGGTGGTAGAAAATCAACGATGACTTTGACTTTCATTAAGTCATTTGCAATGTGATTCTTTGATACTATATGTCCTTGTGTTTTATCCAAAACTAGCACTTTAAGGGGTTTAAAGAGAGACTATACTGTCTACATCATTCAAACACTGCACAAAGCTTTTTTAGATGTTGAGTCCAGTTGGTATGTATGCAAAGATTGTCAACAAACACTTCCAATTGTTTGCGCAACATGTCTTTAAAGATCGTGCACATTAGATTGAAAAGTGACATGAGTGTTGGTTAGGCCAAAGGACATCATTGTGTATATGAATATGCCCCATTCAATTGTGAATGCCATTTTGTGCTTATCATTCGGATGAACTTGCGGTTGGTTGCAACTTCAAAATATGTCAAAGAAGTTGTAAGCTTCCCTTTCTGGTACCCTTTCCAACATGTGCTTGCTCTAATATTTTCTTTTTTCTTTAGCATGATGGCAATGATGGAAAGTGAGTCCATGTGCTTAATTTCATACTTAGGACTCATTGCATAAGGGTCTTATTTGATTGGCATTGCATCTGGCACCATGGGGATATTAAAGGTACCAATGTTAGGGTCTATTCCTTTGAGCTCTTCAAGTGACTAGGCAAATGCATCGAACTCTCGCAAGAGACTTGCGAGATTAGTTTTTTCATGCTCAATAAGGTCCTCTATGATAAAAATGGGTTAGGATTTTAACCCTCTATTGCTAAATCAATTTCTTTGACTTTGGCTTCTATTAGCTTGCTGGTTTGTCCTTCTCATTTAGCTCCAAGCAACATCTCTATTCAATCTACTTTTTTGAATGCAGTAAAGTGTTTAAGAAGATCATGTGGTTTTTGCTATTTCTTAGCATCAACATTTTTTGCAATATTTTCCCTCTCCTTCTTTAACCTTTTGCACCGCAAGTGGTGGAAGATTCCATTTGGGCATTGGGTCTTAGGCAGCAAATGGATTTTTGGGTCATTATCTAAGTCGACTTTCAATTCGAAGTTAAAATCATAGCCTTTGTTGGACAAGGGTGTTTCTCTGGGGAGTTGTAGCTCAAAAGCACTCTCGATTTCATATGATGTCTTGCTTGCTGAGTCTTGTTTGCTCATAATCTAATACTTCTAAGTACTCAAGACAAGTCCTGTTAGAGTCCATCTTGATTGCTCCATTGACAAGCAATACATGCATTTCCTTAGGTTTGGAGTTGACAATGATTTGTTTAATCATGTTATGGTTAGTGTCGTAGTTGATTTTTTCAAGTCCTATGGTTGAGGCTTCTTCTTCTATGTACACACTTTCTTGATCTTTTGCATAAGAAAACACGTTATTCGTCATTGCTTTTCTCAACTGGATGTTCTTCTCGAGAAGGGTCTAGTTGTAGAGTAAGTTCAGATCGTGCATTGTAGTCCAGTTTCATCATTGATTTGCTAAGAGCTTTTTGAGCAGTTTTAGGTTCGCATTGAGGCTATCATGTAGCCTATCTTTCAAGAATCATAGGATCTTCATCAACTCTAGCTTGTTTGCACACACCTGATAGGTCATGGTAGTAGATGTTTTGACACTTCTTGCCGTAATTCAAATTGGAATAGAAAGTGAGTTTTCATTCTTTGTTTTTATTGCCTCTTCTCATCTTACTACATTGTGTATTCTATCAGATACCCTCGCATAGCCATCCTCATCGTCTGAGCAGGGAAAGTCAATGTTGGTAGCAAGGATATGCATCCAATCTCAATCATTGTCAAGACAGGGGATGTATTTTGTGAGTGGGCCATAGTTTGATGCATTTTTGGTATTGCCCTTTAGCAAGGTAGAGATGGCATCAAGTCAATTGGTGAGGTTTTTTAAGTGGCCATCTCAATCCTAACTACTTTTGTGTAGTTTTTGAAGAACATTAAGTTGTTATCTAAGTCCTGGATTACCTGTGCATTTCTCATCCACGGTTGACCAAGTAGGATGTCATAGTTGATCTCCCTTCATGAGAATAAAGCTCATTGAGCATAAAGTTCATTGAGAACTTGACACTTGTGATTTTAATAGGCCAACCCTTTAGCACACCAAGTGGTTTGACCTTTATTTCATTGGCCAATGTGACACTGAAATGTGTAGCTTCCACATGTGGATTGCCCCAAGTCGACAAAATTATATGGCTTACGATATTAACTCTTGCTCCTTTTGCAACTATCCCCTTTTGGGTGGAAACCTCTAATCAATGATAGGAAGGACTACTTGCATCTCCATCTCCTTCCAGAAGGCATTTTCTCATAGGTTTTTTTAGTAATAGGTTTTAGGATTAGATTGGGTATATACATGCCAACGATGTGGTCTTGCAGAGTTGTTATTTTTGACCACATTGGTCCCTTTATCCACTTTTTCAATGTGTTCTAGAGTGAAGGGCTTTGCTTTAGTAGTTGTCCTAGCAATGAGGAGATTGGTGTTGAGGTCAAAGTAGCTAGCAAGTTAGCACTTGATTTCTCTTACTTGTATTCTCTTTCTAGTGTTCATGCCTTGGCTGTTATTCAGTTTTAGTTCCAAAAGCATAACCATGGGAACCAACACAAAGGCAAAAAGCAGGCATAAAATTAAAAAAGGAGAGCTCTAAATCCACAGTCAAGAAAAGCAAGAGAAGAGAGATTGCACTTCACCTCCCATAGAGTTCTAACACTCTTTATGAATCTCACAAGATGCAAACAAAGATCAAATTTTTAGATTTTTAAATGGGTTTTCTTATTTAAGGTTTATTTTGAAGGTTACATTAACTCCTAATCTACTTTAAATATAAAAAAATAAAACTAAAATCATTTAAAATCTCCTATTCCATTTGTCCTACTTTATCTCACACTTGTTTTGAGCTCTATTCCTAATCCGTTTTGGAGTTCACACTCCTATCCTATTTCAGAGTAGTGCTTCTTTTCCGATGCATGACAAAGAGAATATATGCAATTACAAATGATTCTATTGTGTCCCAGCAATGGAACCAAAATATCAGAGCTTTTACAAGCTTGACCACTGGTATTGATGGAACACTTATTGTTTCAAAGCTCTTCATCTCATTTGGTAATGGCTACCTCTCATGTAGCCTACATGTCGGGACCTAAACAACTCGGACACTAGCTCTAAGCACTAGTTGGGCCTCTACTACTCACCTAAAACCACCCCACAACACGGCCTCACGGCTATGCGCATCCAAGAACTTTGTGTTTGCAGCTTTTTTGTAGTCCCATGAATAACTCTTTCCCTACTCCTCAGAGGGAGTCCCTAAACATGTTGGTGTTATATACTACGTAGCACACACAAAGGGAGCACCCCTCAGTTGATCACCGCGGCTCCACTATAGCTCTCCTACACCTTGGGGAGGCCCTCGTGAAGCTCTATCGAAAAACAAAGTATAGACCCATGCTTCATTTGATAGGCCATGCCATACCCATCAAACTACTTGTACTTATGGTAGTCAAAGTAGTCGAGCCAAGATAGAGGGTGTATGACAGGTACAATTCCTCCTTCCTCACTAAACTCAATAGAGATGCTAGTAAGAATCCTATGGCAATGGTGGTAGTAGACCTTAATATCCCACATGAAAGATCTATCTTGCTACTCAGTAATATTATAACCCTTACTCCACCAGATCACACGATCTTGCTAGTAATGCTACTCTAAATACAGATGTTCAAGATAAGGAATGATTATGGCCATCATCCAAAAGGCACCAAGTTTGACGTCAACCTCTACACATATCTATAAACTTGGCACCTGCCACACACTTTTTGGCTTCCAGATCATGTAGCTGCTTCATAATGCGAAACCTTGCGGGGATTAAATGGGAACAAACTCCAATTGATGAACCAAGACTTGCGTTGGCTTCCTAGCATCAAACTCCATCTAGGGAAACTTCAACTCATCGATCAGCAACCATTTCATTTTGCATGAAAATTTGGTCTTTTACGGCCTCCCAAACTCTTTTCCGCTTCAAAAGTTGTCTCTAAAATCCGATTGGCGACCACGGGATGGGGCGACTCAGCCTGTTGAATCCCTGATTTGCACAAATAACAACCATAAAAAGAATCAAGTTGCCACAAAAAATATACTCAACAAAGCATAAGCACAGCTTCACCCTTCCTCCTGACAAAATCAAGGCATAAAAATCCTAAAGGGATAGGCCTGACATAATCTAATAGAAAGCCAAAGCAAGTCGCTAACCAACTGCTCCAACACGGACTGGCTAAAAGAACTATCAAAGAGGTCATCCTAGTGGTGGTCTAAACTACCTACCTAACTAAGGACAATTGGACCAGGAACTCCTACTAGACGAGGACTCCTATAGCCCGATCATTAGTAGATATTATCTTTTAACACATTTTTCTTTTAAGGTTCTATACTCGGGCATGCAAAAAGGAGGGAGCTGAGCGTAGAGTAATCCAAGGAGAACATGGCATCGGGCTCAGTTCCTAACTCGGTACCCAAGAACCTACCAAGCTCTCGCGAGGCGGCACTTAATCCTTTTTTGACTTTGTCATGCCGCTATGCGGACACAGTGTGAAAAACTTGAGAGTACATTGTCATCCAGCTTTTTTATTGATCTAGAGAGTCAATGCCATATTAGTCATTAGTGTCAATGTCCATAGTATTGATGGTTCAAAAATACTACATTTTTGGACAGGTTTATACTATTTTTGATATTTTGGATATTATTTCTTGTAAATATCCTAAAAATGTATAGAAAGCTTTTAGAATAGGGTGATATGGAAAAAGCAAGTTGCTTTTTTAGCCAGCTTGGGAGATTTCATGCAAAAAGGACTGGCAAAATTGCACGACGCGCGATTGCAGTTGACAGGCAATAAACATCACTCCAAAATTGGCAGAAGAAGAAGGAGAGATCTGGGAGAATTTTGAGGAGGTGTCTTGGGGTTTTATCCCCCCCGCCAAAAACGGAACCATTAGATTTGCGGTCTGAGCAGCACAGAAGAAGCTACTGTTTGATATACGTTTTTGGTCTATAAGGGAACTCCAGGAGATCTAATGCTTGGAGATTGCTTCTAAGTAGTGCTGCCAGACAAGGAAATTGTTTATCTTCTTAGGTTCTATCAATGCACAATGCTTTGTCTTTATCTTGTGTACCTCTTGTCTATTCTTTTTGTTCTCTTCTATCTCCTATTCTCTACTTTCTTCTCTCTCTCTCTGATCCTTGGTGGATACAACCTTTCGACTAAAATCCCTCCAACATTGGTGAACCCGATGTGAAAGGTTGTCAAAAGGAAAGACAAGATGGGAGAACCTTCAATCACAATTTCTAGTGATGTTTTGCAGCAGTTAGTGCATAATATGAACATGCTTATGTAGGTACAACAACAATAGGTGATGCATGCTTTTGCTTAGACATAAACTATTGTGATGAATGCCTTGCAAGTAGTTGAGCATGAGATAAAGTTGTTTAATGGCAGGAATGTATCTGCATATTTGCATATCTATTGTTAATTTCAGCACAAGAAAAAGTGGGAAAGTGCAAGTCGGGAGCTGAAAGGGGCGGCCCAAAAGGAAATCGGTCACAACGAAACATGCAGGAAGGGAAACGGTCAAAAGCGAAAGGGCAGCCTTGAAAGCTAAGCCAAAGGCAAAGTCACATTTTTAAATGCAAGGCGCCCCTAAAAACGTCTGTAAAAGAGTACCAAGCTCCCTCCTGTGCACATTGTAAAATGTTTTTGTTTTTATAGACGGGCATAGGTAAAGAGATAGGACAAATAGAAGGGAAAGGGAAAAGAGGACCTTACCACAATGGCCGGTCATGTAAAAAAGGGGACGGGTGCCCAAAAGGAATTAGGGTTTTGTCTATAAACTCAAAAAGTGAATGATAAGCTCATTCTTTGGTATGTGGCAAAGTGGACTCATCATCTTCTTTTTTTCTCTCCTCTTCTTGCTTACTTGTGTGTGCTTGAGGGAGAATGAGAGTGTGAGAGTGTGAGGGAGTGAGTGTGTGAGGGTGGGGGATCTTGAAGATGAAACTCTTCATCATCTCCTCTCTTCTTCTCTTCTCTTCTCTTCTCTTATGCGCCGCGAGGCTATGGAGGATGGAGCTTGGAGGTGGAGGCTTGAGGATGATTGAGCTCGCATCTCGAATCATGGAGCTACCGGTGTTCTTGAGAGAAGGCAACTCATTTAGGCATCAAGGTAAGCTCACTACACCCTGGTAGGATGGAAGGTGTGTCGGCTAGGTGAGAGATAGCCATAGGTGTTCACTTGAAACACTTGCACAATTAGCGGTCCACGGGTCTTGGCGGTTGAGCTCGCTTTTACATTTTGGTTCTGTTGGTCGGGACCAACGAATTTAAGCTTGAGTACTTGTGCACCTCAAATCGAGTGAGGAAGTAAGGGTTTCATTCCCGAACTGGAGCTTGAGATAGGTAGGAGTTTTGGGTTTTTAATCTTTCCAACAAGTAAGTATTTTGGTTTTTTGATGATTAGGCAAGTAGGAGAAATCATTTCAGTAATTTACTTTCAATTTTTGTTGCATTTTGTTGAGATATTTGCGATTACACCTACTGTGGCCTCTTTGTATGAGGCAATTCTGGGCTTAGGACACAGAGGTAGACTGAATCCCATATGCACAGAAAGAGAAAACTGCTACACATCCAACAACTATAAAGCATTGTACTTGACTACCACTTTTTACGATGAATGAAGACATAATGATTCTTTTCTTTATCAGTTAGTATTAGTCTTGTACTTGTCCAATACACAAGATTGTGTTTATCAGTCCAAGCTTCCATCTTGGAACCTAATTCACTTGTGTAACAATTGGCCTTTATTTGTCTATGTCATCACGAGTTTGGTCTTCATCTTCCATCCCCCATAGCTTTTGCCATGCTCTAGCTCCACGTCTTTTGACATGGTATCAGAGTGCAACTGAGCATGGCATAGCTCCATTTTGCCCTCATCTAGCTCAACTTGGGCTTAGTCCAGCTCAGGACCCAAGTCCAAGACCTCATCTCCTACTCCTTCTCCACTTGACCTTGTGGCAGCCATAGCCAGTAGTACCCTGCCTGCTTGAAGCTCTCATATCTCTCTCTACTAGCCAAATCTTACGGAGCTTCCTTTTGGAGAAGTGTTCCCCCCGCTATTGAAGCTTCTCTATATCACTTGAAACATTAGGATTGCCCTACCACAAGCTCAGAACTATAAATTTTCTCAGGCTCTGTTCTATGTCTGCCATAGCCAGATCTACACCTACCCAGCTCTGGGCGCTATTGCCTAGCATACCAAACACCAACATTAGTGCTCAACCAGCCCGACATTACGAAAATTTGTGACCGCTATCAAAACTGTGCCTGTTCACGTTCTCCAGCTCTGCACATCGCGAATCAACAACAACCTGGATGATTAGCATAGGGATTTGATAGAGCATCAAATGAGCTTCATTTCCATAACAAAAGTTTTCAAAATGATCCACTGTAGCTCCTACAATCAGTGAAAAACCAGGCATGGGTCAAAACCCTAATCCAGGAAGCCATAGACAAACTTCACTAAAGCTTCAATTTTCTTCATTTTCTCACTCCTCTTGGCACTCTCAAGCTCCTACCACTCTAAATTGAGTAATCACTCAATGTTTATCAAATATTTCATCAACCAATCATCAAGCTGTGGAAGATTGGAGAAATCAAAGCTCAACGAGACAACATCATTGCTACTATAAGTCTTAAGCTCTTCAATTTCTCACTCTTTTCAGTCAAGTAGAGTTACTACCATTCAAGATCTACTACAACACTTAGTCTTCCAGCAAATATTTAATTGATTTACCATGAAGGAGGGATTTCAAGCAAAAGGGGTAACATCAAACACCAAGCAACACGAATCATCATCTTCAAAACCATATTATCTTTTAAAACTACATAGTGGGATTGACACTGCCCCATCACTTGTGCTTGTTAGCACATGCAAGAATCAATTCACTACTAATTTATCTCAAATTTGAAGCTGATTTTCAATGACAAACATGAAGTTTTTCATGAAGATGCCATTCATAAAGAGAAGTGCAATCATTTTTACTCACTTATACCACATAGAAGATGTTCTCTACCTACAGGAAGACATGGAGCTGCCTATATCCAAATGCCATCAATGTACCCATGTGAAGACCTTGAAGACATGAAAGTGCAAAAGTTTGTAGTTATTTCCGTTATGAGTCCAAGCTGCCATCTTGGAACCTAATTCACTTGTGTAACAGTTGGTCTCTATTTGTCTATGTCATCATGAGTTTGGTCTTCATCTTCCATCCACCATAGCTTTTGCCATGCTCTAGATCCACATCTTTTGACACATTTAGAGTAGGATAAGACCAAGAAATTGAAGGAAAAAGATTTAGGGTTTCTACTATGAAACAGGCCCAAATAGGGCACAAATAGGGAAAAGATGGGAAAAAAGAGTACTTAGAGGTGTTAGAATTGCACGGGGAGTGATCGAGAGATTAAGGCTGAGTCCAGCAAGGGTTTAAGACATTGGGAAGCAAAGGGAGACCCCATTTTCACTTGTGGCATTGAAAGAGAGAGAGAGAGAGAGAGAGAGAGAGAGAGAGAGAGCTTGGGCTACTAGGGTTTCCTACGAATCGATCGATCCCCACTAGCGTTATTAGCACATCCCAGGTATACACAAACCTCGCCTTGTGGTCATAGTTTCATTCTAGAAGTCCTTGACTGCTAGCTTGCTCACAATCGTATCGATGATTCAATTTTTCGTCATTTCGGCTCCCCTGCGCTGACGAAATCGAACCACCTTACTAGTGTCTGATTCCCAGAATCGGACACTCAGACACCCTACACCCGTGCAATTTTGAGAATTGGATGGCCAACAATTGGACCACTGCCACACGTTCGATTGTGAGGATTGGACACTCGGACCTGTGACCTCGTCCAATTTCGGAAATTAGACTCTCGAACCAACTTGTCTGATTTTGGAAATTGGACACACTCAAATCAGACCAACCCATCCTTTTCGATCGTATATACCCTGTTCGATTTTGAAAATTGGACATCCCATAATTGGATACAAAAATCAAACCATTCAGAATCGGACACTTCAAATCGGATACTTGTCAAATCGGACATCCAATTCCTGGAATCAGACACTATAGAATCAGACTAGATTTTGACACATCAAAATTGACAACTTTAGCACATTTGGGACGACGGGGAGTACAACCCGCAATGGGAGAATTCACCGAAAGCCTTACATGAAAATCTAACCCTAAAAATTACAACCGAATGGCTAGGAATAGTAATGACACTCATATCAGCATATTGGACACACTTAGAGCCATATGCTAACCAACAGACCCCAATTTGACATTGAATAAGCCGAACGATGCAGCATAGACCCTAATCACTAGCAAGAACGGACATGAATCAAGCCTAGAGCCTCATCACATCGAGTACGTAGACGAAAGTTGTTGCAATTGCCACTTTGTATTCGCACCCACATTGTTTTCCAGCACTTGAAGTGCACTTAAGAAAAGCTGAAAACTTGATTTCACATGGTGTACAGAAGAGATCACACACACACACACACACCAAGTGAGTGTAAGTTGAGGACTGTTTGTAAATAATAAGGAACTCACTCAAACTAAACAATCTAAAGAGCAAATGGAAATCGATCATTGGGACTTGACATGGAGAGAGAGAGAGAGAGCACTAGAAGGAGACCTTACGCTGAGCGAGCTCCTTATGAAGCAACTGTTGGACAACGCATCCGCAGAGCAGAGTGCATAAGCACTTGCAACCTTGTTGCTCATAGGGCTAGGAGTCAACTAGGGTTTGAAGCGCCAATTGAAAATCCCCATCATTGCTAAAAGCAATTGGACAAGTACGAGCCAAACGACGATTCCTATAGCTTCGTAGAGTAGTTTGATAATGTCTGTGAGGCCAACAGCCTCATCAATCTCACCCAGTGCTCACAGGCCTTCGATCTATGATTAGGCGATTAGGGAAGGACTTGGTACACTAGTATAGATGTCACAGAATGTAAAAATTTCAACTATCTCAAGAACCTCTTTATTAAGAGATTCTCAGAGGCGGGGTACTCAGACAACTTGATCGTATAACTCATGAATGTGAAGTAGAGAGATAAGGAGGATATAAGGGATTATATGACCTACGTGAAAACAAATGACCCATGAAAAGAGCGGTGTCCATGGTCTTCATCAATGGACTAATAAGTGAGGAACTCTACAAGGCCTTGGCATGCAACTCAAGCTTGCAATGAGACGTGCTAATTGGGGTCTTTGAAGAGGCCATTCGAGTGGATGAATAGCTCAAGAAGAGGAGTTCCAGGAGCTCAAACCAAGACGAGGCTAGCTCTAGGACCTCAGAAAGGGCAACCACATCCAATGAACAATTGGTCCTGAATAGCCAGGATAAGGGAATGAGTATTGATTAGAACTAGAAGCTAGCGAAGATGAAGATGGAGATAGCAAGGCTATAGGAAATGATGAAGAGACAAATGCACCCACACGTCTAGTGCATGTATTGTGGTGGAAAACACCTACCAGCTAAGTGTTAGGACCCTAGGTCCCGACCTTGCACCAATTGCAGTTGGTTTGATCACGATGCCATGCATTGTAGACTACTAATATGACTCCCATACTTGCAACCTTACAACCAACCTTACCTAGGAAATAGGCTGCCAAACATTTTAGGGAGGGGAGCCCCATTGACTCTCTCGGCACCTAATGATGCTAAACTGGCCATTCTTAGGATGTAAATAAATCCCACGAGCATCCCCTGACCACTTGGACCTTTCGTAACCCATCCAATGAGTGAGGGTCCACTTCACTATGTGGAGGAGCCGAATGATGACACAGTCCTATGTGAACCCTTACGTCTCATACGACAAAGAGGGCAATCCAATCCTCATGGATTATCAACCAATGCCAGTCATGGCACTAGGTAGGGGCAAAGGCTTAGGGGGGTAGACCTAAGAGCCGATTTCTTGTTGGAATTGCAGTCACCCAAGACACATCTCCTCATGATGCCCTAAACAACAGGAGCAAGCTAATCGAGAAAAGGTTGATCCTAGATGCCTAGAGTGTGTGGAATCACTCACTTGTTTGTCGAATGGCCTAGACAAAAACCACCCTCTAGTGCGGTGAACGAGCCGTTAGTACCATTGGGGTTGTCTCTGGAGTTGAGACATTTGATGGAGAGGACACATCTATCCTGTTATACGTCATGACTTGGGCACAGATGAAAGCAGACTGTCTGGACCCAACAATCTAGACGCAACCTTGATAGGAAAATAAAGTCATAGGGCGAAGAAAGAAGAGGGCGGAGGCCAAGGGCACACTTAAAACGAAGGGTGCTACAACATTGCCCATATGAAAATAAGTCACCAACGCAGAGGCAAAGACATCCACTCCAAGGACTGCTGAGAAGGGGACTGCTAGGGTGGGGGAGTATCCCAACCCAAAACGCTAGCTCAAAGCCATAGAGAAGGTCAAGGAGTGGGTGAAAGAGGCCCAGTAGCACCTTACGGATGCTAAGCCCATCTTGGAGGATGAAATCGATGATCTCTCAAGCGTAAGTACACCAACTTTGCCTCCACAACCAAGGTTGAAAGACGTGTTTAGTAGTACCACAAGCAGTGCCACTTAGACAGAGTTTAAATGCTATGGGCTAGCAAACCATTCAAGGCCATTGGCCAAGAAACACTGGACTAGAAGAAGAGCAAGCAGCTAGCAATCTTCTAAAAATGCTAGTGACCACCCCCCCAGTGACTCTAAGCTTAGGAGATTTTCTTAGGCAGCTTTTGATGCTATGGCAAGAATTAAAGCAGTGGGTTGAAGGACCAATGGAGCAAGGGGTAGCGGATCTACATGATCATAGCGTGGTAACTCAGATACCTAGTCTCACACTGCACTTAGTGTCCAAGTCCTTACACGTTAATGCTTTTTGTTGGGAGGGCACAGAGATGCATGTAGTCCTACCGGTCTTAGCATTAGGAGATGCCACATGAAAAGGGATCGTGGCCACAGAGACATGAGTGAATGTGCTTAGCCATGCAATACTCCAAGCTTGGGATAACCCACCTATCAAGGACGCTAAGTTTAATGTTACACTGGGCAATGGAATGAAAGTTAGGCCATTAGTAGTGTTGAAGAATTGACAGTTGAAAATCACAGGTATCCAATTCTCTATGAGCTTCATTGTCATGAAGGGAGTGGATTACGACATCTTGTTAGGCTGACCCTGGATGCGCAATGCACGAGTCATAGAAAAATGGGGCAACGATCTGATCCTCCGAGAGGAAACCAAACAGAAGCAATAAGGATAGAGATGGATACTTGGAAGACTATGCTAGCCGAATTAGATGCTGAGGGCTGAAATGATGAACGGGTTGCCTCTTACCCATCCAACCTCCAATCCTCACTAAGAGAACTAAAGAGGGGCACCACCTAGCCAAAGAGAGGATGGGCTAGGACATCCCTATTCTCAAAGAGAATCAAGAAAGCCAAGACACAAATTTACAAGAGAGAATATATGTGCTAGACACCATATTGGAATATAAGAGAGAGAGATGAGAGGAGAGGGAGACAAGAGGAGAAGAGGTAGAAGAAGCTTGCCATTATGCTACATGGAATGAGAAGATGAGAAGAGAGGGAGATAATAGGAGAAGAGGTAGAGGAAGCTTGCCATTATGCTACATAATAAAAGAACTCACTCATAGCTTCCCTCAAAGAGATGAGGGTATTCTAGAATGCTCTCATGGACTTGTCATTCTCCCTCCTCCCTCTTCTTCATTCTCCATGGGCTCTTTATATAGCCTTCATGAGGGATTAGATTAAGCTAATCTTCTTGATTAACATAATCCTAGATGATGTATGGCATCTTTGAAAATATGGAGAGTAGTGGATGGGACAAGTCCCCACCTTGGTCATCATGCAAGAAGCCAAGGGTGGTGGTAGACAAAATAGAGAAATGGAGCTAGATTACAAGAGGTGGATGCCCAAAGCACATTATTATAATATATTTACAAGAAGGATAGAGTGGAAAGTTGGTGTGGTGAAAGAGAGAAGAAAATTGCATATAGCCAGCAGTCTGCGCCTTCGTAACTTCAAATCCGTGAGGAATTTGGAAAAAGTTTCTTCTGCAACTTTGTAGACCAGATTGAAACCAATCGGCCTTAGCGGGAATTTTCTTGAAATTCGCTTTTTCTTGGGAGTTATTGAGATTATAAAAAAGGGCTTCCAAAAGCTGCTTTGACTTTAGTATCCCATATGTATATAAATACATATAAGCATGTGAAAAAAGGGGTCCATGCTTGTAAGCTTTTGTGCAAGATCCAAATGACACCATGATGTGGATATTGACTTGTGTGCAAGGGTGAGGTGTCCTCTAATGATGGTGATAGATTCCAAATCTTAGTGATGCAAACGGAGCCCATATGTAGTTGGAGGCTAGTCCTTTGAAAAATCTATGCATTCACTCAACTCCTAGGTGTAATCCATTTTCATCTTCACTAAGATAACCATCCCATTTACCCTTTACATTGACATGCCTTCTAAGAACTTGTTTCCCCCATTTGCTAGAGTTATCATAATCGAGAAGCAATGTAGCATACCTAGTGCTTGAAGAGTAAACCTAAAGTGATATGGTAAGCTCTTGATAGGGGCTTTGGCCAAATTTTGTGGTAATGATCCGGGTTGTAAAAAACCCGGATCATTAGCCCTCCCCTTAGGCTAGAGGTATTCATGCCTCTAGCTTGATAATGATGGTCCAATAGAGCAAGGAGGACTGCACCCCCTCATTGGTGGCTCTTCATTGAATGACTGCTCCAAAGTGTTCATATTTCTTTGAAAATAAGGCTTCAGTCGCCATCCATTTACCCTTGTCTTGTGAACCTTCCCATCCATGTCACCTAGCTTATAGCTGCCATTTGGATATCTCCTTATGACCATGAATGGCCCTTCCCACTTGAACACAAGTTTAGCATCCTTTCTGTTATCGAAGCGGTTATCATAGCGTAGCACAAGTGATCCTTCCCTTATGTTTTTGCTAGCCAGCTTCTTATTAAAGGTCTTCCTCCTCTCTTCAGCCTGCATGGAATAGTGTTGGACTGCTGCTTCTCTATCTAACTCCAGCCTCTCTAGATCCAAGATCCTTTCCTCTAACTTCTTATCTTGATTCTTCTCTTGACTGGCTACTAAAACACGCAAACTGGCCAGTTCCACCTCTATAGGAAGCAAAGCTTCTTGGCCATAGACGAGGTGAAATGGAGTATAGCCAAGTGAGGTTCTGAATGAAGTCTTGTAGGCCCAAAGAGCTGCACTCAATTTTTTATCCCAGTGCTTGGGGTGCATGTGTACCTGCTTGGTAATTATCTTACAAATTAGCCCATTTACTTTTTCGACCAAACCATTACACTATGGATAGTAGGGAGTAGAATGCCTGTGCTTGATTTTTAGCCTTTCCATTAGCTCCCCTACTAGGTTCGCCCTAAAACCAGGACCCCGATCAGAGATAATTTCCAAAGGTGTGCCAAACCTGCAACAAATATTTTCAAACACAAATTTTCCCACTTCTTGGGCTGTGATCCTACTAGTTGCTGAAGCCTCTGCCCACCTCGTCATGTAGTCCACTCCCATTATGATGTATTCCTTGCCAGATTGAGTTCGTGGGAGTGGTCCTATTGCATCAATCCCCCATTTCTCAAATGGGCCATATGTAGTTATGGGATTTTGTTCCTCATGCACTAGCTTCCTTGGTCCGGCCTTTTGGCAATCGTCACAAGTGCCGCACCAATGTTGCACATCTCGATGTAGACTAGGCCACACAAAACCGGCTTGGAGAATCTTCCTGCTGGTTATTTCTTGAGCAAAATGTCCGCCACAAACCCCTTCATGGCAGCTCTTAATCACATCTATAATCTCCATTGCTGTTGGCACCCTTCTAAGCACTGCATCCTTTCCTTTGCAATACAACACATCATTTATCAAGCGGTATTTAGTGGCCTTAGTAGCCAGCCACCTTTTCTCACTTTTACTCATATGTGTAGGTGCCTCACCTTGCTCGAGAAAATAAAGCACATCTTGTAGTTGAAACTTGCCTTGAAACAAGGGAAGCTTTACGGCAATGATGCCCACCATTACCTCTTTCAATTTTTCAGCTGCTAGAGCATCTGCCTTGCCATTTGCGCGCCTTGGCACAAAATAGATTTGGGCTTTCTGTAGCTTTCTCATGAGAGTTTTAGCTTCCCTCATTTTCACTGCTAAGTTATCATTTTTACAAGCCCAGATTCCTTTCATTTGCTTAACAATGAGCATAGAATCCCCAAAAACATTAAGCCGAGTGATACCATGTGAGAGACACCACCTCAAACCTAAAAGCAAGGCTTGATATTCTGCCTCATTGTTAGAATGGACATCCTCCAAGCTGATACCTTCTCCATAAAGTTTGTCACCTTCGGGACTGAACACCACTATTCCTGCTGCCGCTCTGTCTTTAATACGCTTGTAGGCCCCATCGAAGTAGAGGGCATGGGCATTCTCCACCCGTGGCGGCTCCTCAAGAGGAGGTGTCTCCTCTTTTACCTTTCCCTTCTCCTTTTCCTTCTTTTGATGGCATCTATGGGTCAACAAATCAGCTAGGCAAGCTCGAGTAGAATCCTCCACCTTGAAGGTGTAGTCAAACTCTTGGAATTGTATCACCCACTTAGCGATTCTAGTTGAAACATCCATGTGCTGTAAGGCATAGGGAAAATGCTCTTCTGTCGTGATCACTGTGAATGGCCTAGGGAGAAGATAAGGACGAAACTTTCTTATAGCAAACATTAGAGACAAAACCATCAACTCGACCATCTTGTACCCTCGTTCTGATGCTGTCATTACTCTACTAGAAAAGTAAACCGGTCTCATTAGGCCAGTTTTAGCATCCTTTTGTATTAGTGCTGCCCCTAGAGCATCTTCCCCAAAACTCGGGTTGACAAAAAACTCTTGATCCCAACAAGGCTGTAAAATTATAAGAAGGGTGCTAAGAGCCTTCTTCACCTCGTGAAAGCACCTTTCGCTTTCGTCACTCCACAGGAGCTCCTCCGAGTGGGTTAACTGTTGCAGTGGAAATATTAATTGGGAGAGGAGATGAATGAACCGCCCCATATATCGCACCTTCTGAATGAAAGAGGTTAGTTGCTTCACAGAAGATGGTGATGGCACCGCCAATAGGGCCTTAACTTTGTTTGGATCTGCTTCAATGCCCCTCTCACTTACGACATGCCCTAACAAAGTTACACTACTTTCGCCAATTCGACACTTCTCATGGTTTAATTGCCCCCCCATTTGTGCAAGTCGGTTGAAAGCTTCATCCACCTTCCCTAGATGTAGAGCCTTAGAACTATAAATACAAAAATCATCAATAAAGACCCTGATGGATTTCCCAAAATATGGCTGGAAGACATAATTCATGAATCGTTGGAAGGTAGCTGGGGCATTTGTTAATCCAAATGGCATTACTTTGTAAGCAAAACAACCCCAAGGTGTAATGAAGGTGGTCTTCTGTTGATCCTCCTCAGCTATTCGGATCTGAAAATAACCTGAATACCCATCACAAACAGTGTATCTCTCATGCCCGGCCACCTCGTTGAGTATTTCATCCTGAAAGGGAAGAGGAAAGTGATCTCTCTTAGTTGCGGTATTTAGCGGCTTGTAATCCACACAAATCCTCCATTTTCCATTCTTCTTGGGTATCACCACCACAGGTGAAACCCACTCTGAATCCCCTATTGGATAGATAAAGCCTGCCTTTAAAAGTCGTTGCACCTCAGTGAGTAGAGCGTTTTGTTGAACTACTCCCAATCGTCGTAGTCGCTGCACCACTGGCCGTGCTCCCTCTTTTAGATTAATGTGATGTTGTACTGCTGTCACACCTATGATGTGTTCATACTCAGAAATAAAAAGTGCAGAGTGTTTTATCACCACTTCCATGTAGGCTGCCTTCTCCTCAACTGATAGATCCTTAGCCAACATTTTTTCTAACCCCTCCTTCTCGACCTTTGGAAGCTGCTGCGGAATTTCACTACTAGAAGGCCCTTTTAATGTAATCCCCATCACTTCTAGAGAGCTTTCTTCCTCCTCATTAGAAGATTCTCCCTCTGTCATAGATGACCAACCCTCGCTGGAACTCCATTCATCAGCGGTGGTTTCTAACACAAGATCCTCCTGTCAGCCCTCCTTCATGTTGTAGATAGTGCTCTTCCATTTTTTATGCAGCCCCTTTTGTGGCCTGAGCTCTAAATCCCCTGTCTCCCAATCTTGTCTGGCTTTCATTCCCATTAGCCATGGTCGCCTAAGAATGAGCGGATAGCCATCCCCCTTCACTGGCATCACATACATGTCAAGCTCCAGTTGCACTCCACACACCTTTACCTTGACTTTCTTTATAACTCCCAAACAATTTACTACCACATTGTTAGCCATTTTGGCCCCAAATTTAGTAGTTTCATTTACCTCTAATCCCAAACGATGCATCAACTTTTCCGTCATGACACAAATCTCTGCACCTCCATCCACATATGTCTTTGACACTCTCTGCCCATTGATTTCGGCTTCCACTAGAGGTACAATATCTTTCATCTTTCTAGCCTGGATTGCATTCACATGTCTATTCTTCATGGGTCTAATGCTTACCATCTTTGACCATTGTCGCCGCACTGTTGGAGATAGATGTAGTAATTGTGGCCATGAAATTTTTGGCCCTTGATTCCTCACATCAGCAAGAAAATCATAAGCTCTAGTACCTTTACCCAAGGGAAAATCATCTGGCTCAATGTGTCGGCGTGAGCGAGCCCTCCTCTTTTTACTGTTGCGTGTCTTTGCAGCCACTGATGACTCTGCCTCCTCTTCCATATTTTCAACCTCCTTTTGTGGTGTAGGCTCCATCTTCTCAATTCTCCGAGCTTTCTTCACCGGCATTGCTTCAACCTCTACTACTTTGTCATTTCCTTTGACATCACTCTCATCTAAACTAATTATCCTAACATCATGATTCTCTGGCGGTTGAACAGGCAAGGGCGGCACCTCTGCAAGTGGTCGAGGATGCTGGAGAACTTGAACCGGTGGTGGAGGCCTTGGATTCGGTGGAACAAACCTTTCCCTAGGTGGTGTCACTTGTTGTCCCCTCCTTCTTGGTTGGAACCCATTTCTTGGAAAACGCCTAGGATGAGGCAAAAGTACATACCATGGCCAGTCTCCCCACAATTATAGCAAACATACTCTCTTTCTTGTCTTCTTGGACCTCGATTGCCTTCATTTATGAGGGGAGGGGGCCGCACTCCTTGCACCAAATTTAATGAAAGGCTTTCGAGTTGATTAGTAATGCGTTGTAGGAGCTCTTGCTGTGGTATCTCTGGTTCAGGTGGGGCCTCTGCTATTTCTCTAGGCCTTTGCATGGTTGGTAAAACCTCTATGGGCTCAACTCCCCCCTTCACTTGGGCTTGATACTTCAATTTTCTATCTTTCTCTCTCGCATAAGTGACTGATTCTTCATATGATGTGGGAAACATTCCTTTGACTTTCTCCCTTAGTAGAGGATGGAGTCCGGCTAGAAAACAATCTTTCTTAAGGCAATCAGGTACTCTTTCTCCCTCGGCTAAAGAGACTGTCCATTTATCCCACAATTTTATAAACATGCCTTCATAGGTTTGGTACTCCCCTGCTATGGTTTGGCGAAGATCTAAGAGTTGTCTCCAAATATCTTCAGGTGGCTCTGTATCTTGGTACTTGTGCATGAATGCGGTCTTGAGATTCTCCCAATTACCCCTTGTAGCCTCCGGGAGAGCTTGATACCACACTCGAGCATCACCCTTTAGAACTAAAGGGAAGGCCCGTACTTTGGTTGCTTCGTCATCCCGGCCTATGACTAGGAAGTCCATTTCTAAGTCATCCAAAAAGTCCAGAGATTTCTCCCCTTTGTGCCCAAAAAAACTTGGAAAAGCCATGATAGGAAGATGTTGATCTAGCTCAATACAAAATAAAGATGAACACGTCTAGGCCCAAGTCATATCTTATTCAGGGTAGAATAAATGGATTTACAGATGCATTAATCTCAGCAAGACGACGAGGGCCCAATAAGACCCTTATAACATTTTGAAACCTGAGCTTTGTGCTAACAATTATATGCACGGTTTGTCTAGCAAGTGGACGGATAGGTCCATACAAGTCCCTATGGTTCATGGGATACACTTAGAGTAGAATGAATATGTGTACATTAAAGGAGATGTTATAATCCAAAATAGGGAGTATTATGGGATCAGGTGACAACAAGATCTCTCTCAACCTCTCAGCTCCAAAATAGAAGACCAACCTTTGCTGAAAATGTATCTTTCTACTAATGCACACATCCACCAGAATGTTTTGAACCGATTGAAAGTTGTAGAAAGTGGGAGTAGTCATTTATGCATTAACTACAAATGTACACTACAAACTTTCATGAAGCGTGTCGTTGAAGCTATGGCCTCTTAGATCCCACCATTCGAGAGATGCGAAGGACTTGCTTACCGCTGATTAGCGTAGCTTTTGTGTGACCATCATCGGCCTTGTAAAGTTCATAGGCTTCGATAGCTATCTTTTCAATTACTTTGAGTCTTCTTGCTAGTAGTAGTTGAAGCGCATCACCATATGTAGCCTCTCGCCAATACCGCACACCATTGATGTGTAACTCACCCTCCAAAAACTTGTTAATCCCCGAATTTGAAAGCACCTTCACCACTTGAAGACGAAGCTCCGTAGGGAGTGTCTTTACACTAGACACCAAGCACTCAACACAATGCCTTGACGTAGAGACTTGATGAGAGCAAGATTTCTCATGAAGCAAAGAAGGATGTGTATAACTAACTTGCTTTACCCGCATACGTGCCATTTGTTGATAAAGATCCTTCTTCTCTTGAGCTTCTTTTGGAGACCATTGCGGTACTCTTGAGCGGCGAATCCCTTGAATAGGGTTTGATGAAGATTCCTCCTTAGTGATTTCTTGACAAACACTCGTTGAAGAAGAGGACAACTCCTTAGATGTTTCTTTCTTCATGGAAGTTGTAGAGCATAGCTTGAGAACTTCTCAGCGGGGGCACCAAAAATGAGGGCTGAAATGATGAACGGGTTGCCTCTTACCCATCCAACCTCCAATCCTCACTAAGAGAACTAAAGAGGGGCACCACCTAGCCAAAGAGAGGATGGGCTAGGACATCCCTATTCTCAAAGAGAATCAAGAAAGCCAAGACACAAATTTACAAGAGAGAATATATGTGCTAGACACCATATTGGAATATAAGAGAGAGAGATGAGAGGAGAGGGAGACAAGAGGAGAAGAGGTAGAAGAAGCTTGCCATTATGCTACATGGAATGAGAAGATGAGAAGAGAGGGAGATAATAGGAGAAGAGGTAGAGGAAGCTTGCCATTATGCTACATAATAAAAGAACTCACTCATAGCTTCCCTCAAAGAGATGAGGGTATTCTAGAATGCTCTCATGGACTTGTCATTCTCCCTCCTCCCTCTTCTTCATTCTCCATGGGCTCTTTATATAGCCTTCATGAGGGATTAGATTAAGCTAATCTTCTTGATTAACATAATCCTAGATGATGTATGGCATCTTTGAAAATATGGAGAGTAGTGGATGGGACAAGTCCCCACCTTGGTCATCATGCAAGAAGCCAAGGGTGGTGGTAGACAAAATAGAGAAATGGAGCTAGATTACAAGAGGTGGATGCCCAAAGCACATTATTATAATATATTTACAAGAAGGATAGAGTGGAAAGTTGATGTGGTGAAAGAGAGAAGAAAATTGCATATAGCCAGCAGTCTGCGCCTTCGTAACTTCAAATCCGTGAGGAATTTGGAAAAAGTTTCTTCTGCAACTTTGTAGACCAGATTGAAACTGATCGGCCTTCGCGGGAATTTTCTTGAAATTCGCTTTTTCTTGGGAGTTATTGAGATTATAAAAAAGGGCTTCCAAAAGCTGCTTTGACTTTAGTATCCCATATGTATATAAATACATATAAGCATGTGACAAAAGGGGTCCATGCTTGTAATCTTTTGTGCAAGATCCAAATGACACCATGATGTGGATATTGACTTGTGTGCAAGGGTGAGGTGTCCTCTAATGATGGTGATAGATTCCAAATCTTAGTGATGCAAACGGAGCCCATATGTAGTTGGAGGCTAGTCCTTTGAAAAATCTATGCATTCACTCAACTCCTAGGTGTAATCCATTTTTATCTTCACTAAGATAACCATCCCATTTACCCTTTACATTGACATGCCTTCTAAGAACTTGTTCCTCCCATTTGCTAGAGTTATCATAATCGAGAAGCAATGTAGCATACCTAGTGCTTGAAGAGTAAACCTAAAGTGATATGGTAAGCTCTTGATAGGGGCTTTGGCCAAATTTTGTGGTAACGATCTGGGTTGTAAAAAACCTGGATCAATGCCATCTCAGCCATGCTAAAGGGTGGTGCGCAAGTTAGAAAATTGTACATGCCACTCACCAAGTATATCCCTTGTCCTGAAGATGAGCAAGATTGGATGCATGTGCTAGCCACAATCGATCTGTCATTCTCTGATAGTGAGGAGTATAAGAAAGCGGCTAAGGCAATTGGTAAGCCTAGTGAAAGGCCCCTAGTACCAATCTGCATGATGGTAAGGAGCTTTCATAGACAAACCAACTCTGTCAAGGTATGAGTGGCCACCATCATGGAAATTGAAGATGAATATGAGGAAGTGGTGGCACCTTCCTACCTACACATATAAGTGATTTCCCAGAAGACACACGTCTTTGATGCACTCATTGGCAAGGGAGTTGATTGTAACATCCTTACAAAGGATCATTGGACCCTCATCGGTCAGCCCCAACCTACCAACACTAAACTCAATCCATTTGGAGGACAATCCTCCTCATCAATGCTAGGAAAGTGCAAAATAGCGGTCTCTATCGAGAGTGAAAGCCTACCTATGATCTTCTATGTGATGCCTAACACTAAGACCGATGGTAAGTAATTGCTGCTAGGATGTGCATTCAAGAAACAAGCATACTGCAATGTTGACTATGACTCTCAGTGCATTCACCTTGCCATTGGCAATGTTCAGATAGTGATGGCTCTTAGCAAGGGTAGTGTAGCTCCATCAAAGCTTGCAATGCCACTGGTTGAGGAATCTAATGCAAGGTTTAAGGAAGGGGGGCTGTAACTTGACCCATCCTATGAAGACAAGTTGGCTGCTACCTAAAGGAGAAACATCTAAGACCATCGAGTAGGAGCTCAAATGGGTGCCCAAATGACAACTGCAGTTGCCCAAAAGCCAACCCTCATGAACCTGAGACCACAAAATATCATGTCCTAGGCCTAAAAGGCAAAGCTGGCGCCATCGAAGTAGACGAATAGTTAGGCCGTGAATGGGTACCCAAAGACCTATTGCACGCTCAAGGCTACTACAAAGGCAATAGCTGGATTTGGTTGCCCAAGTCCAGGAATGGTATGCATGCTCCTCAATCCAAGCCCTCAAGCCCACCTCCACAAAGTGGTGAGCCAACTAGGGATGGTAAATCCATTACCCAAAAAGCACAAAATCCATAGAACCTCACGGAGTCTTTCAATCAAAGCCGCAACTAGTCAACCCTAGGTCCCAACTCAACCTAACACTTCCAATATCCCAACTGCTCCATAGACCAAGAGCAGTACATCAACCCGGCCAGGACCAATCTATCGCACAAGTGGCCGATAGACTTGAACAACCCAGAAGACAAGCATCAGTAGTTGAGCTATCTAGCTCAACCAAACCTCAATCTCCCGTAGACCTCAAAGTCTCCTATAAGCATAAATCTATCCTTATGATGGCTATGGACCTAGCCGCAAATACGGGGGATGATTTATCACCTGCATCAAATGCTTGGACGCCACATTCACCATGCTAGCCAAGAACTATGAACGGCTGGACTTAGGCCTCATCGATAAGACATTAGCAATGGAAATGTGCTCCTTGCCATGCACTTGGGAGAACTATGAGCTCGTGTTTGTCAAGATTCTTGAAGTAGCCAAGGAACTAATAGACAATGAGATCTCTCGAGAGCAATCTTGCACACAATGGCTGATCCCATCATATTGCAGGAGCAAAATCACTACAACATACCAAGAGCTAGAAGAGTTGACAAAGCTAGGCAAATCTGACTCCTCCTTATTGAGAAAATGGTATGCTCTATGACTTCAATGGGAAAAAGAGGGCTACCAAATCATGATTCACGTTGAGCAACGTCGTGCCATCAAAACCTTGGAGTACGACCCCACTTTTGTAGCTCCAATCTCCTATAGGGTGTTGACTACCATTCATAACCAACCCTTAAGAGCACCTCTTGACCCACCCGTATTTAGATCAAATTCTCATTGAGGAGGAGTTACACATTGCTAGTTGAATCGACTCTAGTGACTTCCTCATGGATGTTCTCACCTACATCACTCAAGTAGGCATCCGTCCTTTTGACATGGATCGCTATGCTAATCTAGAATACAATCTGAACTTCTATGATTGGCTCATGCAAAAGTAAAACACTACGAGCACCGTTGAATGCCCTTGACCTCTCAAACCTTAATCCTAGGAAGGATTCTTCTCAATACCAAAGGGGAGGGGGTAAGGTGAAGCAAACATGTAAGATGAATGGTGAAGAAAAACTACAAGATGAATGAAACCAAAAGTAGAAAAGAATGGATGAAAATCAACTTGTGATTGAGAAAAAGTAACATAATTTTTTGTGAAAAAGCATGGACTATTTAAGATAATAATTCTCTTTCTTTAATTGAGCATTTTACTTTCCATAAGCATTTCTTCCATTGCCTATATGTCTTTCTGCAAAAATGATTTGAAGAATACTAATGGTGAATTGTGGTATTATGATAGGTACGCATAATGGCAGGTCAAGAAAAAAGCAGCAAACTTCCATTCTCGGAGGAGGAGCAGGCAAAGTACGGCATCTCAGTGGAAACAAGGGCCTACAACCAATTCAAATTTAGGCACATCCTGAATTTGGAAGACATCGTAATGGAAGAGCTAGCCATAAAGTGATTGGTAAAGCAGTGCAAGCTGCAAAAGTACATGGAGAAGGTGGGCCAAGCCATCGACTATGAGAAGTGTGCGAAATTCCTTCAGACCTTCAATAGGAACCGTGTCACCATCACAGTGCATCTAGGGAATAAAGCCCACCGAGTAGAAATCAAGCTGAGCCTTGAGTTGGTACAAAAAGCACTGGGCCTACCCAATAAAGCAGAAAGACGACCAAAAGGGATGTGTACGACATGTTGGGAATGACAAAGTGATAGTCCACACCAACGACATCAGTCTAGTTGACATCCCCAACCCTGAAGTCCAAATTCAAGCCAAAATGGTGCACGCCCTATTCTCAACCAAAGGTATAACACATTGATGAACAGATTCAACGTGCCAATGCTGGAGAGAATCATTGCTTAGTCCTTCAATGAGGTAAAATTAAATGGATTTGTGAGGAAGAGGATAGAAACATCGGCAAAAGCATTGGCCACCAACGCCGGAAGACCTGTAGGGGGAGAGTCCTTGGCATCCAAAGCTAGGAAGTCATCATCGTTAAAGGCCTCTACCATTGGCTTTGGAGGGGTCTTGAGATGGCCATCATAAGAGAGGCACTGGGAAAGGCACAAGAAGACAAGGTAGTTGGTGAGACACCAGACAAATCCCCTCTGCACCAAGGATAGGAGCAATTGAGAAAAAGGACTGTGAATGAGAAAGAAGGAGAGTGAGAAGCCCAATTTGGCCAATGAAGGGCCAAGAAATCAAAGAAAGAGACTCCACAGAAGAAGGCCAAAGAAGAGAGTGGTAAGAAAGAGCAAGCAAACCTACATGGAGCTCGAAGTAAGTCCAAAAGCACAAAAGAATGAAGAAAGAGAAAAGAAAGGGACAAGGTAAAGAAAATAAAAAAGGAATCTAGGAAAGCTGAGGAGGAGAGAAAGAGAAGAGATGAGGAGGAAGATGCAAAGCTCAGGAAGAAAGAGAAAGAAGACATAGCCCTAGCCATCCGCCTCTCAATGGAGCAACCTTCAAGAAGAGCTTGCTGCCATGAGTCCACCCAGACACGAAGGTCCAAGCACCAGCTCCAAAACACTCAAAATCTTGCCGCCCTCAATAACCGAGGGAAAGGGCAAGGGTCTAATCAACCCATCCCACCCATCCTACTTCCCACCACCCTAGTCACTACATCCATCCAATACTCCTCTATCATGGTGGATGCCAACAATCTTGTGGCCTAGGTGCAGTTCCTGGTCAATAAAGAAGCAACTCAAGGTGCAAGTGTAGGAACCCTTGTGATAGGAGAAAAAAGACAAGCAATTGTGCAGGTGTGAAATCTAGATGGGAACTCAAAAGGAAAAATATAGAAGCATCTACAATCATTGGTCTCGTTGCATTGCCATTGTTCACAAGCTATGATGACTATATACATAAACTCTTGTCATAGCTGGAGCAGGCAAAGGAAGACAAGAAAATAGCCATAGTTAATCTTGAGGTGGCCAAAAGGGCGATAATGGTAGCCTCTCAATTAGAGAGAACTCGTCAAGTGGCCATGTATCAAAGAGATATCAAGGAGCTAAAGGAGAAGCTCGACGCTAGGGGAGGAGAAGAAGAGAGGTGGCAAGAAAAACTCGCGGCGGCGGAAACATGCCTCATGAGCCTACAATGCAATTTTGATGAGCTGGTGGTGCTGTACAAAGACATGTAAAAGAAAAATGAAAAGGTTCGAGATGCCGCGAAGTAGCTATCAGCTGTAGAAGAAGAGAGAAGTTGACAACACCAAAAGCATATAGAAAATTTAGAACAAAGAATATCCTCGGAGCTTAGAGAGCAACAATGCTTGGAAAGAGAAATCGAGGAACATGAGAGGTGGCTAAGGGCGTTAGCCTACAAGCGCAATGAAAGCTTGGAAGAAATGAAGAAAAAAGCCGACGAATGGGTGGACAGGAGCAAAGAAAAAAGTAATCAACTTAGCACACAAGTGACTTTGGAAGCCCAACAACGCGCCTTTCTCTACACTCTCTTGGAATCCATGCAATCTAAGGAAAAGGAGGCCATTGAGTCCTTAAGGAAAAAGCTAGAGATCACCCGCAGGGCTCTAAGGCATGGGCTACACATCCAACCGTAAATTACAAGGCCCAAGAAATAAAGCCGCCAGAGAACAGGGGAGAAGAGAGGCAAAGGCCAACTAAAGATGCATGGCCAAGTTTTGAAAGGGGGTAGCAAGCCATGGCTCCTTAGTGGGAGGTTTTTAAGACAAGACCCTACTTCACAAGAATGCAGCCTCCCACTACTCTTTTTGACCTCAATCTTTGGCAAAGATACTTGTGTAATGGCAAAATCAATGTGTGGCAAAAAAAATAAAAAACACACATTGGCCACAATCACTGCACCTAGGGGTTCTCAAGTTAGAAACATTGGTGGCTTTGTCAAGAATCGTGTGGTGGGAGGACTTGCTTGAGTTGCTACGCCAAACACACACTATATACACAAGAGAAAGCTCACTCAAGAACACAAGAAGAGAGATGGAGGCCAAAATGTTTTCTTACTGATTTCTTCTTCTTCTTCCACACACTATACAATGTACACAAAGTATAGACAATATAAATGAAAGTGGTCTACTAAGTCAAAGAGTGCATAAGAGACTACACTAATCGGCTGGCGCTATATCTTTGCCAGCTGTAGGTAGGTGTAACAAAAAAATATAATAAGCGATAAGTTAGTGGCCATGTGAGTATCATAATTACCACCAACATGCTAAGTGTAGACGCACAGACCCATCTAGCTAGGTGGTCCATCATCAATGTCCGCACGTGTTGAGCTTGCCATCTCAACACTCCCCCTCAAGCTCAACTCTATCTCTGTAATTCGAAGTAAGCTTCAAAACTTTCGAAGCTTCCACACACCCAATGCCTTTGTGAAAATTTCAGCTATCTAATCCTTTGTGCTGACATATACCAAGTCAATCTCTCTTGCAAGTACCTTCTCTCTCACAAAGTGGTAGTGCACCTCTATGTGTTTTGTCCTAGCATGGAACACTGGATTCCTAGCTAATTGTATGCTACTCATGTTGTCACAATGAATGACAACTGGACCATCTCCCTGCACATCCAAATCACCTAATAACTTTTGTAGCCATACCATCTCACATGCTGCCATAGCAGCATCTCTATACTCAGCCTTTATACTCGATAAAGCAACTATAGGTTGCTTTTTGCTACTCCATGTAACTGCTGCATTGCCAAGGGAAAACATGAATCCACTAGTAGATTTTCTGTCTAACATGCTACCAGCCCAATTTGCACCTGTGTATCCAAAGACCTGTACATCCTTACCTGCCTCATAAAAAAGTCCATAATGTAAAGTGGACTTCACATATCTCAATATACGTCTAACTGCATCCAAATGAGGCTTTCTAGGCATATGTATAAACTGACTGGCAAGGCCAACATCATAGCTCAAGTCTGGCCTTGTGATAGTCATGTAAATTAAACTCCCTACCATCCTCCTAAACATAGTAGGGTCTTCTGTCTCATCCCCAATGTCAGCACTTAAATTCACATTTTTTTCCAATGGTACTGAAAGAGGCTTACATGTTGTCATACCATACTTGGATAACATATCCAAGCCATACTACCTTTGTGATAGCCATATACCATCATCACATATGATCAACTCAATACCAAGAAAGTATCTCAACTCACCCAAATCCTTCATCTCAAACTTCTTCTTCAAGAGATCCTTAACTTCAATAATCCCATTATTAGTGTCACCTGTAATAATCAAGTCATCCACATAGATGTCTATGATGAACAAACATGCATCTCCCTTTCTCACATAAAGTGAGTGATCAACATCAAAAATACAAAATCCAATATTGATAAGATACTCTCCAATCTTGTTAGACCATTCTCTAGGTGCTTGCTTCAGTCTATAGAGCGCCTTCTTTAACCTGCACACATATGTGGGATGCTCTAAATCCTCATAACCTGCTAGTTGTTCCATATACACTTCTTCTTGCAATTCACCATGCAAGAAGGCATTCTTAACATCCATTTTCTGCAAACTCCAACCTTTGGCTACTGCCAAGGCAATCACACACCTAACAGTTTCCATCCTAGCAACTGGACTGAATGTCTCTTCATAATCTATGCCATATGTTTGAGTATAGCCTTTTGCAACTAGCCTAGCCTTATACCTGCTAACTGAACCATCTGCATTATGCTTGACTTTATAAACCCACTTACAACCAATAGCTTTCTTACCCTTAGGCAAGGGTACCAAATCCCAAGTCTTATTGGCTTCTAATGCAACCATCTCCTCATCCATTACTGCATCCCAATGAGCATGACCAACAACATCCTCAAAACAAGTGGGCTCAACAAACTCAACTAGTTTCACCATATAAGCATAATGGTGAGCTGTATAACCTTCAGAGCCAAATCTTTTAACAGGGTATCTAACCCTACTAGACCTGTGTACCATTGGATCACTCAATGGAGCCTTTACATTACTATGAGCTCTTTGAACACCTGGTGTCCTGTCTGAAGGAATACCAAGCTCATCATCCAAACTCTCTAAACCACTAGAATCTCCATCAAATCCCAAATGACTAGTAGATGCATCATTACCATCCAGCACTTTCTTCTTTCCTTTGTCTTTGCCTGCAACACTTATAGATACACCTGAAGATGTGGGGCTACTCCTTAGTCTCCTAGACCAAGGGCTCAATGTAGGTGTAGTACCAGATGATGTTTCTGGTCCACTAAGACTCCGCAATTCTTGCTTTTCTTTCTGCATATAGTTATCATGATCATTATCATCATCTAATACATCACTAGCAGGTGCATAACAATTGTTCATCTCATAAAAAATAACATCATTGCTCACTCTGAACTCACCTGTGAGACAAGGTTATAACAACGATACCCCATGATACCCTTTCTGCTCTAAAGAGTATCCAATAAAAATACATTTTTTAGCCTTTGGATCAAGCTTCTTCTGTAGCTCATCTGGCACATGAACACATGCAACACATCCAAATACCTTCAAGTGTGATACGTTAGGCTTCTTGCCATAAAGCATTCTTCAAGATTCATCCCATGAACTCTAGTTATGGGGATTTTGTTCATAATATAGACAACAATATAAACAACTTCAAACCAAAAATATCTTGGCATATTCTTTTCAGTCATTAATGCCCGTGCAACTTCTGCAATATGCCTATTTTTTCTTTTTGCAACCCCATTTTGCTGTGGGGTATACCTGCAAGTAAATTGCATTTTTATCCCGTGAGTCCTCAAGAAGCTACTAAACTCATTAGAGAGGTACTCTCCCTCTCCATCTGATCTCAAGCACTTCACTTTCAAGCATATTTTTATTTCAACAGATGCCTTGAAAGATTTGAAGTGCTCAAATATATCACTCTTTTCCTTCATAAAATATACCCATAGCTTCCTTGAATAGTCATCAATAAATGTGACAAAGTATTTACTGCCACCAAGAGATACATTCTGTGTAGGCCCCCAAAAATTTGTATGCACTACATCAAGTATATTTTTGCTCACTTCTCTGTCATGCGAGAAGGGTTGCCTGGCCTGCTTACCAAACTGGCATGTACATTGTAGGAATTCCAGTATCTAATTGAACATGTAGCCTACTCTACTTCCTTTTGCGACCAACCTGCACTTATTATTAGAGTCTTCTACAAAACAACCTTTTGCATTGAATTGGACCTGCAACCCTTGCTCTACAATTTGGCCAAGAGACACTAGATTCTTCGTGATTGAAGGCACATGTAATACATTTGTCAGACTCTTTGTCTGGCCATCATGCAAGGACAAGGGAATCTTTCTAATATGTAAAATTGGGTGGCATGAATCATCACCCGTCTACACATAACCTGGATTTTGTAAGTCCTTCATCTCTCCAAACCATTCAACATGACTAGTCATATGATTAAATGCACCTAAATCCACATACCATACATCATCATGTATCCCCTTTCCTGTAACTGCATTCATCATGTGCTGCATAATAGATAGACACTCATTTTTGTCTTCATTCTATCGTGAAGATGATGCATAGTTTGTTAGATATGATCAATGCCCCACCCTTATTAGGTGCTACCAATGATCCATGGTGCTCAAAGTTGTAAGGCCCCCATTATGAGGAGAAGCCAAATGTGAGCCCGGACATTGGTTGAGTCCTGACTTGTATATCAGATGAGGTCTATGTGACCGGATGGCAAAAAGGTGACTATCGTGGGTCTAATCTTTGGGTTAGACGGAGTGGTTAAGCTGGTAGCAACTCGAGGCGCATTGCATCGAGTTGCGGGGTAAGGGAGTTAAAAGGGACCCCTATTGTGGGTCCGGGGGCCGCGGAAGCGGCCCCTAGCTGGGGGTCCCAGGCGGCCCCCCTGGCGGGGGTCCGAGGGCAGCGCCCTCGGCCCGATGGTAAAGGGAATATTCCTTGGAATATTCCCTGGCCGACTAGTGGAGGATTATATGGTAGGTCAGTCAGGCCAACCTCACGGCCTTCGCAGGCTATAAAAGCTAAACCCCTTCACAGCCATCGATTACTTATCTTTCACCCAGTCAGAGTTGTTGTTCCAGCTAGCCTTAAGCTCTTCACCTATCTTCTGTCTAGATCGCCGTCTAAGCTTCACACAGTGGAAGCGCACGGGTGGACAGAGCCATCTTTGTATCAATTGTTTGGAGTTAAAGAATTTACTGATTCTCCTTTTATCTGTTGTGTACTCTCTATCTCTTTCTCAGATTCTGTTCGCTGCGCCGTGTAATATTTTACATAGTTTCCTTGCTGCAATTTACCACTGCGAGTATCATCCTTCTTAGCATAACAAAGGGCTGCAATATGACCTGTTTTGCCACAATAATGGCAAATAATATCAGAATATCCAGAACCTCTATTCCTCCATCCACCTCTTTCTTTAGAGCTCCCCCTACCTCTAAATTTTCCTGGGCCTCCTGAAACTTGCATTTCACCAAATTACTGATTGAACTTATTTTTCTTGTTATCACCAGCACGTCCCATACCACGGCCTCTCAAAGAGGATCTACCACGTTCCCTCCTTGAACTTGAGTAAAATACTTGGACCCATTCATTTCTTTCAGACGAGTCACCTTGCATATTGATCTCTTTGGTAATCATGAGAGAGACTAGTTCATCAAAATCTGGAAATGGCTTCCGTACATATATGAAAGTAACAAATGATTTCCATGCCTTCTGATTATTAAGGCCAGTCAAAGTGGATGAAACCAAATCATCATCATCAAGCATTGCATCAATCACTGTTAAAGCATCTGCAATGCTTCTCACCCTCAAAACGTACTCATTGACAGACATTTTCCCTCTCTTCAAGATATTTAACTCTTGCTTGAGTTGAATCTTCCGTGACTTTGTATTTATTGAAAATATATTCTCAAAAATTGTCCAAGCTGCATATAAAGTTTCTGCATTCCTGATATGTCCCAACATCATATTATCAATGACTGCAGATAGCCAGTGCATCACCTTTTTGTCTTTTGCATTCCATTCTTTCCATGCTTTTAACTCATCTATAATAGTCGGCGGAGGGATACCCAGCTTTGACTCATTTTCTTCACTTGAAACAAACCCATAAAGGCCCTTTCCAATGAGAAAGTTCGTCACACGGAACTTCCATGAAGCGTAGTTGTTCTTGTCGAGCTTCTCAATAATGGGATTTCCACTGTTCTCTGCCATTATCACCAAAAAGGATACAACACAACAAGCTAGTTTTATGCAGCCTTTCACAACAAGTGCATAACAATACACTAAGCAACCTTTTTCACTGATTGCTCAATAGTATAAGTAATCTGCAACCTGTTTGCAGATGAATCTTATGTTTTCTTCCTAGCAAACACCTCAAAGATTACAGATTCAAAATCTGTAACATGTGCAACCACTTTCGATCAATTAGCTAAAATCACAGTGTACCCTGAAACTGCTGTCTGCAACTTTGCGGCTCTAAAACATGACCTAAAATGGCCTCAGATGCCAAAAATAACTGCAATCAGATCCTATAGGGCTTATCTGTAGAATATATAATGCTTTTCTCACACACTAAATCTCACAGCAATTTGAGATTTTCACTCTACCCTGCTTCCAGTGCCTCCACATGCATTATCCAAGAGAGAGAGTTGAAGAATGGGAGAGCTTCTTACCCGTTGCTTGCTTGTTGGAACCTTGCTTCTTCTCCTTCACTTCACCCTTCAAAATCAGCCTCTCTCAGTGGTGCGGCTTTGATACCATGCCAAGAAACATGTGGTGGGAGGACTTGCTTGAGCTGCTGCGCCAAATATACGCTGTATACACAAGAGGAAGCTTACTCAAGAACACAAGAAGAGAGATGGAGGCCAAAACGTTTTCTTACTGATTTCTTCTTCTTCTTCCACACATTATACAATGTATACAAAGTATAGATAAGATACAACATAAAGGAAAGTGGCCTACTAAGTCAAACAGTGCATAACAGACTACACTAATCAAGCGATGCTATATCTTTGCTAGTTGTAGGTAGGTGTAACAAATTAAATATAATAAGTGATAAGTCAGTGGCCATGTGAGTATCATAATGACCACCAATGTGCTAAGTGTAGATGTGCGGACCCATCTATCTAGGAGGTCCATCATCAATGTTCTCATGTGTTGAGCTTACCATCTCAATAGGCTTCGGTCGCGCCAGTTCCATCCCTAGCCCATTAGCCCATTTTGATTTCCTACTTCAAACTTAGGACACCTCAAGGGTAGGAATTCTAGACATGTCTCCCTAAGTCGTGCATCGCATCTACAACGATGTAAAAACTGGGTTCTGAACTGTGGGACAACACCCAGGCTTGCCTGTGGTGATCCAACTTCTAGCTCCACTAGCATGAGCACCATGCACCACGCAGTAAGTAGACACACCCCCAGATAGTAGTGCACCTTTTTTTCTTTTTAGCTAAATACAAATGCTAAAACCCACAAAATTTAGAGGCCCCATCATCCACTCAATTCACTCTTGGCTCCCACCACCTCAACCCGGTGGTTCAATTTCTTCCCATGACCAATCTCCACGAGACCCATCATCATTGAGTCACATGCCCACCTTTAAAATCCTTGAACCTTCATCAGTTCAAAACTTCAAGTTTCATGCTACAGGACATGCCACCATGCAGCTAAAGCAAATTAGGGGAGAACCAAACCCAAGTCAAAAAGTGAATGAAGAAGCTCATTCTGCCTAGATCGGAAAGGTGGAGGAGAATGCAAGGTACTCTCAAGGATGAAGGAAGGCACCGAAGATTCTAGCAAGGTTCTCACAAAGAATGTGGGGAAGCATCGGATATTCTAGCAAAGCTCTCTCAAGGATGAGGGAGAACCTCCAAGGGATCTCGCAAGGAAAGCGCAAGACGCAATGTAATTTATTTTTTAAGAGTGCCAGGTTTCCTCTTGTGTAAGTAGTAAAGTCTGAATGGACATAGGTGAAGGGATAAGGTAACTTGAAGGGAATAGGGAAAGGCCACGTTAAGATCACATCGTAGCAACCTCGGAGGGCGAGAGGAGGGATCTGTCCAACACCATCATCAATTTCAAAAAATGGATCGGTTTATTCGCTATTCTCCAAGAAGGATTCGTCCAACACAATCTTCAATTTCAAGGGACAGATCCACCCATCGTTAGCGTCAGGGAGGGACCTGCCCCAACTTCATCTTCAATTTCAAGGGGAAATCCATCCAACACGATCCTCAGCAAGGGCTTGTATACAAACTAAAAAAATCCATCTGGCTACAACCATCCCACCTTCCAATTACTACCCATCAGTGCCATGGGATTGGCACTCATCTAAGAGGGGGTAATGTGAACCTCAGCACAAGAAAAAGTGAAAAAAGTAGAAAAGCACAAGTCGGGAGCTAAAAGAAGTAGCCCAGAAGGAAATTGATCATAGCGGAAGAAGCAGGAAGGGAAACAACCAAAAGCACAAGGGCGGCATCGAAAGCTAAGTCAAAGGCAAAGGCACATTTTTAAATGCAAGGCGCCCCTAGAAATTCTATAAAGAGAGGGCCAGGCTCCCTCCTCGTGCACATTGTAAAAGGTTTTAATTTTTATAGATGGGCATAGGTAAAGAGATAGGGTAAATAGAAGGGAATGGGAAAAGAGAACCTTGCCACAATGGCCGATCATGTAAAAAAGGGGTTGGGTGCCCAAAAGAAATTAGGGTTTTGCATATAAACTCAAATAGTGAATGAGAAGCTCATTCTTTGATGTGTGGCAAAGAGGACTCATCTTCTTCTCTCCTCTTCTTGCTTGCTTATGTGTGCTTGAGAGAGGAAGTGTGAGAGTGTAAGGGAGTGAGTATGTGAGGGTGAGGGATCTTGAAGGTGAAGCTCTCTATCATCTCCTCTCTTCTTCTCTTCTCTTCTCTTCTCTTCTCTTCTCTTCTCTTGTCTCGTGCATGGCTATGGAGGATGGAGCTTGGAGGTGGAGGCTTGATGATGCTTGAGCTTGCATCTAGAATCGTAGAGCTATCGGTGTGCTTGAGGGAGGAGGCAGCTCATCTGGGCATCAAGGTAACCTCACTACACCCGAGTAGGATTGAAGATGCATCAGCTAGGTGAGAGATAGCCATAGGTGTTTGCTTGAAACGCTTGAACAATAAGTGGTCCATGGGTCTTGGCGGTTGAGTGTGAGCTCACCTTTACATCTATGCTCAAAAGATGAAGTTCTTTGGGATGGCTCAACTTGCATGGAGCTGGTGTTTTGTACGGGTTACTATACATGAATTGAAAGCACGAATCACTGAATTGTATATGCAGGATGCTGACTGGGTAGCTTTCAAGAAGACACTTAGGGAATAATTTTACATTAAAGACACTACTTTGATTACCCACGAGACTTTCTAGGAGTGGGTTCTACAAATCAATAAGGGTCTTATGGCTACTACAGAGTTATTAAAAGAATTGAAATTTTGGTTTGAGCAGTTAGATCTTGTAGAAAAGCAAGCTCTTGCAAGTTAGAAGATTGAATTATTTCTACAAGAAACAGATCCTTGCTAAGCTTCAAGAGAAGCTTGATGATTTGCTAGAGGATCAGACTACAGAGACATATCTTAAAATAGAGTGGAGGCATGTTAAGCAAGCTATTACTGCATTGGTGAAAATGCATAGAAGAAGAGAAAGATTGCATGTGTCTGGCTTGTCCACTATTATGGGCAAAACAATTGATGTATCCAGTAAGCCACCTACTTCTGTGGCTAAACCTATGGCCGCACCTGATGTTCCCACTATTAGGGAAGATGTATTAGTTGAATTGGTCAAAGGAATGCGGGATCTTCAGTTTGAAGGTTGCAAAATTGGATGAGAAAGGACAAGAGGAGAGGGGACGGATAGTAGCCCCTAAACTAGGGAAAAGATGTATGTGGTGTGGTAGCTTGCAACATGAAAGTAAGGATTGTGCTGCTTATTAGGAGGCCTTTGGCATGGCAGCTTATCTTTTGGAAAGATGGCAAGATCCATTGTGGGAGCTTTCACTCAACCGCCAAGACCCACGGACCGCTTATTGATTCAAGCGTTCCAAGCCGAGCACTAGTGGCTACCTCTCACATAGCCGATGCGCCATCTATATCTACGGGTGTAGTGAGCTTACCTTGATGCCATTCAAGTTACCTCCTCTCCCGCGCACTCCGGTAGCTCCACGATCCAAGTGCAAGCTTCAAGCAAGCTCCATCCTCAAGCTCCACACTCCAAGCTCCATTGCCGCGAGCAAGACAAGAGAAGAGAAGAGAAGAGAAGAAGAGAGGAGAAGATGGAGAGCTTCTCCTCCTCTGTCCCTCACCCTCACACACTCACTCCCTCACACTCTCACACTCCCTCTCTCAAGCACAAGCTCAAGCAAGCAAGAAGAAGAAGAAGAAGAAGAAGAGGAGAGCTACTTTTGGCCACACACAAGAATGAGCTTCTCATTCACTTTTTCAACTTTATATACAAAACCCTAAATCCCTTTTGGGCGGTCATCCCCTTTTCCCCTTTTTACATGGCTGGCCGTAGCCTTGGCCCTTTTTCCCATTGTCCTTCTATCTTCCTATCTTCCTTTCCACCGCCCATCTACATTTACAAATTGCACGGGTGAGAGCCCGGTGCTCTTTTACAAGATTTCAGGGTGCGCCTTTTTATTTTAAAATGCGCCTTTTCCCTTTTGCCTTTGCCTTGGACTTTTAAGGTTGCCCTTGCGCTTTTGGCCTTTTCTCCTTTTCTTTCTTCAGTCGGGCTACCTTTTTTCCGCCTTTGCCCTGCGTCTTTTCCACTTCCTTTTGCTTTCTTCGTGTTGGGGTTAACATTACCCTCCTCCTAGACGAGTGCCAGTCCCATGGCACTCACCGTCGTAGGTAGCAGGCTGTAGCATGCACCGAAAACGTGGGTGACAAGGACGCCTGTGGTTTCCATGGAGGAGTGTTGGTGGTGGTGTTAGAAGGTCCTGGGGGCCTGTTGGTGACTCAGGTGGTTGGTAGAAGGTTGTTGGAGTTGGTGGTAGGGCTATGGTGTGTTGGGGATTGCATTGATGGTCAGCACAAGTGTTGGTTTGTTGGGGATTCCGCACCTGTCGATTCTTTCTGGGCTTGTCGGATGGTAAGGAATAAGCATTCAGAGTTGGGTGTTGATGAAGATCGAATGACACGTTTTGTGGAGTCTTCAACACCTGCAATTTGAAAACCTCTCGTGTGGTCTCTCCCTAAGGGGTAGTGCTAGTCTTCTTATCGTGCACAAGACATATTTGATTAGTTTGGGAGACAGGTCGAACTCTAAGCAAGCTGAGAGTATTGTCCTGCACTTGAGGACCCAAACTGTGCATATACTGTGGTGCAGATATCATGTAAGTGCTCGTGCATACTTAGATATTACATAGTTAGAAGACCGTGGGTTAGTTTCTCATAACAATTCGTGGATGAAGTAAAGTTGTCCATGTGGAGAAGGAGTACACGTGAAGGCATATGAGACATCCTTTGCATTGTGACTGCACGATGTAGCATAATGAAATTCAAGGACACCGCACTTCTAGTAGCTGGAAACTATTGGACTCGCTTGATGAGTACGGTGTACTTTTCATGGCCAATCATGCGATGCTCATCACCACTGATTGCAATGGTACTAAGGCAGAGTGTAAAAGAAAATTGTGCAAGTGGGTCAGGGTGACAGGTCTAACCTTAGACGAGACAAGCTCCCCAGGTATGTCCTGCCCTTGATGTGCCCTGAACAATTGTGGGTGAGTGTAAGGGGCTAGGGGACTAGGGACGAAGCCGGGCGACCAAGGTCACCAGACGTACCTAATTTGAGGATCCCTAGGTGCTGTGCTGTGATCGTGGGTGCTTCTTATTTTTCCATTTTTTCTTTTTCTTTCCTTTTCTTTTTCTTTTCTTTTCTTTTCTTTCTTTTCTTCTTCTTAAAAAAAAAAAAAAAATTTGCCTGAGTACAACCATTACAATACGTTGAGGCTATCAGCCTGTCAATGGGTTGGAAATTGTCAAGCTTCGAAGGCTCAGAAAATGACTAGTACAAAGATGATGATGCCCTAGCCTCATTGTTAGAGAAGTAGTTGGCGAAAGGGGGAGATACACTTGAGCTATTGCAGCCCTCCTTGCGGCACATGCGATGTGGGTATAATTGAGGTAACGGCTGCCGTGAGCCAACTATAGAGCTTGTCCCAAAAGGGGGCGTGGCCCAGGAATGTTTTGTGGGCCATGCAATGTGGGCGATTGGAAAGGGTGCTTTGAGCAGTGTGGCTTTGCCGCGGCTCGCTGTGGGGTTATGGGTGTTGCGGTGATGGGCATTGAGCATTTTCGCACAGGGACCTGCATTATCCTGCATTCACTTGTCGCTTCATGAGAGCATATGCATTGTGTATGCCGCAACTATAATAAACCAGTGCAATGCAAGGAGACATCACTTATTTGCATTCTATGGTATTGACTAGACATTTATCACCTATGCTTGATTAGCTTTTTCTTTTGCTAAAGGCATAGCATATATTAAACGCAGATATGATAAGTTCATACAAGTCAGGAACATGTCAACACTTAACAAGTCGGGGACACTCAACCATTTAAAAACAAAAAGTCCTGGCCAGTTATCATTTGATAATCCCCTTATGCATTATGGGCTACTCGATTTGTACGAGGCAGGGCGAGTCTGGATGGCCGGGTGATGGGGGCTCTGCTGGTGTGGGACTCCCGCGGGGGTGAGCGGGGAACATGTCGGCCGGGATATGAATGGTGTAGTCCCGACCCACTACCGTCTCCAGCATATCTTTAAATATTTCATTAAATTCTTCTCTTTCCCGGGCTGCCCTTTCTGCCTTTGAGCGTCTAGGGCCCGAGCGGGAGCTGGGAGTGCGCACCACTAGTGCTGTGGCCTGTTGCAGGTTTTGAGTCTCGACCTTCTGAACTCGAGGTTTCTTCGGCCTTCGCCCTGGACAATGTCGCTTAGGGCCCCGCTTCTTGGCATACCTCTTGATGGTGGGCACATAGCGCTCTGGTGGAGGGGCGCGTGCCACATGCTCCCGTCTCTTGCAAAGAGCATCTTTGCAAGCCAAATCTCCATGATGCTCCATGCGTTCCGCTAAAAAAGGAAACCTGCAAGGTGTGAACCAAGGGTTAGACCTTGATACAGGGTACAATTGTTCGCATGGAAGGAATTTTAGTGTGGTTTATCAAGCGCACATGACAAGTAAATGTGTGATGAGAAGAGGGCTTGAGGAGGTTAGCCTGTTAGAATCAACTCTTCTCCCTGCACTTGACTATCATTACTTGTGTGTGTTGATATTGTTTATACAAGGTGACACAAAAATCAGTGTTTATTTATATATATATCTACGAATCCATGTCACATCATGAGGATAAGAACCAAGTGTAGAACTCGGGGTTGTACCGCAGCATGGCACACGCATCTAGTATTCGTGGCAGCTGACTTAATATTGATAGATATTTTGCCACGTCGAGTAGCATGGAACCTTGACCAAGTCTACTGGCAATATGTAACTCCTCTTCGGTGAGAACCTTATCAATCAAAGGGCCCTGTAGCCTAGTCCCAGCCAAGTCCGCACCCCGAATGTCAGTGAGCACTCGAAGGGAAGTTGGTGCCACGTAGGTTGGGTCTCTTTGAGACCGCCATTTGGCCAATCGCTCTTCTGAGACCGTCATGATCTGAGCCCCTAGTTCAGCCATTACGATGCGGCTTTCACACCAACGCTGCTCAAAATGACTCTGGCCGGCTGACAGTCGCTTTAGTAGCTCTAGGTCTACGAGATTCGGTCGGCAGAGCACTTCATTGAACGTGACGGTTAAGCGTAGTTCATCAGCCTCCTCGTCAGGGATGAGTCGCATCTGTTTATGTAGGAGCCTGTCATAGTGCCCGTTAAGATGTTCTTGTTCTTCCCATGATAGAGGAAAGGTCAAGTAATCTCCAAGCTGCTCCTTGGGGATCGTGCCCATGTCCGTAAGGACGTAGACACGCGCGACCACTTTGAGCTTAGCCTCCAACTCATGTTCAGCGAGGGCTTGCTCAGTTGCTATCTCATGCAAAGTTCTAAGAGTTTCCTTAGGCTTTAGCATGGCTGGGGGACTCAGGTCTAGATGAGCAAGATTGGTCAACGCTAGGATTTCTTATGCTCTTGGGGTTCTCACGGTTCTCCTGAGGTTTTACTGCTATTTTGTCATGGTTCTCCTCGGATGTGACCGGTACATGGTCACCCTGTTGTGCCAGCGTCGTTTCCACTCTTGATTGATCAATGTGAGTTCTATTGTCAGTGGGTAGAGTGTTGTAAGCAACTGTTGATGGCAACGGTTGCTTTGGTTTTTCAGAGCACACGGATGTGTCTGAGGGTTCACATCTATTAGGAGAGGCATCAGTGGGTTCATTGGTGGATGGACTCGATGCTTTATTCATCAGCTCTCTAGCGCCCTTCGTCTCAATGTTCTTTGGGTCCACAACCACCTGCATCTGTTGTTGTTTTCTCTGCTTTCTCCTCTTTTTCTTGGTTAATGAAGGTGCCTCTTTCAGCAACTCAGGACCCTGGGCTATATCGACCGTTGATGTGCTTGGTCGGGCTTCAGCATTTCCCTTCTCTAGTGTGTCCTTATGGGACATAGTCGTGGTTTGTTGAATAGCCTTGCTTGGTTGTGAGGGCACAACTGCCGCCCTTTTCGGAGAGTCTAGCTTTTCAGCCAACTCCCTTGCGTTTAACTCCTCCGTCCTAGGCTTTAGGCACTTTGCAGGTGCTGTAGTTGTCGAGGGATTTGGTTGCGACACCTCCTCCACAGGTGAACTTCTAAGGACACGTTCCACATAGCGTATTGTCACGGCCAAGGGCTGTGACTGCTGTGATCCCTGGTTGGAAGTAGTAGCAGCTAGTTTAGTGGGCTGGCTACCCTTGGTGGATTGTGGTGTCAAGTCCCTAGGGCGATCAAAAGTGGTTGTGTCTTTTGTTGGCCTTTGAGCACTCATTTGTGTAGATCGAGCATGAGCTGATCTAGTCGCATTAGGTGGCTCAGGCATATCCTTGGGCCGAGAGGTACAGATGGCATCATGCCCCACCTCTTTGACGTTTGGAAGCTTAGATGGAGATAGAGATTGGAATTGAGCAGTCGCCCTTGACAATTGCTGTAGTGCTTCCTGTGTCTGTTTGGGAGAAGAGGGCGTAGGAGATCTAGGACTCCTAGGTGGATGTGGCACGAGCTGAATGATTTTCTCAAGGCTATTAGATGATTGTGCCTTTTGCTTTGTTAAGCATTTAACCTTGCCATGAGCAATGTTGTGCTTATGATGCTTGCTATCCTCTTGGGGAATCAAAAGCTCCCTGGGCACTAGCGGCTTCTGCGTATCTTCAACGATTACATCTGGCATCTGCTTGTCAATCATGCTAGGCCGAGGATCTACCCTCCGGTTGGTCCCATTTGGCTTCTTGATTTTGGCCATGAGGGGCTCGGTCACTCCACTGTTGTTGACTCGAGACCTGATTTTTCGCTTAGATCTCCTCCTACGCTTTTTTGCTCTTGATGCACTCTGGCCTTCAGTCGACCAGGGAGGTTTAGCAAGGGGTTTTGGCACCCAAATCCATCGGTTGCCTGCATAATACCCTTGAGCCCGAAGCAACGCTTTGGGTATCCATCGCAGTGTTGTGCTGACCCTCCATCGATGCCTGCGTCTATAAGGCTTGGGCTTCTTTGGGGTCTTCTACGATATTTGTAAGTCCAAAGCCCGTCCTTGACCTTGTCTCTTGACCTTTTTGTTTCAAGCATGGCCTCACTCACTGGTCCTTGTTTTTCGACCTGTGCTTGTATCAACTCCTCCAACAAGTCCTTGCCCTCGTTAGTAGGCTTGACTGTTACGTCAACACCTTCCTTGCCTTTCCCTTGAGGTTCGATGAGGTCATCCTTACTAAAGGTGGTGACTATCCTCACACCCGGTAGTGTCAGGTGTATCCTCTGTGCTACATAGTCAGCACATTTGGTCGCCCTTTTGAAGAGTCTACCTAGGAGGGTTTCTTTCCCGCAGCTAGCACTATTTGGAGGAACATGAAATAGGATAGGCAAGCTTTCTGTTTCAATTGTTGCAAGGATTTTGCACTTCCCTATGAGTGCTTGTGGGTGTCCCCCATAAGGGCTAAGAGTTGCACTAGTCGGTGTCAGCTCTGGTTGACCTAGTAGAGTCCATGCTTCGTAAGTCAAGATATTGAAATCTGCTCCTTCATCAATTAGAGCATCAATAGTATGCTCTCTTTTTGCGGTGAGTTTGACCCTAAGATAAGCAGGTAGTACTACGTCTTCATCTTCCGGGTCTTGGCTTGTAAATTTAAGCCTTCTAACAGATGCCCTTGAGTTCTCGACTGCACGACCAGATGTGGATTCTCCACTGCTGTCTTGGATAGTCAGTGCAGTGCTATTCAAGGTACATCTCTCGTCAAGAGTGTCATGTCTAGTCATCTTGGCATTCGCAGCTTGTTGATGTTGCATTTTTCTCTGACTAGACATGGTATGAACACAATGTCTTTGTGTTCTCATGGTGTGGCCTTTTTGCCCTTGTTGGCTAGATTGGCCCGTTGAGGTTCTAGGGTCTCTGTTTGTCTCTGTTCGGGTATGGGCTTTTGGCTGCTCTTTTGCAAGTGAGCATCCATGCTGGTGTAGAGCCATTACTTCACTAGGGTCCAATTTGGAAGGCCTGTCACGGCGCGCCTTTTCTCTCCAACCTACTCGGGGGAGGTGCGGAGGGGCCAGAGCCCCCTCTGCGGGGGTCCGGGGGGGGCAGTCCCCCCCGGCCCGCAGGGCCGCTACGGTAGACACTATATACAATTTGGAGGACCTTGTATAGCCAAATTTTGAACTACGTGCTCTAAATTTTAGCCCGGTTATGGATCTGTGATGTGCCTTCAGCTCTACGTAGCCTCTGGGGTCAATTTCGAGGTTTAGATCCGTCAGAATTTGAGTTTTGGACACCTGTCCGATTTTGACAGTTTTTTGGTCCGATTCTAAGATGTCCGATTTTCAGGACTCCGATTATCAGAATTGGACGTCCGATTTTGCGTGGGTCCGATCGGACCAATGGTCCGATTTTGGTCATGTCCGATTTTGGGAATCGGATCAAAAAGTGGTCCGATTTTCAAGGGGTCCGATTCTGGGAATCAGATCGGACAGGGTGGTCCGATTTTGACTAGTCCAATTCTGACTGGTCCGAGTCTGGGACTTGGACGACCTGGTCCGATTGTGAGTGGTCCGATTATGGACTCGTCCGAGTCGGACGGGTTGGTCCGAGCGTCCGATTCTCGAAATCGGATGGGTTGGTCCGAGTGCCACGTGGCATGTCCGATCGGGCCGGTCCGATTCTGGGAATCGGACGGTCCGACTCTCGAACTCGGGTGGTCAGATTCTGGGAATCGGACCACTGTGAGTTGGTCCGAGTGCGTCGACGGCGGGCGGGATTCCTGCGCGTTTGTCCCGTCCTCACTGTCTAGTGCACGAGATCGCCACAGACCTTCTGGATCTAATAAGAGCACTTGTTGGAAAACACTAGACTCACCTGAAGCAGCACGAATCACTGATTCCTAGGAATTGGGGCATCGCTTCCTCGTCCTGTGAACCAGAAGTTCTCTCTCTCTCTCTCTCACACACACACAAGGCAAACCAAGGAAATGAGGTCTGTCTTGGCCTCCCAGGCCTTTTAAGGTCCTTCCCTAGCACTGCAGAACCTCACAGCCAGTTCCATGTCCCTGCCTTCCTAGAACTTGAATCTGGTCCCCTGTTTCCCTGTTTTAGCCTGTTATACAGCAACAGAAAACCCTGTTGTTTGCCTGTTTTTTCTTCTTTTTCTTTGTTTTTTCCTACCCTAAATGCATCCAAATCACAAAATAAATACCTATGCTACTCCATTCCACAACATAAATCACAAAAAGCAAAAAACCTACTTACCAAGGAGATCGAATACCATCTTCAACCCCCTCCCTTCCTACCTATCTCAAGCACCAGTTCAGGGAAACCCTTACTTTGATGCTCGATTCAAAGCGTGCAAGCGCTCAAGGCTTGAATCCGTTGGTCCCGGCAACGGAACCAAAATGTGGGAGCTTTTACTCAACCACCAAGACCCACGGACCACTTATTGATTCAAGCGTTCCAAGCCGAGCACTAGTGGCTACCTCTCACATAGCCGACGCGCCATCCATATCTACGGGTGTAGTGAGCTTACCTTGATGCCGTTCAAGTTACCTCCTCTCCCGCGCACTCCGGTAGCTCCACGATCCAAGTGCAAGCTTCAAGCAAGCTCCATCCTCAAGCTCCACACTCCAAGCTCCATTGCCGCGAGCAAGACAAGAGAAGAGAAGAGAAGAGAAGAAGAGAGGAGAAGATGGAGAGCTTCTCCTCCTCGGTCCCTCACCCTCACACACTCACTCCCTCACACTCTCACACTCCCTCTCTCAAGCACAAGCTCAAGCAAGCAAGAATAAGAAGAAGAAGAAGAAGAGGAGAGCTACTTTTGGCCACACACAAGAATGAGCTTCTCATTCACTTTTTCAACTTTATATACAAAACCCTAAATCCCTTTTGGGCGGTCATCCCCTTTTCCCCTTTTTACATGGCCGGCCGTAGCCTTGGCCCTTTTTCCCATTGTCCTTCTATCTTCCTATCTTCCTTTCCACCGCCCATCTACATTTACAAATTGCACGGGTGAGAGCCCGGCGCTCTTTTACAAGATTTCAGGGTGCGCCTTTTTATTTTAAAATGCGCCTTTCCCCTTTTGCCTTTGCCTTGGACTTTTAAGGTTGCCCTTGCGCTTTTGGCCTTTTCTCCTTTTCTTTCTTCAGTCGGGCTACCTTTTTTCCGCCTTTTCCCTGCGTCTTTTCCACTTCCTTTTGCTTTCTTCGTGTTGGGGTTAACATCCATGCATAAGAAACGGTATTGCCTCTTGCTTTGAATTTTGGAAAGGGAGGTATACAAAAGTTATTGGAAGACTTGGTTGTCCAAAATGCTTATGCGAGTATACATGCTTCTACTTTTGGTGCGCAGCTGGATAGAATGCCTCGCCAAGTGATGGTTGGTCCGAAGGGTACAATAGGGACACATTCTTTGAATGCAATTGAAAAGAGGAAAGTTATTGATAGTGAAATGTCTCATGTAGGGCAAGACATTCATGACATAATTGGTTGGGAATCACCAGTAGATGCATATCTTTATATGGATATTTAGCAAAGGTACAAAACATAGATGCACTTGTGGAAGAGAAATGAAAGAGAGATGAAGATAATGTAGGGACATCTAAAAGAGTGACAATAATAACTATGGATCAACCTAAAGCTACAAATTAGCCACCTCCTGAGCATGTTATGGAAGAGGTTGGTCAGGAGCAAATAAGAGGGCAAAAAGAAGGGCAAACATCCATAATATAAGCTACAATGTTTGATATTGAGACAGCCACGAATTTTAAGAAGGCTCTTAAAGAACATATCTTAAACAGTCGGGTGGAATTCACCTTCTTGGGAGAGGTGCTTGGCATCACCAAGCATGAATTTTATGATGAAATCATTGACATAATTAAGAGGAAGCATCAGTTTCTTGGTGATACCACCAGTGCATTGTTACAATTTGAAGAGGAAGCTAGTTTGTTGGGTATTCAAGGGCTGAATATGAGCATGATGTAAGTACTAGTTTATCTATGCAGGATGCTACTAATTAGTGGACACCATGTGAAAAAGAGAAGAAAGTGACTGAAAATGAATTTTTTTGTAGCAATATGCATAGTGGAGTAATGCAGATGCAACAATATGGGGAAGAGACTCTAGGATTTATTATTCGAAGTCATTACACAAGTAATCATTGGGCCAGGGCTACCACTGAAATGATAGTGAAAATAGGGGAGCATGAAACTCCTTGTGTTGCTTTGCTTGACCACGGGTCTGAGATTAATGTCATTGAGCATGGATTGTATGAAAATGGTGCATGGCTTGTGGACTACTGATCATGGTTGGCATATAAGGGCTGCGAATAATTCTTCAAGGGAGCTTTGTGCTGCATGTCCTAATGTAAAAGTGATGATTGATGATGTACAAGAAGAGCAACAATGAAGCATGTATTTACTTTTGGTTATTCTCAATTTACAGCAAACAATTCATGTTGGTTTAAGCCTATGGAAGCTATGTACAAGGCTAAATGCATATCTACGAAACATGCTACTAAGAAGCTGAGGCCATTGGGGTTGTTAGCTGAAAATGAAGGCATTTCATGCATCTTTTATGGGCTAAATATTAATGACACTATGGCTGAAATTTCAGCAACTATACATGCAAAAAATGAAGCTGAAAATAGAGTGTTATTAGTATGTTCTTTGGACATGTATGATGTTATAACATTGTTTGCTCAGTAGCAGGAAGGATTACAATGGGCTGAAGTAGTTGTGGAGACAAAGTATAAGACAATTGAGAAAAGGTGAAACCATTGCTTTGCCGCTTCCACCAGAAAGTGAGGGTCTATATGAAAAAGTATCAAGGCAACCAAGCTTACAGGATCCTAAAGATATAGGTCATCAATTTACATTTGAAACATTACAGGAATTAAAAATTGGTGCAAAAGGATTTCTTTTGCCTACTAAAAGAGAATATTTTATGCATATGTTGGCTAGGCATGGGAAAGCATTTGCATTTCAACCAACTGAAATAGGTTGTGTGGATTCGAATGTTGTCTCTCCTATGGTAATATTTATTGTGCCACATGTACCATGAAACTTGAGGTCTATTCCAGTGCCTAAAGCTTACTTGCCAAAGCTAATGGATTTGCTAAATGAAAAGATTCACATGAAGATCTTGGAGCCCTCTTTAGCCCCGTACTCAAATCGTTGGTTTATTGTACCAAAAAAGAATGGGACTTTGAGATTTATTCAAGTCATGTAGCTAGTTAATAAAGTAACCATAAGAAACGTGGGTGCAGGTCCTGCGGTTGATGAATTTGTAGAGGCTTTTGCAAGCAGATTGATCTATTCTTTGGGTGATCTTTACTTGTGGTATGATCAATTTTAGCTTGTAGTTGAAAGCAGGGATATCACAACCATGAAGACTCCCTTGGGGTTAGTACGGATGTGTACTCTCTCACATGGTGCAACAAACTGAGTGGCACACATGAAAAATGCTATGAATAGGGTACTTAGGGATTTTATACCACAATTGACAATGCCCTTCTTGGATGATGTTCCAATCAAAGGGTGTGCAGTGGATGAAAAGAATGAAGAGATAGATGCTCATGGATGCATACAGTTTGTTGTAGACCATATTGTAAATTGTGAAAGGATTTTGACGCGTCTATAAGAGGTGCATTTAACTCTTTCTAGACAGCCTTTGGAGTTGATGAGGTTTTAATTGTTGGGCATATGTGTATGCCCTATGGGTGAAGACCATCACCAGCAAAAATAGATGGGATTGATAGAATGCAAGATGTATGCAAAAATGTATTTGAGGTGCGTAGATTCTTGGGTGCATGTGTGTTTTATTTGATATGGATCCCTCATTTTGCATATGTAACTGATGATCTATATCAGCTCTTGAGAAAAGGTCAGAGATTTCATTGGGAAAGGAAGCATCAGAAAGAAATGAAGAAATTGAAGCGGCTCTTAAAATCTGCTCCTACATTGAGAAATGATGATTATTCACATGGAAAGCCTATCATTATTACTGTTGATATGAGCACAATCAGGATTGGATGGGCAATTGTGAAAGATGATGTGGAAGGGCAAAGACATGCAATTAGCTTTGGTGCTAAAGTATTGACTGAACGACAAAGAAGGTATCCACAGGTAAAAAGAGAATTAGAGGGAATTGTGACATCCCTTAAATGTGATAATGAGTATTTTATGGGTGCTCGTGTAGTCATTGAGATTGGTTGTTTGCTGGTATTGGGTATGATTACTAGTTGTGCTATCCCAAACATTGCTATGCTTCGGTGTATTGCACACATAAAATCTTTGAACCTTGAATTTCAGCATATTATAGGAAGAGATAACCTAGTGGCAGACATGTTATCTTGGGCACGCTATGAGAATGAAGATGGGATGATGGATGAGGAGGAAGAATATGACTTTCTTGCAGCTGAAAATGATGTTGTAAGAGTGAATTTAGCAATGCAAGGAGTTGCTACAACACTAACAAAACCTTGGACAGTAAAAAATTGACACTTTAGATGTTTTGTATCTTTTGTAGAAGTGTTTCTGAAAGACAAATATATAGGAGAGTGGCTGAGAATTGATCAATACCTCAGTACATTGACAAAGAGAGACGAGTGGTCATGAGTAGTTTAAGAAGATCAAGAAAAAAGCCTATGGGTTTTTCTTAAAAGATGGATACTTGTGGAAACATGCTAAAAAGAAACAAGGTATGCCATTGCAAGTATTGGGTGACAGAGCTTCACAAGTAAACGTTATGCAAGAATTTTATGAAAGCTTATGGGCTGGCCATAGAGGTGTTTGGGATACTTTTGCAAAGATCAAAGAAAGATATTGGTGGGAGGGTATGTATAAGGATGTTTCTCACTTTTTGGAAACATGTACGACATGTCAAATGTATTCATTTGTGAGACATTGGGATGGATTGTAGCCCACATATCCATTGTCTCTTCATTTTAAGTAGGTGGTGGATTTAGTCACAATGCCTACAGGTCTTTGGCAAATGAGATATCTTATACTTGCCCGTGAAGACTTGACTAATCAAGTGGAAGGGAGAGCTCTATGTACTAAGACAACAAATGCAGTGTGTACTTTTCTCTTAGAGGAGATATTTTGTCGATATGGCTATGTGGGAAAAATTACGACAGATAGAGGTGAACTGAATGCAGATGAAGCTCATGATTTCTTTGCACGGTTAGGGATAAACTTGCTTTAACTTCAGCTTATAACCCTGAAGGAAATGGCAAAAGTAAAAGAGGTCGTCCACCTATTGTGAAGGCATTGGCAAAAGCATGTGGAGAGAAGGTAAAAGAGTGGCCATGATTGCTCCCTTATGCTTTGTGGGATGATAGAACAACTCATAGTGCTGTTATAGGATATATGCCTGCTGAATTGATGTATGGTCAAAAATCTATCATACCAATAAAAGAGATGATAGTCACATGGAGTATGCTACCTTGGGAAGAGGAGTTGAATTGAGAGGAGTTGTTGGCCTTATGCATATTAGACAGTTGGAAAGAAATTCAAAAGACATAGAGGCAACAGTTGCAAAGTTAAAGGCAACAAGGATAAATAACAATAAATGGTTTGACAAAATACATAGATTGAGGTCTACAACCATATATATATGGGGATTGGGTAGTGGTTTATGATAGAGCAGTTTAGACAACCAACATAGTGCCATGCGCAAAGTCTCCAAAAGATGGTTTGGACCCTATGTGGTAAGGCATGCGTTTGTTGATAATGCTACTTATGCATTAAATGAGCTAGATGGGATAGCCATAAAACTTTCAGTAGTGGCAGAAAAAATAATCAAATTATTCAAGAGGTGAGAAGCTAATGTCGATGAGTTTCCAGAATAAAAAAAAAATAGTGGCCATGATACAAGGGCTAGCCAGGAAGATATGGAAGACGAAGAAGCAAAGGATATGGTTGTAGAGGATGAGAAGGACTTAGAATCTAGTGACAACTAGGACTTTGGCACATACTGGAGGATGTGCAGATTTAGAGGGGTGGATACTGTGCTGCTACGCAAACACAATGTGTAAAACTTAGAGTGCATCGTCATCCAGCTTTCTTATTGATCTAGAGAGTCAATGCCATATTAGTCATTAATGTCAATGTCCATGGTATGGATGGTTGAAAAATACTAGATTTTTGGATAAGTTTAACCTATTTTTGATATTTTGGATATTATTTCTTGTAAATATCTTAAAAAGCTATAGAAAACTTCTAGAATAAGGTGACATGCAAAAAGCAAGTTGCTTTTTCAGCCAATTTGGGAGATTTCATGTAAAAAGAAGGATTGGCAAAATTGCACGACGCACGATCGCAGTGATAGTAGATAGCAAACAACACTCTGAACATTGGTAGAAGAAGAAGGAGAGATCTAGGAGAATTTTGAGGAGGTGTCCTAGGGTTTTACCCCCCTTTCAGAGCTAACGGAACCATCAGATTTGCTATTTGAGGAGCACAAAGGAAGCTATTATTTGATGCACGTTTTTGGTCTATAAGGGAGCTCTAGGAGATCTAATACTTGGAGATTTCTTATGAATAGTGCCAGACAAGGAATTTGTTTATCTTCTCAGGTTCTATCAATACATAGTACTTTGATTCATTGTTCTTTGTCTTTATCTTGTGTACCTCTTTTCTATTCTTTTTCTTCTCTTCTATCTCCTATTCTCTACTTCCTTCTCTCTCACTGATCCTTGGTGGATATGACCTTTCGACTAAAACCCCTTTGATAAGGCTCACTTTTTTTTTCGCTCCAACCTTTCTTATTTCTTCATTTTAGTAGAGCTGCTAACCCTAGGAAGACAAGGCATTGGCCTTGGGTGTATAGGAACCTACTAGGCCTCCACAAGGCAATAATCAACAGCTTTTAGGATTTTCATCATTTTCTTTTCTAATTGAGGGATTAGAATCCCTTTTTACACATCTCTATATTGCTTTATTTTTCAAGTATATTCATATTTTCCTATCTTGTATACTTCAACATGCTTCTCTAAGTGTCTCACACTAGCAAGGACTTCCTAGGAATAGCTACCTAGCAAGCAAGAAGGACAAGCTCACTAGGACTTTCTTCAGAAATAGGCCTTTAATGCCTGACAATGTCTTGATAGGAGAGGTAGACAACTACTCGAATCTACTGCATATATACTTAACCACACCCAGGGACTTTATGCCTTGATTACCGATCCCCACAAACAAAAAAAAAAAAACCCCACATACACATATAACATCATCAGCTTAAGAGAAAAACTCAGAAAGGTGACGACACCACCTGGAATGGCCACAACAAGCTCCTGCGTAGCAAAGGCTCCCTTCAGCCAACCTGTCTTTGATGCAATCACTAAAACAAAAAAACCATTAAACGCACTTGTACCAAGCAGACACATGGCCCTCTTGGACTTATGAAATAAAACATTAAAACCTAATAGAGACGACCCTCTTGGTCTTAAGAAATAAAACACTTTACTACCATTTAGTAATGTATTGTTGAAACAAACCCTTGGCCCTAATCATAACTCTAGTAAAGCACAAAATCGACCAAGGATAAGGGCTTCTTAGGCCCTACACTAAGTGCCTCAGGTTATTAGCTAACCCCCTGCATAAATAGCAAGGGGTGTTTGACGAATATGACGATACACAATCCTATGCGTCCATGACAAAGTAGGAAGGTGCTCAATGGCTACTTGACTCATAACCCAAACGAATCATTGGTGTCTAAAATGGGACATGTCAGCTAGAAGACCCCAAAGTAGTCCAAGAATAATGTTAGGAGGTAATTGCAGAGGCTCCCTTGTACCACAATTGAAAAAGACATATTCAACAAAACATAATTGGTCAGGAAATCTGCAAAGCGATTCCATTATCAAGGAGCTAACTGACAAGCCACCATCTCAAAAATATGCAACATATCCAAGGCTGCACGATAGTACATGCGTAAGATGGGATCCCACACACTCTAGGTCCTATTTAATTGATTGATTACTAACTACGAGCCACCTTTCACCAATAATTGACGAATACCACCATATCGGGCTACATTCAGCCCCATGATCAAGGCTTTGTATTCTGCCATATTATTAGTAAAAGAGGGTCCTAAATAGGCTTCCATCTTCATAACTACTCGACGTCGGGGGTCTTTAATGACCACACCAACGCTCACATGTTTAGAGGGCCCTTTGGAAGCTTCATCAAAATACAAAGTATAAACCTATGCTTCATTGATAGGCCACGCCACACTAATTAGCTCACTCATACTTATGATAATCAAAATCAAGCCAAGGGAGAGAATGTATAGTAGGTACATTTTCCCTTTCCTCGCTAAACTCGATTGGAATGCTAGTTAGAATTTGTTGACAATGGTGGCGGTAGACCTCAATTTCCCATGTAAAAGATCTATCTTCCACTCAATAACCTGATACTCTTTTCTCCACTAGATCACTCAACCTTGGTGGTAATGTTACTCAAGATACGAATGCTCTAGATATGGAATGCTTCGTCCCATCCGCTCATCTTGGTACCTATTGTACATTAAAGCTGTACACCATAAGAATGATCTTCTCCATTCACTTGTCAATTTTTATACATGGGGTTTGAGTTTGGACTTTCACTTAAGTTGGGTCCCCCTCTCTCCTATTTGTCTCCATGCACTTCATAAACCTTGATTGGTACATCATTAAGAAAATGGCATAGTAAGATGGGGAACGATGTCTCGTAAAACATTATTCATTGCATTCATCATGTAGGCAAGATAATTAGTTGCTCCTTGACGAAGGGTATACATGTGCACCAAAGCCAATGGTATCTTTATAGTAGTAATATCTTGACATTATAGTGCCAACTAAAATAGATCATATCTTGAATATAAATCCTCCATCAAATAGATAGCCTGACTAGCAAGTGCTTCTACAAGCTCATCTAGAATAGGCTCTTCAGCAGCATTCCTTATCATGAATTTGTTGACTGGCTGCATATCTTGAATGAACTGCAATGCCCCATTTTTCTTTGGTATAATAAACCAAGGGTTAGAATACAGAGTAGAGGATGGATCTAGAATTTTTATCGTGATCTTCTTATTTAACAACTCTGTTAGCTTAGGAAAGTAGGTCCAAGGCACAAGAATTTGCATTAAATTCCGTGGCACATACGACATTGTAAAAATAACCATGCGAGCCACAACAGTCAGATCAACACAACCTCCTTCAAATGGCTAAAATGCAAAAGTCTTTCCATACTTTGCCACTATTTTCATGTAACATTCTTTCTCTGTAGGTAGAAAATGCCCATCACTCCCAACTTTCAACTTCTTCAATGTATTGGCAATGAAATGATGCCCAACTCCTTTTAGATCCCTTAAACTTGGCTACTTGGAGATTGTCTTATACATGCTATCCCTATCATGAGATAAAGGGGGGTAAAGGTAAAGCAACTATCTTAACCTTTTTGTCAATAGTTTTATATTTCATCTCTACAAGTGCTTCACCCAAGTTTGTATGTTCTACTCACAATGACATTTTTAGATAATATGTCACTCTTTTCACCCTTAGTCACCCCATTTTTAGCTTCATCCTACTTTATGAAAATAATGGAATCATCAACAAATTCCCAATGAATACCTTGCAAATCTAATTCCTCATCAACATGCATCAATGCTTGACTAGGCTCTCATACAAAGTGCTATTTTCTTTTGATGATATCACTTATTTGATCATGAAAATCTCACTTAGCAACAATGATAAGTACCTCATCAAGTGTAAAGTCGACCCTAATACTAATGATGTGCTCCTCAAGTACCTTTTTAATGTCTATAGCAGTCTTAATGTCTAAGCGTAACTTATACCTAGGTTGCTTGGCTTTCTTATTTCCATCTGGCTTTTTATCGTGTACTACATCTTCCATTATGTATTCAGGAAAAACTTTTTAGTAGCCATTTGCTACTTCATTTTACTTCATGTTATATGCATTGAAGTACATGCGGCCTCATCATCTCTTCTCCTCTTTTCTTTTACAATAGTATCCATATTCTGTACTTTTGCCAAATATGCATAGATTGTAAAGGAGTCCACTAGCACATCCCATCCTGTCATACTCTATATATTTTGACTAGCACATGATAATTCAAAGCAATCTAAAGCACGAGACCAAACTTCAAATTTCATAGAATCCTTGCATGTATCAAGAAAGCAAAGAGGTTTCTCAATCTTTGTAACTCATGTATCAAGAAAGCAAAGAGGCTTCTCAATCTTTGTAACTCATATATAATGTCATCTATGTTGTAAATGCATTTTTTGCTATTTGCCAATTCCTCAAAGTGCTTTTGTATAACCCCCTTTACTAAAATTTGGTTCAAGATGCAACCATTTCTCTCTTGCATGAATTATTCCGTCTTTCCAAAATACCAAATTTTTGGCCTCTACATCACAATAAGCCACATAGTTACGCTTTTCATGTTGAAGACTATCACACCATATACACTTGCCTTTCAATCCTTGTCTGATAGACCTTTATGCTATTGCCCATCCCCTTTCCTCAAATTTTTCATCTATTTTTATGACCTTCAAACTAAGATCATGCAATCCTTTCACTAGCTCGTCCATTACATCCTCTTTAACAAATGGACTAGTAGGCATAACTAGCAGATTAGCCACACAAATAGTTGAATTTACTACAATTTCTAGTGCTTTCATAGAGATAACATGCATGGTCTCTGAACTTAACCACAAATTATTATTTTTCTCTTTACAATCATATTTACAGCTTTTGTTACATGTACCCAATTAGTTTTCAACCTTGTCTACAATGTTTCATCTTCCAAATGGATAGTCAATTTCTCCTGTAAGACTGGATTTGTAGCTTTTAGGAACAATTTGATTTTCTTACTATCTAATGATGGCTAGTTATTAACATCCAACTGTGCATGTCGATTTTCAAATTCATGTACTCAAGCTATAGTTGCAAGCCCTTTATTGGGTCTATCTATGAAAGTTTTGTGTGTTACCAAACTAGTATCTTCAAGAAAAAAACTATTCTCTAAGAGCTTTCTTAAGGATAGTCCTATCAAAATCCTTTCTATACAAACCTAGAGGTTGCTCTTTCATTTTTTGCATGGTAAGAAGATCAAAATATTGGCTCCATGTATACTCAAGAAACCCATAAAAAACCATATATTTGTACATAAGGCAAGACATTTTTCCCAGTAAATTGCTTTATCTCTTATTCAACTATGTGCAAAGCATTCAAAACTATAGCCTCAAGCTTCTTAGAATCTTGCATTCTTTGTTGTTGGTGCCATTGTTTCTATTGTTATGATACTGATGTTGTTGTGTCTGATACGACAAAGTCAAATGTTAAGCCACTTGCTACAATACATCACTTGCACCATTTGATCTTGAAGCTCTTGAAAATTACCCATTTTGACGCTTCTATCATTAACCATCACCTCGAGTTTACTAATCTTGAAGTGTGTAAGATGGAAGGTTAGAGGGGTATAGAAGGGTTTAGAGAGATTAAAACAAGGAACAAGAAAGAAGAAAGAAAGAGTGTTAAGTGTTTAGATGAAGTGAAAGACAATAATAGAAGTGCAATTTGATGATTCTATTCCATATGTGATCCAACAATACATCTCAATACAAGCCTATAGGAGGCCCAAATCTCTTAGGCATGCAAATACACTTGGCACAATTGCCTAGCACACACGGTGAGACTACAGCTTAGAAATCCGCTTACATGCATCAATATTTCTACTATACATAGACTAGAATCAAAGACATGCACCTCATAAATCTATATATACATCCAAATCTTTGTAGTAGATGATGTGTATTAATGCTAGAAAGTGATATCAAGTATCAAAATTCATCAAAATCACTATTTAACCATTATGGGGCTTCAAAAACCGCTTCTACCTTGTATGACAATTTATTACAGCAAGAGGAAAATACTTTTTCCTGCCCATAAATCCACTCTAAACTTGAATTTTGATGAAACTCCAATCTTCTCGAGTGTTAGAGAGTCTGATTTCATCAACAAATACATTTAGAATTATATTTAAAGCTCATGAACTTCATGGATAGCATGTTGTCATGTTTTGCTCTATTTTAGACAGGAAAGACACTTTAGGATTACTTTTAAAACCCTTATTCAAGTCCTTTTTTCATAAACTTTGATGGCTTCCTCTTTTGCCATGCCTTGGGAGCTTCCTGTTGAGCATAAGAAGCATACTTCTCTCTTTTCCAACCTCTCCATGTGTTTTTCCACAAGCACGCTACAAAAATTACACCAGTTCTTTTCCTTTTTGCCTATCTAGACTGGCTTCACATAAAAGTCTGACTTTTCTTCTTCTTACCCTTTGCATAATCACTATATTTAGACACTTTGCCCTTGTCCCATATGAGCAGTGGACATTATCTTGGGCACTCACTTATTCTTAATAGTTCTGGTCCTAACCATTTACAACCTTTGCAAAGTACATGGTCACCAACTTGACATGTATATCATATGTAAACTCCTTCTTACACTTGACAAGTCTTTGGTGTATCTCGAACTATCACTCATACTATCATATAGTCTTTAAGATATAAACAACTTTAATTTTCCTTGCCAAACACTGGTCACGATACATATAGATGAAATCATAGCATTTCTATGTAATCTGTAAGTTTACTGAATAGATACACTATGTCATGACAATGGTATATCAAGAAAGAGAATATACTAGTGGAGAATTGGGATGCATTGAGGACACTCATGATTGAAGTCTTTGTTTCTTCTCTCAAGAAAGAAAAGTTGGCAAGAAGGTTGTATGGACTAGAATAAAGAGGCCTTATGCGTGGGATTATACAAACCAATCCCTCAATCTCACTATGTATCGAGCTATGTATATGGAGAATATTAGTGATGACACCAAGCTCCATATGTATATGTATGGCCTAGGATCTTTGTTGTCGGTTGATATTATGGCACAAAATCCCACCACTCGTTTTAAAGACATTGAGCTTGTGGAAAGGTATGGAAGAAAGTATAAGAGAGAGCTTACATTTTAGCCCACTTAATATGGACATCCAAGTAAGCCCATTTATGGATAGCTAATGATAGTTTCAAAGCAGGGTCAAATTAGCAACACTTATAGTAGCAATCATACACCTGATGGGAGTTTTAGAGTATTGATCTATCTGCCATTCAATGCTACTAAGCAAAGAGTTGATTCTAGGACAATAAAAGATGCTGAAACAGTGAGCCATTATGCTAAAAGGAAACCTCCATTAATTTCTCTTCTAAGTAATGACAAGTTTATTCCTATGGACCTCTACAAGGAGCACAAGAAAGGACATTGTTTCAAGTATGAAGAGAAGTATATTGCAGATCACCCATCAAAATGTACCTATAGCAAAGCTAAAGTGAATAGCATGATGGTTCTTAAAGATCTTGACTATGAGCCCATGAATGGTGGAGATGACATGGACCATTTTTATGATCCAACACATGGTTTTGATGATATTTATCCTTTTGATTCGGGTAGATAAATGATTATTGTTGGAAAAAGCTATGTTTAGATCAGCAAGAATTTTGGAGCTCTCCTATATCTTCAAGTATAATTTTGGAAGAAGATCATGATAGTTTCTGGGCCTTGTCTCACTAGAGTTGCCTATAGGATAGTTCTTTGTTTTTGAATAGAACTTTTGACTTTGCTTTAATTACAAATAGGTGACTCATACATAAAGTGCTTAACAAGAGCTTTGTTTTGAGCTATAGGATGCTTGATTCGGGCAAGTTGATCAAAAGTTATGTGTCTATAGTAGATATCACCATGTCTACCTTTTGCAACAGTTCCTTCATGAAAAGTTTTGCACCAAGTCATCATTTGTATGGTGTAGCATACTTATACGTATATTGTAATTGGTCTTCTACTTTAGCTTCATTTACGACTTATAGATTTCTTGGAGGACTACGATATCTTTTATGTTGTCTAAACAAGGTACTCTACCATCTTCACCATCTAACATATTTTGCAAGAGGATCTTAATATATATTTTTTAGGACAAAAACATCCAGGTGGGGATGTATTGTAATTATGGCACAAGTATATAAGATGTAAGAGGTTATTCAATCATTATTGATTCAAACATAATACAAGAAATCCTCTTCCATCTCCAAGTTTCTCTTAGTTTTTATGGCTTTCTCTCATTTCTCTCTCTCCTTTCGGTCTTTCTATCACTGCTTCTAGTCTTTCTCTCTCCTGTGCACTCTCTTTCTCTCTCTTTTGTAGTCTTCTTGCTTCCTCATGGCCCACTCCATTACACTATCATCCAATAAATAGACAAATGAAAATCCACAAAAATAAACCTAAAATCGTCTTGTTTTCATAGTAATTATGTAATGCATTGATCAATGGACACACTAACGTAGTCGATTGTGACTGAGATAGTAGGCTATATGTGCCATTAAAGTATCACCATTCACTCAACAGTTGCAATTGATTAATTGTTTTGGGAGGACTTCTTCTTTTGGAAGAGCTCATTTCCACGCAGGCACTTCCTCCTTACATTGGATGCCCCTTTTATACGAAAGAGAAATGGATCAATTGTTTAAACCCCTACTAAGGTTTCCCATTAAGCCGATTAAGGGACTATTTAAACCCTCATAGTCTTACTTCCTACAAATCATGTGTCTTCAAAATTTTGGACTACATCTTCATCATCTCTATTAATACTTGAACCACAAATGATCTTTATAGCTAGTTCTATGAAATATTGATTTCCATATATTTCTAAAGAAAATTTTACATTGTATCAAAATCTCTGATGGTGGGACCTCTTCAACAATGCACTCTATCAAAATCTTTGATGATGGGACCTCTTCAACACCTAATGAGCTCAACAAGACTGACAAAGAAAGACATGCTATGATATTGAGGAGATGCAATGGTATACCAAGGCTATCAACCTCTGCAAGTAGAGTTTCACCCATTCCATCTTACTATGAAAATAAAATTCTAGGTTTTTACTTCCTTTTTATTGAAATATATTTGGCATTTATCAAGGCTTAACATCAATCGAACATTATGTTTAGGTCAAATCATCATATTTAAAAGATTGTACTAATTGCATTAGCGGAACTTACTTTCTGTGGTGAATTTGTTTCAAGGAAGAGATTATTCAATGGGAAGATACTTTTATAATAAATAGGAAAATGTGAAAAGAAATAACGAAATATAGTTGTTAGTTACCTATGGATAGTAGTACCTAACATGTGGATCTTGTCTTCTCTGGGTACACATGTGAGCTTCTACACACAAGCACTCCATGCAAGTGACCATCGTCTTGCCACGCTTGGTATGGATCTTCCCCTCCTCCATACTCACCCACTTCAACCAGCACATATCCACAATTAGCTCCAACCTTAAGATCTCCACCCATTGGCATCCAACTTGGGAGCTCACCTCCTCCTCGAGGGGTTGCTTCGACCACCAATTACAAGCTTTTGCTCACGAAGGTGGGGTGGCTAAGGCCGCCTTTTCGACCGAGACATTGCAAAGTACTTCCGCAATGAACAGTTCAGAGCACCTTTGAAGATCGGCCATATGCTGGCCGTCGTGCGCATAACGTATAATTGTTTGCGACTGTGCGCAAGGAACGCTTAACGGCATCAGCACCTCCACCATCATTGTCACCATCCATAGGCTTCCATCATCATCCAGTCAAGTTGCCATATCTTTGAACGTATTACATGAACCCATCTCCACCACTTGCACTATTAGCACATATGCGAATTTATACTTTGAGAGCTCAAGTATCAAAAAGTATCTCAGTTTGTCACCTTGCATGCCTTAGATATGAATAAGATTTGGGGATCTACAAAATGTGTCCCTCATGAAAGGTCATATAATTGGAATGTTCAATGGTTGAAGTCCAACAACGTATATCCATGTATACCATAGTGGAATTAATTGATTCTATATGGGATATGCTAACACTATGTAGCATCATGCAGGGCGCACTTTATAGTCAAGATAGCATTATATGCTTGAATAGCTAGATAATACTAGGATGTAATCATTGATGGATCTCGCCCAAGCATAGCTAGGTAGGTTAGAGAGAGAGAGAGAGAGAGGTGAATCTTTAAATGTTGTATAAAGCATGTAACATTACTTAAACAACACCACTCACTCTTTGTCACACATAGATCTCAATGCTATCAAACTGTACACCTCAATTAAAATGATGTCCAAATAACACACACACACACACACAGTCTTCTCTCTCTCTCTCTCTCTCTCTCTCTCTCTCTCTCTCTCAATTACCCATATCTAGAACTACAAATACATGTATATTTAAGTTGATACATTGAGGTCATCCTTCCACTTTAAAGTCCTCTATTCATTGACCTAATGCAAATCTTAGACTTGTTATTCTTTTCATGCCTTAATAAAGGTGTATTATGACAAATTCTCGAACTTCTAAATAATTATTTTATGTTTTTAAAACATTTTACAAAAGAATTCAATTTTCTTTCACATCCGAGAGGCCATGCAAATTTGTATTTTATTGACCTAGAATCTTAAAGTACAATTCAACTTGTATGTTTGGTTATTCTTTTGCTTTCCAAAAGTCGTTGCAAAAGTATTTGGTACTCTCTTCTTTTTAATGCGAATTAATGTAATGATATTTCTATTAGGAGTACTTGCATCCGCATACTTTAGGAAGGCATCAAGTAAAGAGGTTGTCCAAGAGCATGTGTTCTAAGAAGCTATATTGAATGCCTCATAGGAGAATCTTTAGAGATAGGACCTCACTTGATGAAGAGGTGGTAATAACTTGTGATAGAAAGATAGCACTAGGAATAGACATGATACAAGTTTAAGTTGATTTTATTCTCTTATTAAGGGAATGACATGTTTGTATTTTCCTTTACCAAGTATTTCTCCTAAGCTCTTACTAAAACTTCATTGTTTTCTATTGCAACTTGTTCATAATAACATTACACCTAGTGCTTTACATGAAGGATATTTTATGAATTATAGAATCTAGTATAAGTTTACTAAAAACCCATTCAAGTTCACACACACACACACACACACACACACACGGTCTACATGAGAGTTATATTTTATGTAGTATAAAACTTGTTATAACAAGATGGAAACTATGTAAGTATCCTTGATCCTCTAGGCTTCTAGTTGTTAATTTTTAGTCATCTTTTGGAATTGGGTGTGCTTACATGATAGCGTCCAAGAGTTGGCTTCTCCATAAGTCACATAATCTTGAACAATCTCAATTGAAGGATGATGTAAACTAGTGACCGATGAAAGGCACATCAAGATTTAGAAACTAATGGAACTTGGTTCTTGCTTTGTATATACCCTTTTTGTACATTGGCAACGTCACTTGATATAGTTTCATATAGAAACAAGTTGCGATGAAAGTATGTGTAAGTGGCCTACTTTTGGTGCTTTAAAGTACATAGTTTTTGGGGATTAAAAAGTGGGTACTTTAGGCTTTTGACATATTATCAATGGTGGTCACTCAAAATTATGCTATATATTATTGAGAGCTTTGCATAGAACTAACTAGAAGGCTCCCAAGCCTATGTGGCATAGGGAGGAGAAGTTTGATACTCAAGAAATAAAGAGAGCTTTTTCATGAAGGGTGAATAGGGGCTATACTTATTTTTTATTCTCTCTCTCTCTCTCTCTCTCTCAATTGAACACACACACACACACACACACACACACACACACACACACACACACACACACACACACACACGTAAAATTGAGCTTAGGATATGATCATGGGGGAGAGAGATAGAGATGAATCTCTTTTTTAATTAAACATATGAAATGATATGATAGTTTAATGGTTGAACATTTGTACGCAATGTATATATGTTCTAAAACCACACACAAATGCACATAGACTATGACAACACATGAACAATATATGTTGAGGGCTGAAATGATGAACGGGTTGCCTCTTACCCATCTAACCTCCAATCCTCACTAAGAGAACTAAAGAGGGGCACCACCTAGCCAAAGGGAGGATGGGCTAGGACATCCCTATTCTCAAAGAGAATCAAGAGAGCCAAGACACAAATTTACAAGAGAGAATATATGTGCTAGACACCACATTGGAATATAAGAGAGAGAGATGAGAGGAGAGGGAGACAAGAGGAGAAGAGGTAGAAGAAGCTTGCTATTATGCTACATGGAATGAGAAGATGAGAAGAGAGGGAGATAATAGGAGAAGAGGTAGAGGAAGCTTGCCATTATACTACATAATAAAAGAACTTACTCATAGCTTACCTCAAAGAGATGAGGATATTGCAGAGTGCTCTCATAGACTTGTCATTGTCCTTCCCTTCTTCATTCTCCATAGGCTCTTTATATAGCCTCCATGAGGGATTAGATTAATCTAATCTTCTTGATTAACATAATCCTAGATGATGTATGGCATCTTTGAAAATATGGAGAGTAGTGGATGGGACAAGTCCCCACCTTGGTCATCATGCAAGAAGCCAAGGGTGGTGGTAGACAAAATAGAGAAATGGAGCTAGATTACAAGAGGTGGGTGCCCAAAGCACATCATTATAATATATTTACAAGAAGGATAGAGTGGAAAGTTGGTGTGGTAAAAGAGAGAAGAAAATTGCATGTAGCCAGCAGTCTGCGCCTTCGTAACTTCAAATCCATGAGGAATTTGAAAAAAGTTTCTTCTGCAACTTTGTAGACCAGGTCGAAACCAATCGGGCCTTGACAGAATTTTCTTGAAATTCGCTTTTTCTTGGGAGTTATTGAGATTATAAAAAACGGCTTCTAAAAGCTGCTTTGACTTTAGTTCCCCATATGTATATAAATACATATAAGCATGTGACAAAAGGGGTCCATGCTTGTAAGCTTTTGTGCAAGATCCAAATGACACCATGATGTGGATATTGACTTGTGTGCAAGGGTGAGGTGTCCTCTAATGATGGTGATAGATTCCAAATCTTAGTGATGCAGACGGGGCCCATGTGTAGTTGGAGGCTAGTCCTTTGAAAAATCTATGCATTCACTCAACTCCTAGGTGTAATCCATTTTCATCTTCACTAAGATAACCATCCCTTTTACCCTTTACATTGACATGCCTCCTAAGAACTTGTTCCCCCCATTTTCTAGAGTTATCGTAATCGAGAAGCAATGTAGCATACCTAGTGCTTGAAGAGTAAACCCAGAGTGATATGGTAGGCTCTTGATAGGGGCTTTGGCTAAAATTTTGTGGTAGTAATCCGGGTTGTAAAAAACCCGGATCAATGTATACATACACATGTATGCACACATAGCATGCACACATATGTGCCAATACATATACATATGTATGGTTGTATGCATACATGCTCATTTACATGTAAACATATATAAGTGAGAAAAAATGGAGAAAGAATGGATACACACTTATAAAATACATACTTACATACAAGTATGTATGCACATATGTAGACACATGCATCCATACATAAATATATACATGCTATTTATATACATGTGTGCATATGCATATATACACATGTGATACATGTGCACATATATGAGCTGAAAAAAGATGAGATAAAAAAGGGAGAAGAAGGGAGAGAAAGGACATACATTTACAAGACTACACGAATGGACACACACATCTTAGATACATATATACATACATACACACATACAAACATGTATCCACATATATACTCATGCATATATACACACAGAGCATAGAAAAACAAGAAGAAAAAAGGAAAAAATCTGTGTATATGTCTGTATCACACACACACACACACACACACATGGGAGAGGAAAGGAGAGAAAAAAAGAGAGGAGAGAAAAATAATGAGAGGAGAGTATGTAGGCTTAGGAGACCACACAAATGGACACAGATGTATAAAACAATGCACACTCACACTCATCTAACATATATATGATTGAGAGAAAAATTTGAGAGAAAGAAAGAGCAAAAGAGAGAGAATGAGTAAACATTTATAAAATACACACTTACAAACACAAACCCCCACGTAATATGAAGACACATACATCCACACATAAATATATATATATTCATATACATGCAATGTGTACACACATGTACATATACATATACACACATACATACATAACATGTACATGTATGAGACGATGAAAGATGAGAGATAGGAGGAAGAAAAAGAAAGGAGAGAAAATAAAAATGATACAAGTGAGGGGGAGGACATATATTTTTGAGACCACACAAATAGACACATGTATTAAACACACACACATATACATATATACAAATGTCACACACACACACACACAGTATGGAAACAATAAGAAGAAGGAAAAATGAAAAAATATGTGTGTATTATTCATTCATACATATATACACACATATGTATGAATGTGTGTGTAACACACACACACACACACACGCACGCATGCATGCACACACACACACACACACAAGTATATGCTTGGCTATCCCTTTATAACAAAAATGAATTCTCCTTCTCAAAGTATTTTACATTTTGGTTAGCAAGTTTGATTTGGTATAAGCAAATCCCTTTGCACCCCTCTAGTTAGAGGTGCCTATTAAAGGGAAAGAACTATTGCTATTATAGTTCTTAGTCAATGTGTCTTAATGGAACAAACCTTTTTGAAAAACTTAATCTATTTGGATTACTTTTTAGTAACAATACTTCATTTTCCCTTTGGGACGTAACCCCCATCTTGGGTTTTTGGGAAACCAAGTCCTTGTATTTTCGATGTGACTTTGTTCTTATTCATGGCTTATAAATACACAAGCCTCCTTTATAGCTAAGACATATTCTTGGCTTTGTATTGCATTTGTAGTGAAAGCTCACACTCAACCGCGAAGACCCACAGACCGCTTGTTGTGTCAAGCGTTTCAAGCGAGCTCTAATGGCTATCTCTCACCTAGCCGACGCGCCGTCGATCCTATGAGTGTAGTGAGCTTACCTTGATGCCAATCTGAGTAGCCTCCTCCCTCGCACACCCCGGTAGCTCCATGATTCTTGATGTTAGCTCAAGCATCCTCAAGCCTCCTCCATCTCCAAGCTCCATCCTCCATAGCCGTGAGCGCGAGAAAAGAGAAGAGAAGAGAAGAGAAGAAGAGAAGAGGAGATGGTGAAGAGCTTCACCCTCTTGATCCCTCACTCCCACACACTCACTCCCTCACACTCTCACACTCCCTCTCTCAAGAGCATACACAAGCAAGAAGAAGAGAAGAAGAGAAGAATAAGAGAGCTCTTGTTAGCTACACACCAAGAATGAGCTTCCATTCACTTTTTGAACTTTATATACAAGCCCTAAAATCCCATGGGCACCCATCCCCTTTTTTACATGACCGGCCATTGTGGCAAGGTCCTTTTTCCATTTCCCTCTTCTAGCCTTATGCATCTAGCCTATGCCCGTCTAATATTTTACAATTGGCATAGGAGGGAGCCTGGCGCTCTTTTACAAGATTTTTCCAAGTTTTTTGAGACACCTTTCATTTAAAATTGCATCTTTGGTCTCGGCTTAGCTTTTAGAGGTTGCCTGCGTGTCTTTGCTCTTCTTCCATGCTTTTTTCGCTTTTTCCTTCATTTTCCACCATTTTCCGCCATCTTGACTTGGGGTTAACATTACCCTTCTCCGAGACGGGTGCCAGTCCCATGGCACTTCTGTGTTGTTGTAGGGTGGTAGGCACGTGGGTAATGATGGTGTAAAGGGAAGGGCCACATGTAGATTCAGGTGCGTGTGGAAGCTGATGTTTGTCGGGGAAGCCAGATGGATAGCGAGTGGTTGACGGGGGCCTCCGAAGTTGGTGGTTTGCCGCTTGTGTGATGCCTGAAAGGAGAAGATGAGGTGCTCTTCCTAAGGGGAGTGTCTACCTTACTATGTTAGTGCAGTGTGCTCATGCTAGTGGAATGGGGAGGTGGGTAACCTAGGTGATGTCCCACACGTGAGGACCCCATTTGTGTTAAGGGAGGTGCGGTGCAAGTGGCTTAGGGTGACAAGTCTAACCATAGGCGAGTGTTAGCTCCCTAGGTATGTCCTACCCTTGATGTGCCCTAAGCATGAACTGGGGAAGCAAAAATGGCTAGGGGGTTAGGAGCGGAGTAGGCCGACCGAAGCCACCGGGCACGCCTAACTTGAGAACCCCTAGGTGCAGTGATAGTGCTCTTTGTGGTGTTTAAGTGCTTCTGCAAGTGAGTGCTTGTATGCTTTTTCTTTCATGTCATTCTTTTCTTTACTTTGACTTTCCTTTTATTTATTTATTTATTTATTTATTTGGTTGCAGTTGTGGAATGATAGCCAGGCCTAATTTTCTTCATCTGAATGAGGAGGGGAAAGAGGTCGGATGGATTTGCTCAAAAAATGGTAGCTTTACATGTATCCTTTCAGATTCATGCGGACGTGGAGAGAAGTGGTGGAGAGGAAAGGGTGATTGCACCTAGTGAATTGGCTATCGTTCATATCTTCTAGGAGGGCTAGGCAAAAAGAGGGGAGGAGACTAGCCCTCATCATAAGATGAGCCATGGCACAGCTGTCAATAGAGTCAGGGTCAAAGAAGAGGGGAGGTAAGCCGCGCTCTTGTGGAGTCGGGTCCTGCTTAAGGAGTAGCTTAAGTAACCTAAGGTAATTACAGGTTGTTACAAAGGCAGGGTCAGGGCATGAGGAGAAATTTGTAAGAAAGCGTGTCATAGAATCATCTAGGCTTTCGGAGTTAAAGAGAAGGGCATGCTCAAAGGATACTATATTAGAGTTATAAATAATAGGAAAGTCGTACCGCCCGTGGTGGATGGCATCAAAATCCACACCTACCCTTCGAGGGTATGCCATGTAGGTGGGATTGTTCCGCTCGAATGGCAGGGTGTTACAAAACGGCATCCAGGCAAGCATACTGATGTCGCATACTCGCCTTCTCCACAGGGGTTGGCTTTTGTAGCCATGTACACTATGTGGAACTTGAAAAACTTTGTTTAGCCAGTAATCAACCGCTTTTGTTCCCCAAGAGGTCGGGGTTTTTTCTCGCTCTTCTAGCCATCTTTGCCCCAACCGGCCACCAATCTCGATCACCTCATCCATCACCTTGAGCAGCAAGACCCTCCGCAGACTATTGGGTAGGAGAAAACTAAAGGTGAATGGATCATTTTCTTGTTCTTGTCTCTCCCACAGCACCAGTTCTACATGGAATCCAACAGGGATATCATCAGGGCAAGGTGGGAGGGGTGCGGACGACAGCATGGCTGGTTTGGCTCTCAGCTGTTTCCTGGCTTCCTCTACTAGCTTTCTGCGTCTTTCCCTAGATGCGGCTTGTCTTTTCGCAGATGGGTCCTCCTGTGGTGGCTCTTGAGACTGCGGCGAGGGGGGTTGTGGGACTACATCCTCCTTGAATCGGTTCATGTCAATCTCAAGTTCTACTTCCTCCCCCTGCCGTTCTCCCTATGGTGCTTCCTCTTCGAATCCGAGAGCGTCGATTTCCTGGAGGGTTAGGTCGGCGAGCAATATGTATTTTCGTTGCTCGAACCTCTGCAGGTTGGGGTGGCATCTGCAATCTAGCATGTAAGGCTTTGCATGCAATGCTGAGCTTTCTTTGTGTCACCTCCAATGACTCTCCTTGCTTTGAGCGGGTGGTGTCCATGATGGTGTTGAGGAAGGCTTTTTGTTGGGAACCGAAGGCCACTTGGGCGGCTTTTGCTTTGCTCTTTGCAATGATTTTTTCCTTCTCTACCAGAGCAAGGCGCCATGCCAGTGTCTTCACCCTCTTTTCATTATGCACAGCCCACTCCTCTGCTCTCTTGTTCATTTTCTCCATGCTCTCTCCTTGGTTTAGGGTTAGTATCATGAGCCTTTGCTCTTGGTCCTCCAACTCCCTTTGCATCCTGGCTTCTGCGTCGGGGATATGTTGGATGCTTATGTCGTCATTTGTGAGCACATCTTCCCTCTTCATTTTAAGCATGGCATAAACATCCCTTTTTTGTTTCCTCTCCATCTTTGGCTCCAACCCCAAAGCCTTCTCCACCAAGGCTGGGTTTAAGCGGACTTGTACCTACTTTGCATTTTCTCCTCTGCCCACCGTCACAGTGCCACATTCTTGATCTGGTTTGTACATTTTGAGAAACTCCATGCACTTCAGGTGGTTTGGCTCTTGCGAGAACTTTTCAAGATACTTCGTGAGGTTGCATTGTTCAACCACCCTCCTAGCTGCTTCCTCCTTGGCCACCACAACTTCTACGTTGTGGATGGTTCGAAACTTAAGCTGGCTGAAGGCGCCGTTCTCTAGGAAGATGCAATATTGCTCTCTTTCCTCGTCTGTGAACGGGAGTCGGTGGGCACGGTCTTGCTGCAACATTTTATGTTCCTACCATAAATCGTAACTTTCATTAGTGCTTTCCACATATTAATTCACTGATTGCTGGAAAAGAAAAACTCTATGCTTTTTGAATGAATGCATTAAGAAGCAATGTAGATTTTCCTTTTCAGACTTGGACTTTTTGCCCTTTACTTCAAAGTTTTCATGCCCTTTTTCCTACCCCATCCGTTTTTTCATAATATATGTTTATGTTTTTCACTGATTTTGCTTTGATTTACCCCCTTTGATTCATTTCTCATCTAATTCATTTCACCTTACCCCCTCCCCTTCCATCTTGAGAAGAATCCTTCCTAGGATTAAGGGTCAAAAGGTCAAGGGCTTTCGGCATGTTGGTGTAGGAGTTACTTGTGAAGGAGCCAAGTATAGAAATTTGGATTGTATTCCAATTGAGCTTCACGGTCCAAATCAAAGGGTTGAATTCCCACGTGCGTGATGTATGTGAGAACATCTGTGAGGAAGTCACCAGAGTCGACACGGCTAGCAATGTGTAACTCTTCCTCAGTCAACAAGCGATCGAGGTAGGGGTGTCCTTTGAGGTGTTCTTCCATGGCTCTGAAGAGTGGTTAACACTCTATACGAGGTGGGCGCGACGTAAGTGGGATCATACTCTATTGTTTTTATGGCGCAGCGTTGCTCAGCATTGGTCATTATGCAATATCCTTCAACTTCCCATTGCAACCTAAGAGCGTACCACTGCCTCAAGAAAGGTGATCCAGTATCAACGAGTTGTAATAACTCCGCGATTTCTTGGTCAGTGATAGCAGAAGTGGTTCGTGGATCGTATGATGTGATAAGGCGCTGTTTGATGGCTTGCTCCTTGGAGATTTTGCTGTTAAGCAACTCAACAGGAGCGAGAAGCTTTTGTGAATGCGAATTCAAAGGTTCCCTAAGAGCAAGGCATATTTTGCACTTCAGTTGCAAAGGGTTCTTCTAGTAGACCTAAGTCCAAGCGGTCGTAGCTTAGCATGAGTGACATGAAAGTGTCATCTAGTTTTTTAATACAATCCATCACGTCATCCTCGGTGTCCTTAGTGAGGTTAGCAGCTAGCGCTAAAAAGGATTTTCGTTCATATGAGGGCGTAAGGCTGACAGGTGGTTGAGGTTTGACAGAACAAGAGCTTTTGACAATGAAGATGGGTGGTTGGGAGGGTTTGTGAGTTTGTGGTTGGGCCGCTTGGATATTGAGTGGATTAGGAGCACACGACGGACGCGGGCTGCTGCATTTAGGTTGGAGTTGGGGAGGCGGATTGACTTCTGATGGCTCTTGTGACAGAGCCTGCGGTTTGGGCCGGTAGGCTTGTGGGACTCTGTTGGGCCTAGGCATGGATGAGGTGGATGGTTGTGGTTCAGGAGAGCACTGTGGCTTGTGGTTTTGAGGGTTTATGGAACACGGTTTGATCAAGCTTGAGGGCAGTGTATGAATGGTGCCTTTGGCCATATGGGCCTTAGGGATCCACAGCCAGGTATTTCCCTTGTAGTAGCCTTGCGCACGTAAGAGGGCTTTAGGGACCCATCTTTGCTTGATCATGTGACGCTTTCTGTGACTGCATCTTGGCCTCCTAGGTTTAGAGTTTTTGGTCTTATGAGGATAGGAGCGTCGACTCCTAGGCGACGGTTGCGGCTGCTTAGGCTTCCATTGAAATCTAGGCTATTGAACCTTATGTTTTGCTATTATGGGTTGTGATTCCTGAATTTTGGGAGGTGGTGGCCGCGCACTATTCCCTCCTTAGATTTGGTTATGGAGAATTCTATCGGTGGCTTTGCGGACGGTGATGAAGTCGCGCAGCCCTTGCTGAAAGCTGTGACAATGCAAACGTTGCCTATTGCGAGATGGATCCGCTCCAACTCATAATCAACATTGCAGTGAGTCTGCTTTTTGAAAGTGCGCCCTAGCAGCAACTCCGTGCCAGCGTCTTTAGCATTTGGCAACACGTAAAAAATCATTGCAATAGTCTCAGACTCGATACAAACGGCTACTTTGCACTTGCCGAGGAGTGCGTAGGAATGGGCCCCATATGGGCTTAATTTAGCATTCGTGGGCTGAAGTGGTGGTCTGCCAAGTTTGGTCCAATAATCGTGAGTTAGGATATTGAAGTCTGCTCCCTCATCGATCAAAGCGTTGAAAGCACAGGTTTATTTTGCAGTGACCATTATATTGAGGTATGCGGGCTCTACGGCTTCCTCATCCTCATCATCAATCTCAGTGATTATGGCCACTCGTACTTTGACAGGCGGTTCTAACATCGGGGGCTCGTGCAAAGGATGGGTGGAAGGGCAGTACTTCTTGACACGACTGCCATTGAAGAAGCCTATTTCCTCACCGTCTAAGGTTTCGAGTTCGACATTTCCTATGCGGCTGATCGCACGAACTTTGAAGGGTCCAAGGCCTCGAAATTTCATTTTCTATTTATGTCCCTTAACGGAGTAGAGGAGCACTAAGTTGCCCTGTTCAAAGTCGTGCTGCTTGACATGCTTGTCAAACCAACTCTTGCGATGGGCCTTCTCACATATAAGTGCATGGGTGGCTAGAAGACGAGTCTCTGATAGGCGTTCAAGCTCGACCAGGTGTTGCGTCCATTCCTCCTTCCCTTCCCATCGTTCTTGAAGGGCTATTCTCAGGCTAGGAACAAAGAATTCTAAGGGTAGGATTGCTTCTATTCCATAGGTCAGCCTGAACGGTTGACCGACAGCCATTTTATAAGCTGTATGGTAAGCCCACAAAGCTGCCATAAGCTTGTTGTCCCAGTTGCTACGTGAGGCTAAGACTACTTTAGTCAGGACATTGACGAGAATCTTATTCGTGGATTCTGCCTGACCGTTCGCCTGAGGGTAGTATGGTGATGATTTGTGATGGATAATGAGAAAGGTGGACAGGAGATGCGCTATCACTTCTTTGATGAAGTGCGTGTCTGGTCACTGGACCAGTTCGATGGGGCAGCCGAATCTCGAGATCACTTGCTCCCATAAGAACTTGGCAGTCGTCTAGCGTCGTTTTTACATGTGGCTCTTGCCTCTACCCATTTCATGAGGTAATCGGTGGCCACAATGATGTACTTGGCTTGTGAGTACTGCGTCGCAGGACTGATGGGTCCTATGATGTACTTGGCTTTTGAGTACTGCGTCGCAGGACTGATGGGTCCTATGAAGTCGATTCCCCATTTTTCAAAGGGTCGAGCAATAATTGGGGTCAACTCCATCTAATCCTTGCGAATCGAGACTTTTGTATGTTGGCACTCGTCACAATGCTTGACGAATCGCGTGGCATCGCGGAAAAGCGTGGGCCACCATAGTTGAGACTGCAGCACCTTCTGTGCTGTCATGTCTCTGCTAAAGTGTCCTCCCGCAATGCCACTATGTGCCTCCGAGAGCACATCGTGCATCTCATGCTCACATATGCATCTACGCAGCAATCTGTCTTGCCCCAACCTATAGAGTTGGCCTGCAATCAGCTGATAGGGCTGGATCTAAGGATTAAGCGCCTAAGTCGGGCTTTTTCTATTGGTCGCTCAGGTAGTCCGTGCTCAAGCACTTGGACTATGTCATCCGGCCAATATGGCGTTAGATCAGCCTTAAATAAATCTCTCTCGCTGGACAGGTGGAATAGATGGGCATCGGGTAATTCATCAACGATGCCTTGTCCAACGGCTTCTCCCGTGGGAATGCGTGACATATGGTTAGCCATGTAGTGTTGTTTTCCTTTCCGCACAACCACGGAGAAATCGAATTTCAAGAGTAGAAGGAGCCATCGAGCTATGCGTCCTGTAGCACAAGGTTTGTTTACTAGATAGACCAGGTTTGATGGTCCACGAAAAAGACGAAGGGTGTGGCCAATAGATAATGCCGGAATTTCTTCACAACAAACACCATAGCTAATCTCCCTCTTTCTATTGTCGAGTAGTTCATTTTCGTCTCAGTGAGTTGTTTGCTAGCAAAGCTCATTGGATAATCTAAGTTGTGCTCACCAGGTTGGCACAACACTACCCCCATGGAAAACTTAGAAGCATCGATGTGCACGTGGAAGCTAATTGTCCAATCTGGGGCTCGTAGAATTGGTGCTGTGGTTAGAGTCTTTTTCAACTCTTCGTATGCTCGTTGGCATGCCTCAGTCCACTCGAAGACAATCAGCAACTTGTACAATGGTCTGGCAATCAATGCATAGTTCAGTACAAACCGCCAATAGTACCCTGTATGGCCTAAGAAGCATTGAACTCCCTTGTAATTAATTGGGGGTGAAAGGTTAACAATAACCCTGACTTTTGAGAAGTTAGTGGCAATGGCGTTCTTCAACACCACGTGTCCTAAGATGCATCCGTGCTTTACCCAAAACTGGCACTTTAAGGGGTTCAAGGAGAGACGATACAAGCAACACCATTCAAAGACTGCGCGGAGTTTGTCTAAGTGTTCGATCCAGGTCGAATGGACACACAGGTCGTTGACAAAGACTTCTAACTCCTTACGAAGCATGTCCTTAAATATGGTGCACATGAGGCATTGGAAAGTGGCAAGGGCATTAGTCAACCCAAAGGGCATGACTATGTAAGCAAAGACGCCCCACTCAGTGGCGAAGGCGGTCTTCTGCCTGTCCGCAGGATGCACTTGCACCTGGTTGTACCCTGAGAAGCCGTCCAGAAAACTATAGGCTTCCTTGCCTGCCACCCTCTCAAGCATGTGCTCGGTGTACGGCAATGGATAGTTGTCCCTCTTTGTAGCAGCATTCACCTTCTTGTAATTGACACACACTTGGATTTTCCCATTCTTTTTCATCACGATGACTATGGGTGATACCCAGTCTATGTGCTCAATTTCGTAAATGAATCCCGCTCTCATCAACTTGTCAATTTCCTCTTTGACAGCATGAGGGTGTTTTGGATTCATAGGGTATGGTCCCTGCTTGTTGGCGTTGCGTCTGGCGTCATGGGTATGTTGTGAGTCATGACATTTGGATCTACCCCCTTAAGTTGTTCCAAGGACCATGTGAATATATCTATGTACTCTCGCAAGAGAGCGACAAGACTAGTTTCTTCTTCCTTAGTCAAGTCGTCGGTAATGAAGACTGGTCGGGGTGTTTCCCCTTCCTGGGCCAGATTCACCTCCTTGACCTTGGCTGGTCCCTCGATTGGTTCGTTGCTTTGTCCTTGACGTTTGGCATCTAGCAAAACTACTACCCTATTCCCTTTTTTGAATTTCGTGAAGCGCTTAGGGAGGTCCTATGATTTTTGTTGTTCTTCCATTCGCGTATCCCTGGGTTGTTTTACCTTTTCCTGCCTTAACCGTCTGCACCTCAGGTGGATGGGTAGGTCCCCCTTCTTGTGTCTAGTCGTGGGCGGCCTAGGGAATTCTAGATCACTGTCCGAACTAACCTTCGACTCAGAGTCGAACTCCTGGTCTTCGCTAGAAGAGGTAGTCTCCCCTGGTGGATGTAGTTCAGATGGTGATTCTGTCCTAAGGATTGGTGTCGTCCCTGGCTGGGCTAAGCTTGCTTGTTCAAGGTCTATGGCTCCTACATGTTCCAACCAAGCGTGGCCACATTCCATGCGCATGACCCCTCGCTCTATCCTAAAGATATTTCTTTTCTGCGGCTTGGACTCTGCTCGTATTTGCTCTATTTCTTGTCCTTTAGTGTCATATTCTACTGTATCTACTTCACCCTCAGTTCCATCACTGAAGGATTGGTAGTCTTCGTACTCATCATTAGAATCCCCTTCATCAGACTGCTCGTCATCTCCTAGGGCTTGGTACACCTCTTGTCGTTGGTCAGGGAGTAGGGCCCAGTTATACATGAGGCTTAAGTCATGCACTTTGGTCCATTGCCACTTGGATTCACCTAAGAGATCCTGGACTAGTTTGAAGTTTGTAGTTGAAATGCCAGCTAGCTTGTCTGTCAAGTATTCTAGCATCTCTTGGAGTTCCCTTTTGTTATTTGGGACTTGGAAGTTGACAGGCTTAGGCTTTCCCCAAAGGGTTCCTGCCATCATGCAGACTGGTACATGGAGTGTGTCACTAGGATTGCCGATCATTTTGATGGTTTTCTCATACCCCTCATGATTTGAGAATGGCAGGTCGATTGTAGCAAGAACGTACATCCAATCCTGCCTATCCTCTGGGCATGGGATATACTTAGTCAAGGGCCCATAGGACTCCTTGACCTGAGTGTTACCCTTGAGCATAGCAGAGAAATTGGCATGCTTACACTGGAGAGATAATCGATCTCGTCCTCTATGATGGGCTCAATGTCCTTGAGATGCTTTTGAGCCTCCTTCACCCATTCCTTCACCTTTTCTATGGCCTCTAACTGTCACTTCAGATGCGGGTATTCCCCTACCTTAGCGCTTCCCTTTTCGGCCATCTTAGGGGCTGAAGTCTCTGCCTCTGCGTCTGAAACCTTCTTTCCAGCAGGTAGAGTCGTAGCACTCTCGGTTTTTAGTGCGACTTTAGCTTCCGATTTCTTCTTTTTCCGCCTGCGGCTTTTCTTCCCTATCGAGGTTGCGTCAAGATTGCTAGGTCCTGGCAGAGAGATGCCGGCATGCTTCGGGTCATGACCCGCAATGGGATAGGTGTGGCCTCCCCATCGAGGTTTTCGACACCAAACAGTCCCAATGGGACAGATGGTACGTTGACTGAGCTAGAAGATGTCTTTTGCTTTGAGCAATCTACGAAGAGATGGGTGATTCCGCACTGAGCGCACCTTTGGTCAGCCTTGTCTCTGTTTTGCTACTCTCTTTCAGGGCAGTGTGATGAGACATGACCGGGCTAACCACAAGTCCAACAAATGATTGGATTTTGCGTCTGCCCTCCTAGGCCTCTACCTCGTCCTCTTCCTAACGCCATCACCGGCACGGGTCGATAGTCCATGAGGACAACGTTGCCCTCGTCGTCATGCGAGACGTAAGGGTATATGTAAGTCTCTTCCTCACTTGGCTCTTCCACGTAGTGGACTGGAGCATCGCTCGGTGGATGGATCACGTAAGGACCAGGTGGTCTAGGGATGCCCGTAGGATTTATTTCCATCCTAGGAACAGCTGGCTTCATATCATTAGGCGTGGGAAGGGCCAATGGGGCTCCCTTGCCAAAGAATAGCTGCGGCTTGTTCACTAGGTAAGGCTGGCCGTAGGGTTGCCAGTACGAAAGTCTTCTTGGTAATCTACAATGTGTGACATCATGGCCAAACCTACCGCAATCAGCACAAGGTCTTGACCTAGGGTCTTGACACTCGGCCAGTAAGTGGTTTTCGCCACAGTACACGCATTGGACGTGCGGGCGCGTTGGTCATCTCAACATGTCTTGCAATTTGGCTAATTTCATCTTGACATCAGCCAAGCCTTGGTCTGTCTCAGTGGCCTTCCCCTTATCTTGGGATGATGGGATTGATCGCTCACTAGAGGCTGATGCTCTCTCTGAACCTCGTGAGTTGGTCTCCTCTACGTTTGAGCTCCTGGAGCTCCGCTCTTTCTGCTGATCATTGACTCTGATGGCTTCCTCAAACACTCTGGCTATCACGTCTCGTTGTAAGCTTGAATTTCCTGCCAAAGCCTTATATAACTCCTCGTCTCGAATTCCGCTGATGAATACAGTCAAAACTACTCTTTCAGTCGGTCGCTCGCCTAGAGGGATTCTCTTGAAGAGACTCCTCACGTGGGTTACATAGTCGCGAATGTCCTCCTTCTCTTTCTGCTTGATGTTCATCAAGCGTACTAGTAGGTTATCGGAGTATCCGGGCTCAGCGAATCTCTTAATGAAGAGATCCTTGAGGCCATTGAAGTTGACTCGCTCTACATCATCTGGGCTCATATACCACGTCTTACCCTTGTTGCCTAGGCAAAGCCCGAATGCTTGCGAGTGTTGAGTTAGGTCGTTGAGGCCGTTGGCTTCGCAAACTTGCTCAAACTGCTTAACAAAGCTGTATGGGTCATCATGGGGTTGGTACTTGTCGAGTTGCTTGGCAACGATTGGTATTTTGTACTTGCTCTTTCAGCCTTGGTTCGCCCCTAGTCCTGCCAGCAACGATGTTACTAGTGCCGTGGCACTTTGCTTTGGCTGTGTTATCTAGTAGTCGCTTCATGAGAAGCTCGCTCAACGTCAAGTCCCCCTCTAGGGCTCTCTCGTGATCTGTTTGGTTCCTACCTGCTGAGTTCAACACTCGCTGCACCTCGCGCAACTCCGAACTTTGCCTTTGGCTTCTAGCCTACTGATCCCTATTGTATTCAGTTATGCTTTGTAATGCTTTGCGAGCTAGCTTTCTCTCCTCTTCTAGATTTGCGATGATAGCGTCTGCTGTCCCACCGCGATCCTCATATTGGGCGTGTGCGTCGTAACTGCTTACCAGCTCTGCTGATAGCATTTGGGAAGACGTTCAAATTGAGTTCCTCATTAGACCTGCGGTTTGAGCTTTCCTCTGCCATTGTTGGGTTGTCTTGCTCCACCAAGCTGTCGATCAGGTTCAGTAGACTTGTTAAATCCACATCATTGGCACCCCTTGCTTGGTCCTAATGTGCGCTTTGATGGTTTGTGTATGTCTTGGGTCCTCTCCTATTGGTGGGTTCCTTGAGCGGTTTATCTGAGTGAGTTCCTTTAGTTATTGAATACAAACCTCAATTTATGATCACTCAGTGCATGTGTCGTTTCTCGTGCACTTGTGCTCAATCAGGCTTTTAGCTTTCTTAAGTGTACTTCAAGTGTGAAAATTCAATGTGAGTGCAACAAGCAATTCCTAAGCGTCTTACACACTCTTGCTTGTTTCGGGCCTGATAGGCTTGTAGATCAATTTTCTGGCCGTTTTGTCAGGGTTTAGGGTTTTTCTCGTATGTCGCCTTGTTCGTTTTCAGTTAGGTTTTACAGCTCAGTGATTCGCGTCTAAGTCCTTGGGTCTCGCAATTGCCTACTTCTAGCTGCTAAGCGGCTGTGCGCTATGATTTTTTCCTATTACGTGTGCCAGAATCAAGTTCTAAGCACCCGAAGGGTTTCGAAAGTTTGCGCTGCTGCATTTTAGCCGGGTCAGGTCAAATTTTTGAAAAATTTGATAAAAAATTACACTCGGACCAACTGGTCCGAATTGCAAGGTCCAAGTAGGTCACTCAGATGGGCCGAGGCATAGCGCCGAGGGCCGAATTTTAGAGTTTGACTCGGACGGTTTTGATTCAGACAGGCCGAATGGAAAATTCGGACAAGGTGATTCGAACAGGCTGAGGCACTTGGGCCAAGGGCCAAATGTGGAAAGTGGCTGAGGACCGAATTTGAGACTCGGACGGGTTGTTCGGATGGGCCGAGGCTGAATGTGCCACATGGCCGAAAGTTTAACTCGGACGCGCCGAATGGGTGGACTTGGACGGTTTTGATTCGGACAGGCCGAATGGAAAATTCGGACAAGGTGATTCGGATGGTTTGCCTCGGATGGCCGAGGTCTGAGGGCTGACTAGGGTTTGGGCCGAGTGGGCCGAGTGACAGGGGCCGAGGGTCAATTCTGGGACTCGTCCCAGAAAAGGCCACTCGGACGGGCCGAGTGCGGCGAATGTAAATAGCATGAACACAAATTTGATCGATTCACAAGATTTAAGCAAGCACAATGGCCATGTACTTCTAGATCCTATCTAGGGGAGTAGAGGGAGAGATTCATATACTTGAACGGGTCGGTAAGTGCGTCGGTGATGCGATCGAATCGATGTAGGCTGGAGCTCTCTATCTCTCTCTCTCTCTCTCTCTCTCTCTCACTGAAATGGCACAAATGAGCTCTCCCTTGGCCTCTTGGCTCTTATACCCCTTCCCGGGTGTGGTGTTGATGCCCCCAATCACTCACTTGCTGATCTTAGGCATCAGTAGAGAGTGTTTTACCAATTTTTGCACGATTTTTGCCCTGTTTTGCCCTGTTTTGAAATAGTAAACCCTACCCTTCTCTGGTTCGATTTCCTAATTCTAACCTATGCTAAATGCAACAAAAATCGAAGGCAAAAAACTGAAATAAATTCTCCATGTTTTCCAATCATCAAACAACGAGAATATCCCAAAACACTTACTTGTTTTGAAGATCAAAAGTACCCAAACTTCCTACCTATCTCAAGCTCCATTTCGGGGATGAATCCCCTACTTCGATGCTCGATATGAGGTGTGCAAGTTCTCAAGCTTGAATCCATTGGTCCCGACAACGGAACCAAAATATAGTGGGATCTCACGCTCAACCGCCAAGACCCACAGACCGCTTATTGCACCAAGCATTTCAAGCGAGCTCTAATGGCTATCTCTCGCCTAGCCGACGCGCCGTCGATCCTACGAGTGTAGTGTGCTTACCTTGATGCCGATCTGAGTAGCCTCCTCCCTCACACACCTCGGTAGCTCCATGATTCTTGATGCTAGCTCAAACATCCTCAAGCCTCCTCCATCTCCAAGCTCCATTCTCCATAGCCACGTGCACGAGAAACGAGAAGAGAAGAGAAGAGAAGAAGAGAAGAGGAGATGGTGAAGAGCTTCACCCTCTTGATCCCTCACTCCCACACACACTCCCTCACACTCTCACACTCCCTCTCTCAAGAGCACACACAAGCAAGAAGAAGAGAAGAAGAGAAGAAGAAGAGAGCTCTTGTTAGCCACACACCAAGAATGAGCTTCCATTCACTTTTTGAACTTTATATACAAGCCCTAAAATCCCATGGGCATCCATTCCCTTTTTTACATTACCGGCCATTGTGGCAAGGTCCTTTTTCCATTTCCCTCTTCTAGCCTTATGCCTCTAGCCTATGCCCGTCTAATATTTTACAATTGGCACAGGAGGGAGCCTGGCGCTCTTTTACAAGAGTTTTCCAAGTTTTTTGAGGTGCCTTTCATTTAAAATTGCGTCTTTGGTCTCGGCTTAGCTTTTAGAGGTCGCCTGCGTGTCTTTGCTATTCTTCCATGCTTTTTTCACTTTTTCCTTCATTTTCCATCATTTTTCGCCATCTCGACTTGGGGTTAACAGCGTTACTTCTATACTATTCTTTAGCTACTATAGCTACTACAAGATTACACTTCTCAAGTTGGGAAAAAACCTCTTGGAATACCTCCATGGACATGAACAAGGTAAATTTGTTTCATGTTGGTGAAAAAGGAACCAACTGAGTATTGTTGTAGGCACTTGCAATATAAGTTGGATTATCTAGTCCTTACTAATAATATGCTTACTTGGCTCATAGGTAATAGGTGGTACTCCTCCTTCATGAACGTGTTTTATATTGATCATGTCTTGGTTGTTCTCTTGTAAAATGGGTTTTATTTTTAAATCAGGCTTGTAGTACATCCATGTTGGAATTTTACCATCTTATCTTGCAAGGTAGTCTTTCTAATTTAGTTGATGCATTAGCTTTTTAGCTATCCCTGTTTCAACACTCACTCATGGAGATAGTACTATGGCAACTATTCTCTGTAAATTTCCTTCAAATTTTGAAGTAATATTTCTTAACTCTCCGTTGACTCCTTGGCCTCTTCTTGTAGCACATTGGGTGGCACCCTGAGCTTCTTGCCTTTGGCTATGCAGATTCTTTGCTTGCACCTTCTAATTTTGTCAAAGGTTCGCTTGCTTGTATGAGTTCTAGGGATTTCCATCGTGCTTTAATCGAATTGCATCAAGCAAATCTCAACAACAATCCTGAGACTGAGAACTTACTGCTACTGTAGTTAGACTCAACTAGTTGGTTGAAGATCTATCACATCTCCCTCTCTAGCCTTATGTGGGCTACCTCCATACTTACAGCTTTAATGGAAAATATGGATAGTCTTATGAATGGGGACAGAGAACTCAATCTTAGTAATTGGATTGATTCTTCAAAGTTGATCATTAAGAAAATTTTTGAGCATGCGGGTATTCCTTTCCAAGAAGAGAATCTAAGGCCAAAAGAATACTTGGATTTTGACACCCCTGCTCCATTAGATGGTACTGATGACAAAAAAGCTTTGGTTCCTTTGGATTAGTCTGAGGAGGAAGCTGAATTTCTCAATACTACATAGGAGACCCCAAAATGGGTTAAGAAACAAGAGAAAGATTCATATGTGGATGCTTTCATCTCATAGTAGCTATTGGAAATCTATTTGCAAGATGTTATTCATCAACCGTGGTCCTATACAATGTTTACTCTCACCGCTCCTATCCCTATAGAAATTTGGCTACTATTTTTGGGTGAAGATAATATCACTACTACTGGTAAATATTTTTTTTCTCTTGCATCGAGAGCATTTTCTTCGCTCTCCAAAATTATTATGTTGAATGGTCTTATTAACATGTCCTTGTTTGAGGCTAATGGATGCCCTTCCCCTTATAAAGTTTTGTTGAGGCCATTCATTAAATGCTATTGTGATATTTTTGGTCACTATTGGGAATGCAAAAATAATACCATTCTTTGATTTGATAATACATTATGGTATATTATGCATAATTGGATTCTATCTTTTTGGCAAAAGGTTTGAGGGGATCCATGCTATTGTTCTTCAATTGGATTGCTAAGGAGGCTTATGAGGAAATCAAAGATTCTCTAGTATTTGCATATTTTAGAGAGATGGTTCTGATGGCAGCTAAGAATCTTATGATCTCAAAGAAAGGTGCTATCCTTCTACCTAACATGAAAGATGAAGGTGTTAAGATTATTGATAGATGCTTCAATCCATCTAAGCCATAACAAGGTATTCATGGCACTCCATTAGCAAGGAATTCTAGTGCTTCTAGTAAGTGCCTTCTAAACTAGTACAAGCTAAGGAACTTTCGCAACATGCCTTCAACTTTTTCTACTCAAGCTTCTAGCAAGACTACCTCACAAAGTTTGAAAAGAAAAGGTTTCCATCTTGAGGATTGTAGTTCAACTATTAATCAACTTCTATTTGATTAATGTAGGTTTTAGTGCAATAAAGACATGGTCGGTTTAAGCTCGATAATGTTAGATAGTCCTTGCCTATCATTCATCTTACCTTTTGTAATGCCTCGTTGGACAAAAATCCTCCCAAGAAGTGTTTTAAAGAGTTCTTTTTTCTTATTGGGGAACCTCTTCCTTTGAATGTTTTTAAGGAAGTGATATTTGGTTGGAGGTTTTTATCTTCACTAAAGTCAATGGTCTATAAGCCTAGAGCTACTTTTATTACTTCTTTTATGACTCTTGTAATTGCTTACCTATCATCATGACTTTTATTTTGTGGAATATAATCATGTTGTCACAACAAGTCTTGAACTTGTACCCAACTTATTTCTGGGGAAACAATTAGCTATAGGCCTAAACCATATTCCCTCTAAGACTTTCAATCATGTTGATGCCAAATTTTCACTCATATGTGGGTTTAAGGAATTTTTGGATAGATTTGAATCCTTCCTTGATAACAAGTTGAAAGGCTTTCATGTTAATGAGAATTGTAGCCATGATGATTGTATGTGTGCAATGGATTCGATTCAAATTCTTAATGATTTCTACATTTTTGGGAACCCTTTTCTCTTTTTCAAGAAACTTATACTCTCACTTGCAAATCGAATGTTTAATTATTTGGATTTTTTGCATGATGAGGTAAATTTGAATAACCTTGTTCATGATTTGTAACAAGTGGGCAAGATTGATGTCCCTTGCCGGGCTTATTCAAAGCCCATAAAAATGACTTTCATAGGTGAATGAATGTTGTAAATTCAATTTATATTGATTATACACTCAATTTACAAGGCATTCTTGAAGCATGCAGAGAATTCATGATGGAACTAGCTAAGATACTCAATAACCATCTTTTTTTGGTTGGCATCCAATCTTTTTGGATTATAAACTCAGCTCAAGAAGATTTTATTAATTTGCCACACAATTTTTAGTTGTTGTTCTGGTGACATAACCAAAGAGTAGGGACGCCCTCGCGACTCTTTATCTCTAGCAATATTGTAGCACATGCGTCGCCTAGAGATAATTTTGGTTTGATTTTGGTAATCACACAAATCATTACTTGGACCTTTAAGTACCATAACACTTCTATTTTAAAACTCAATAAAAAATCAAGGAAAGTATGTTAGTTGTCCAAGCAAAAGACTAATCACATTACATTCTTGCTTGAAGAATGCATCAGACTCAACTCTTGGATCAATGATAATAGATATATCATGATTTTCGAAATGGTCAAAAGATAATGTCATGGTATTCCTATGGGATTTAGCCCCTCCTTATTATGGTGTAATCTTTACCTTTACTTCTTTGAGTACAAATTTTGCAAAAAACTTGCCCATATCAAAAGGTTTGATATCTTGAGACACTTCTCATACTCCTTTTGTTTTTATGATGATGTTCTTTTGATGAATGTACCAAACCCTTCCATCTTCTTAAACCAAAATGCTTTCTCTATCTTCTCAATCTACTTTGTTGGGATGCCACTCCAATTCGATTTGGTATATAATGATTTCTACTTTTTTGATACGGGACACTTTGTTTTAGTTCAGACTAGCTTTCTTAATTTATCAATCTTTTGTGCACCTACTCCTTTAAGCATTACTACTTTTGATAAGAAGAAAAAACTTCCTTTCCATTATATCAAGTATATACATAGAAGTGGTAATAGACCCTCTGATGGGTCCCAAAAAATAATTCTCTCTCAAATTTCTCCAATCTTATATTCAAATAATTTGTCCCAAGAAGGACAAACCCAACTTCAATATCTTTTGTAGTGCTTTGATAATAATGGCTTTGGAAAAGTAAGACTTTGGTAGCTTGTATGCAAGTACCTCCAAAATCATGCTCCCTTGTTAAAGCTAGATATGTTCTATCTTTTGAACTATTGTTAGCACTTAAACTTGGTGGGTACCTTGGGACCATTATTATGGCAAGTGGTGGTCCACATTATACCACTACTTGCCCATAGTCCCGAATGGTATGGGATGTTGGTGGGTCACAATGACAGCGTAGTAGCTAATTTGTAGCACTCTGATGCACTCTTTTTTGGCTCATAAGACTTTGGAAGATGTTATTTCACATCTTGACTTGGCAATTATTTTGTAGCTTATTATACTAATCTTCTCTTCTAAGATTAGTCTTGTTATGATAATATGTATCTTATACCTTTTGACTTGAAGAACTCCCTTTAATTATGTATCTTTATCTCATAAAAGGATTCTAATCTTGCCTTTTTGATTATCATATAAACCATAATGGTTTTCCTAATCATAATAACTAGATTTAATCTTGTAAAGCATTTGATTTGATTAGCTTTGTGACTCAACTGATACTATGATATATGTTTCTTTTACCTTAATACATTCTTAAATGTTTCCTTTTTTCTAAATCTTTTGTTACTTGTATGCAACATTGTGCTCTAACTGGATTTTTCTCAAGTGCTTAACTTGAATTTTAATACTCTTATCATGTTGTCATCTTGGCAAACCATTTGCATGACATGTTGAACTTAATCTCATGTATTGGCTATAATTGCTTAATTTGACTAGTCTATTTTTTCTTATTCATCTTGTAGCTATTTATATACTAGCATTCTTACTTGGATTGGTTTAGTCTTTTTGATTGCCTACCTTCTATTTGGTTGCATGGTAACTTGTTTGGGTTTTTGGTAAACTTGGCTCCATTGGTTTTTCACCCTAACCTTGGATTCACGTTATAGGACTTGACTAGGTGTAAATGCTCCTTATAGTTTAGGGTTTGTAATTGCCTTGGCTATTTAGCATTCCCTTCTCTTTTTTCCTTCCCTTTTCTTTCTGTTTCTCATGTTGGCATCAAGGGCAACCTTTTCAGTTTCTTACTTCTAGTAAGGATAACGCTTTGGTTCTATTCTTTGATTTTCCCTTCCACCTTTTCGATTGGTGCCTCCCCTTTCTCTATTTTTGGCTGTAGCCTGATCTTGCTTGTTGATTTTCTTCAACTCTTTTTAGTTGATTTGGTTCTTCTTGGATATTGCAAGTTCTTTCTTGTTTTGTTCATTTTGTTCTCTCATGTTGATTATATTTGCTTCATCATGGCAGCCTATCTTTGACTTATTTTATTGACTACTTAATATATGGTCAGTTCGGTTTCCTTTGCATAGGCTATAATTTGGAGTGGTTTTATAGCCCCCCCTTTGGATTTATTTTATGATTTCTGAGTGGTCTTCACTTGATGTAGTTTAACATACCTTGAGTATATTATTAAATGAAAATCTAGTAATTCCCTAATAGATTTCTTGTAACATAGTTATGTGCATTGTTTCAGTTTAATTCAAAGTCTCCTAAATATTTTCAATTTTATAAAAATAATGGTAATG